>NC_050198.1:41444086-41744086 GCF_004126475.2 Phyllostomus discolor | reverse complement strand
ATTTTTTAAAATAGTCTGTAAAGGATAGGGGTTAGCTCTTCCTTAAATGCTTTGTAGAATTCTCCTGTGAAACCATCTGGTGTAGGGCTTTTGTGTGTTGGGAGTTTTTTGATTACCTCTTCAATTTCTTTTGCTGTTATTGGTTTGTTCAGGCCTTCTGCTTCTTTTCCATTGAGTTTTGGAAGATTATGTTTTTCTAGAAATTTGTCCATTTCATCTAGGTTTTCAAATTTTTTGGCATACAGTTCTTCCTAGTAATTTCTTTCAATCCTTGGTATTTCTGTGGTGTCAGTTGTAATCTCTCCTCTTTCATTTCTCAATGTGTTTATTTGGGTCTTCTCTCTTTTTCTTCTTGATGAGTCTGCTTAAAGCCTTGTCGATTTTGTTTATCTTTTCAAAGAACCAGCTCCTGGATTCTTTGATCATTAGAATTGTGCTTTTAGTCTCTATGTCATTTAATTCTGCTCTGGTCTTGGTTATTTCCTTCCTTCTGCTTGCTCTGTGTTGTCTTTGTTGTTGTTCCTCGAGTTCTTGTAGACGTAGGGTTAGGTTGTTTGTTTGGAAAGTTTCTAACTTTTTTAGGTGGGCCTGTATCGCTATGCACTTCCCTCTCAGGACTGCCTTGGCTGTGTCCCATAAGTTTTGGGTTGTTGTGAGTTCATTTTCATTTGTTTCCAGAAACCTTTTTATTTCTTCCCTAATATCATTCTTGACCCATTCATTGTTTAATAGCATGCTATTTAATCCCCATGATTTTGAGTGTTTTGGGTTTTTTTCCTTGGTGTTGGTGTCCACTTTCAGTCCCTTGTGGTCTGAGAAAATGCTTGGTATGATTTCAATTTTTTGAAATTGTTGAGGCTTGTTTTGTGTCCTATCATGTGGTCAGTCTTTGAATATGTTCCATGTACATTTGAAAAGAATGTGTATTTAGCTTCTTTGGGATGGAGAGTTCTGTATATATCAGTAAAGCCCATTTCATCTAAGGTATTGTTCAATGCCACAATATCCTTGTTGATATTTTGTTTGGAAGATCTGTACATTTTTGATAGTGGGGTGTTAAAATGCCCCACAATAATTGTGTTGCTGTCCATATCTTTCTTGAAGTCCTGTAAGACTTTCTTTATGTATTTGGGTGCTCCTATGTTGAGTGCATATATATTTACATATTTATGTCTTCTTGGTGGATTCTTCCTTTTAGTATTATGAAATGACCTTCTGGGTCTCTCTTTATGGTCCTTTTGTGGAAGTCTGTTTTATCTGATATGAGGACTGATACCCCGGCTTTTTTTTCCTGTCCATTTGCTTGGGAAATTTGTTTCCAGCCCTTCGCTTTCAGCCTGTGCAGGTCTTTTATCCTGAGGTGGGTCTCTTGTAGGCAGCATATGTGTGGGTCATGTTTTCTTATCCAGCCAGCTATCCTATGTCTTTTGATTGGAGCATTTAATTATTTATGTTTAAGGTTATTATTGATAGGTACTTATTCATAGCCTTTTATGTACATGTGTTCCTCTTCACTCTCTCTTTTCCTTCTTTTCCTTAAAGCAGTCCCTTTAGCATCTCTTGCAAAGCTGGTTTAGTGGAGGTGTATTCTTTTAGACCTCTTTTGTCTGAGAATCTTATTTGGCCTTCTATCTTGATTGAGAGCCTTGCTGGGTAAATTAGTCTTGGTTGCAGACCTCTGGTTCTCATTACTTGGAATACTTCTTGCCATTCTCTTCTGGCTTGGAGTGTTTCCATTGAGAAGTCAGCTGTTAGCCTTATTGGGGCTCCCTTGTATGTTACTTCCTGTTTCTCCCTTGCTGCCTTTAAGATTCTCTCTTTGTCTTGGTCTTTTGCCATTTTAATTATGATGTGTCTTGAGGTGCGACTCTTTGGGTTCCTCTTGATTGGGACTCTGTGTTTCCTGGATTTGTGTGACTTTTTCTCTCATCGAATTAGGGAAGTTTTCCATCATTACTTTTTCAAATAGTTTTTTTATTTCTTCTTCTTCTTCTTCTCCTTCTGGTATCCCTATTATACAGATATTATTACATTTCATATTGTCTTGCCTTTCTCTTAATCCCTCTTCATTCTTTCTGAGCCTCTTTTCCTTTTCTTGCTCTTTCTGGGTGTTTTCTCCTACTTTGTCCTATAGCTTGCTGATCCGATCTTCTGCTTCATCGGTCCTGCTTTTCATTCCTTCTGCAGTGTTCTTTAGCTCAGAAATTATATTCTTCATTTCCTCTTGGCCCTTGTTGAGAGTTCCTATTTCCTTTTTCATGCTGATGTAGTTTTCAGTGAGTTCACTGTAGCTTCACTGTAGTTTCTGGTAGCTCATTGTGAGCTCATTGAGCTTTCTGACGATCATTGCTTTGAACTCAATATCTGATAGTTGAATTTTCTCTATTTCATTTAGCATTGTTTCTGAGGCTTCCTCCTTTCCTTTCATTTGGGGATTGTTTCTTTGTCTTCCCATTGTTTGTGAGACTCTTCTTATTAGCCTCAGCTTCTTAAATTGATCTGTTCTGGCTCCCTGGGTTTGTGGTGTGAACTTCTTTAGTAGAATAGCAGTGAATTTCAGTGGTGCAGTTTCCTTGACTCCCAAGCTCACTGGTCTTGGCCTGTCGTTTAAGTTGGCTTCGTGTTTGCCTTTGTGTTTTGATTGTTGTTGCGTCTTTCTTTGATGGTTCCTTCCCACCAGCTGGTTAAATGAGGGTCACTCTGTCTACCACCTCCTGTATTTTGTTGTGCTGGTGAGGGCAGGTTGTGGTGAAGCTGGTTCTTCCATGTGTATAAGGTTTAAAGAATTCTCTCTTGCTCTTGTTCAGATGTTTGTATTGTGTACTGTCTCTACTGTTTAGTTGTATTTCCAAATAGGACCTGGATTGAGGTTTGTGTGGTTTTCACTCCCTCCTCCCCCTTCTTCTGTTGTTATCTGTTAGTGGTTTCCTTGTTGTTGGGTTTCCTCTTCCAGTGAGTATCCTGGTGTTCACCTCCTCCACCTATTCTTTTTTGTCATCCGTTGAAGGGGGAAGGCAAAATGGTTTAAGACAGCAACAGAATTCTATGCTTTTTACAGTAGTAGCAGGTAGGGCAGAGATGGGAGATTCTTGGACTATGTTTAGTGTTAACCATGATCTTCCACTCAGCTAGCTGATTTTTAGAAAGGATGGAAAGAAGATAAGACTCTTATTGGGGAAGGAAGAATTGTGAGTTGGATCTATAAAGCAGGGAGGTTGCGGGAGGTCAGATTTTGTGGTAAGGTGAGAGAAAAGGATAGTAAATAGGTGTAGTGTGTGAGAGAATAGAGTTAACCACTACAGTAGTAGAGTTCAGGGAAGTTTGAAATGGGCTAAGATCTGGGGGAGGGGGTGTTATGAAGTAATTACAATTGTCTGGATCAGCAGTTATTTACAGCAATATTATTGCAACAATCATATGACAGAATCTATGAGATCTAGGTAACAAGAATAGGGAGTACAGAACCTTGAGTAGTGTGCTAATGGGACACCGGTGAGTTAAAGGACAGTAGATTATCAGTACAGTATGGAAAGAGATATCAGGGGAAAGCTGTCAGATAATATAATATATCCAGCCTAGCAAAACAGACTATACAAATAGAAGAGGGGTACAAAAATACTATTAAAAAAGATGTAGGAATACTGGAAAAATGATAATAATACAAATATGGAATAACTTGCAGGTTCTCTGTAATAGCAGAGTGAAATTTATCTCACTGTCCCAGCTGTTGTGATGCCCCGTCTTTGGCTTCCTCACAGATCCAGGATTTTGTCTCACTTGTAGGAATTTAGGAAAAAAATTTTAAAAGTGAAAATAGAAAAGGCAGACAAAGGAAGGAAGAAGAGATAAAATTGGAGGAAAGGAAGGAGGAAGGAATAAAACAAGAAATCAGGGAAGAGAGGAAAAAGAAATCAAAAGAGAATAAAAACAATAAAACTTAAAAAAATTAAAAATTGTTAAAAAAATAGAATCAAGTTAAAAAGTCTCTTGGTTTCAAAGTGGCCAAAGCAGTTTTTCTGCTCTTGCTGGCTGCGGCAGGCTGAGGGATGATTGGTATGGCTTTTCTTCCTTGGCCAGCGGAGCTCACACTGGCTCCTCAGCCTTGCACCCTGGGTGTGGGAATCAGGTCTTTCCCCAGGGTTACTGCTGTGGTCTGGGGTGCGGGGATGCTCTCCCTGCATGTGTGCCTGCTTGCCCATGGCTGTGTAGCAATGAGGCTGGAGCGACTGATCACTTTAGGAGAATTCCCCAAACAGTGTCTGTCTATTCACTCTTTGCTCTTGAGAAATTCCTCCTGTTCAATCCTGCCGCTCCCCACAGTAGCCTGGCTTCTCCCGCCGCTGAACTCTCCAGCCAGACTGGTGACTGTGGGGGTCGGGGCCTGCTGCGGAACCCAGCTTCTCTGTTGTCCTCAGCCTCCAAAGGTGCTCACAGCCCCTGTGTGTTTGCTAGCACCTGGATTCCTCCCAGTGCTGCTCAGACTTTGTTTGGCTGGGGAGGGAGCAGTTGTCCCAGCTCTCTCCCAAGGACTCTGTGGCAAACCCAGCAGCGGGACCTGGGCCTGGGGCTGTAGCCCCTGGACCACACGCTGGTCCCCGGGACCCTACCTTGTTGCAGCACTCTTCTAAGTGTCCGGTTTTTCGGTTCTGCCACAGCCTTGGTCCCCTATTTTCACACATGCTGAAGTATGTTTGTTGCTTGCTTCTCTACTCCATAGATGGGTCAGGATTTTCTCCCCTGAGCAGAGGGAAGCTGAATCTGCTCCTTCCT
This sequence comes from Phyllostomus discolor, assembly GCF_004126475.2. NCBI lineage: Eukaryota > Metazoa > Chordata > Mammalia > Chiroptera > Phyllostomidae > Phyllostomus > Phyllostomus discolor. Next base: position 41,739,316 of record NC_050198.1, on the reverse strand, counting down.
ACTCCTATGCCATCTTAGCCCCCTTCTATTTCTTTTTCTTGTGTGATTGCTGTGGCTAGAACTTCCAGTACTATGTTGAATAGGAGTGATGAAGTGGGAAACCTTGTGTTGTTCCTGATCTTAGTGGGAAAGCTCTAAGCTTTCGCCCATTGAGTATAATGTTAGTTGTAGGTCTCTCCTATATGGCCTTTATTATGTTAAGGAATGCTTCCTCTATTCCCACTTCACTGAGTGTTTTTATCATAAATGGGGGGTGTATCTTATGAAATACTTTTTCCATATCTATAAGTATGATCATGTGATATTTGTCTTTCATTTTGTTTATGTTATGTATTATGTTTATTGATTTGCGAATATTGTACCATAATTCATCCCTGGGATGAATCCCACTTGATTATGGTGTATGATCTTTTTAATGTATTGTTGGATGCAGTTTGCCAATATTTTGTTGAGGATTTTGGTGTCCGTGTTCATCAGCGATATTGGCCTGAAGTTTTTTATCTTTGTTGTGTCTTTATCTTCTTTTTTGATTAGGATCATGCTGGCTTCATAAAAAGTGTGTGGGAGTCTTCCGTCTTCTTGGATTTTTTGGAATAGTGTGTGAAAGATAGGAGTTACATCTTCCTTAAATGCTTTGTAGAATTCTTCTGTGAAACCATCCGGTCCAGGCCTTTTGTGTGTTGGGAGTTTTTTGATTACTGCTTCAATTTCGTCTGTTGTTATCAGTCTCTTCAGGCTTTCTGTTTCTTCTTCATTGAGTTTTGGAAGATTATGTTTCTCTAGAAATTTGTTCATTTCACCTAGGTTTTCAAATTTATTTGCATATAGTTCTTCATAGTATTTTCTTACAATCCTCTGAATTTCTGTGGTGTCAGTTGTAATCTCTCCTCTTTCATTTCTGATTGTGTTTATTTGGGTCCTCTCTCTTTTTTTCTTGATGACTCTTCTTAAGGCTTGTGGATTTTATCTTTTCAAAGAACCAGCTCCTGGAATTATTGATCCCTAGAATTGTGCTTTTAGTCTCTATGTTATTTAATTCTGCTCTAATGTTGGGTATGTGCTTCCTTCTATTTGCTCTGGCTTTGTTGTTTCTCTAGTTCTTGGAAACGTAGGGTTTAGGTTGTTTGTTTGAAATGTTTCTATCTTTTTTAGGTAGGCCTGTATCGGTGTGAATATCCCTCTCAGGACGGCCTTTGTTGTGTCCCATAAGTTTTGAGTTGTTGTGAGTTCATTTTCATTTGTTTCCAGAAACTTTTTGGTTTCTTCCTTGATCTCATTTTTTGACCCGTTTATTGCTTAATAACATGCTATTCAATCTCCATGAGTTTGAGTGTTTTTGAGTTTCTTTCTTGAGGTTGGTTTCTAGGTTCAGTCCTTTGTCGTCATAGAAACTGCTTGATATGATTTCCGTTCTCTTGAATTTGTTGAGTCTTGTTTTGTGTCCTGTCATGTGGTCTGTCTTTGTAAATGTTCTATGTGCATTTGAAAAGAATGTGTATTTTGCTTCTTTCAGGTAAAAGGCTCTCTGTATATATATCAGTTAAATCCATTTCATGTAGTGCGTTGTTCAGTGCCATAGTCTGTTTGTTGATATTTTGTTGGAATATCTATCCATTTTTGACAGTAGGTGTTGATAACCCCTACTATTATTGTGTTGATGTCAATATTTTTCTTGAAGTCCTCCAAGATTTTCTTTATGTATTTGGTGCTCCTATGTTGGGTGTATATATATTTATAATGTTTATGCCTTGTTGATTCTTGTCTGAGTATTATGAAGTGACCTTCTGGGTCTCTTGTTATGGCCCTTGTTTTGAAGTCTATTTTGTCTGATATGAGTTTGCTATCCAGGCTTTTTTTTTTTTTCCTGCCCATCTGTTTGAAATATTTTTTGCAGCCCTTCACTTTTAGTCTGTGTAGGTCTTTTGTCGTGAATTGGGTCTCTTGTAAGCAGCATATGTGTGGGTCATGATTTCTTATCCAATCATCCAATCTATGTCTTTTGATTGGGGTATTTAATCCATTTACATATAAGGGTATCATTGATAGGTATTTATCCTTTGCCATTTTCCATACCTGTGTCCCTTACTTTTTCACTGTTTTTCTTCCTATTCATAAATCAGACCCTTTAGCATCTCTTGCAGAGTTGGTTTGGTGGAGGTGTATTCTTTGAGGCTTCTTTTGTCTGGGAAACTACTTAAACGGCCTTCCCTTTTAATCGAGAGCCTTGCTGGATAGAGTAGTCTTAGTTGCAGGCCTTTGGTTTTCATTACTTGGAATGTTCCTTTCCATTCCTCTCTGGCTTCAAGCATTTCCATTTAGAAGTCAGCTGTTATCCTTATTGGGGTTCCCTTGTATGTTACTTCTTGTTTCTCACTCGCTGCCTTCAAGATTCTCTCTTCGTCTTGGATTTTTGCCATTTTATTTAATTTTTTTTCCATTTTAAATTGGCTATCTCTATGTTGTTCAAATTTTCAAAACTGTATTTTGTAGACTATGCTATTACAGTTGTCCTATTTTGTTCCCTTCACTCCCCTCCACCCTGTACACCTCCTCCTACCCACATTCCCTCCTTTAGTTCGTGTCCATGGGTCATGCATATAAGTTCTTTGACTTTTACATTTCCCATACTTTTTTTACTTTCCCCTTGTCTATTTTCTACCTACCATCTATGCTACTTATTCTCTGTAACCTCTCTTCACCTCTCTCCTGTCCCCTATTGCTAACCCTCCATGTTATCTCCATTTCTGTGGTTCTATTCCTGTTCTAATTGTTTGCTTAGTCTGTTTTTGTTTTTGCTTTAGGTGTGTTTGTTAATAATTATGAGTTTGCTCTCATTTTACTGTACATGCTTTCATATTCTTTTTCTTAGATAAACCCCTTTAACATTTCATAAGGGCTTGCAGATGATGAACTCCTTTCACTTGACCTTATCTGAGAAGCACTGTATCTGGCCTTCCATTCTGAATGAAAGCTTTGCTGGATAAAGCAATCTGGGATGTAGGTTCTTGCCTTTCATGACTTCCAATGCTTCTTTCCAGCCCCTTGCTTGCCAAGTTCCTTTTGAGAAATCAGCTGACAGTCATATGAGCCCTCCTTTGTAGGTAACTCTCTCCTTTTCTCTTGCTGCTTTTAAGATTCTCTCCTGATCTTTAATCTTGGGTAATGTAATTATGATGTGCCTTGGTGTGTGCTTCCTTGGGTCCACCTTCTTTGGGACTCTCTGAGCTTCCTGGACTTCCTGGAAGTCTATTTCCTTAGCCAGATCGGGGAGGTTCTCCTTTATTATTTGTTCAAATAACTTTTCCACTTGTTGCTCTTCCTCTTCTCTTTCTGGTACCCCTATAATTCGGATGATGGAATGTTTAAAGATGTCCTGGAAGTTCCTAAGTCTCTCCACATTTTCTTGAATCCTTTTTCTTCATCCTTTTCTGGTTGGATGTTTCTTTCTTCTGGTCCACACCATTGACTTCATTTCCGGTTTCCTTCCCATCACTTTGGTTCCTGGTACATTTTCCTTTAATGCACTTAGCATAGCCTTCATTTTTTCATCTAATTTACGACCATATTCAACCGATTCTGTGAGCATCTTGATTACCAGTATTTTGAACTGAGCATCTGATAGGTTGGCTATCTCTTCATCACTTACCTGTATTTTTTTTTTCTGGAGGTTTGATCTGTTCTTTCATTTGGGCCATTTTTTTTGTTGTTGTCGTGACACACCTGGTATATAGTGAGGGGCTGAGACTTTGGTGTTGACCAGGGTGGGGTAACCCACATAGCTGCATTGTGATGCTGTATGTGGGGCAGTGGTCTGAGAGGGAACAATGGTGCTTGCTCCACTCTCTGCCGGATTTCAGTCAGTTCTCCTGCTGCCCACAAGCATATTGGGCTCTTCTGGTGCTGATTCCCAGGTGGGTGGGCTTGTGTACATTCTAGGACCCTGTGGGTCTCTCCAACTAACTCTCCTGTGAGACTCCAGTTTCTCCCGGCAGGTCAATTCCCACAGATGTTTTCAGTCAAAGGCTTTGAGGCTTTATTTCCCTGTACTGGGACCGTGGGTTGCAGGGTCTGTCCCACTACACAGTTTCGCCTGGTTTATCTGCACACAAATGTGGGACCACCTGGCCCATAAGCTACCTTGCGTGCTGCCTCCCTTCCCCTGGTCCACAATCTGCCGCCTCACTGGGTCCACCAGTCGACGCTTTGTCGGGAGCCCTCTCTCCTTTGACCGCCCATCTCCGCCCCTCCTACCGGTCTGGACGAATGTGTCTTTTTTAACTCCTTGGTTGTCGGACTTCCATACAGTTCGATTTTGTCTGTTCTGGTTGTTTTTTTGTTTTTAAATGGTTGTCCTTCTGTTGGTTGTGCAAGGAGGCACAGTGTGTCTACCTGTGCCTCCATCTTGCCCGGAAGTCTAGAATTTTGTCATTTTAATTAGAAAATGTCTTGAAGTGGGCCTCCTTGGGTTCCTCTTGATTGGGACTCTCTGTGTTTCCTGGATTTGTGTGACTTTTCCTCTCATCAAATTAGGGAGCTTTTCCATCACTACTTTTTCATACAGGTTTTCTATTCCTTGCTTTTCTTTCTCTCCTTCTGGTATCCCTGTTACACGGATATTATTATGTTTCATTTTGCCCTGCATTTCCCTGAACCCCTCTTCTTTCTTTCTGAGTTTCTCTTCTATTTCTGGGTGTTGTAAGTCTTTATGTCATTGAATTCTGCTCTGCTGTTGGTTATTTCTTTCCTTCTACTTGCTCTGGGCTTTGTTTGTTGTTCCTCTAGTTTCCTTGTGCTTTCTGAGTGTTTTTTTCTACCTTGTTCTCTAGCTGGCTGATTTGATCCTCTGCTTTTTCTAGTCTGCTTTTGGTTCCTTCTATGTGTTCTTCAATTTAGAAATTGTATTGTTCACTTCCTCTTGGCCCTTGTTGATTGTTTCTATTTCCTTTTTCATGTTGATATAGTTTGTAGTGAGTTCACTGTAGTTTCCCTGTAGTTTTTGGTAATTCTCTGTGAGCTCATTGAGCTTCCTTATAACCATTGGTTTGAACTCAATATCTGATAATTGACTTGCCGCTATTTCCTTTAGCATTCTTTCTGAGACTTCGTCCTTTCCTTTCATTTGGGGATTGTTTATTTGTCTTCCCATTGTTTTTGAGACTCTTCTTGTTAGCCTCTGCTTCTTAAATTGATCTGTTCTGACTCCCCGGGTTTATGGTGTGAACTTCTATGGTAGAAGACCTGTGAGATTCAGTAGTGTCGTCTCCGTAGTCTCCTGAGCTTGCTGGTCTTGAGCTGTCATTTATGTTGGCTCTCTGGATATCTTTGGGTTTTGATTCTTGTTGGATGTTTCTTTGGTAGGTCCTTCCCTCAAGCTGGTTAACTGAGGGTCACTCCATCCACCATGTCTTGTGTTCTGTTGTGCAGGCGTGAACAGGTTGTGTTGACGATGGTTCTTCTATCTGTACGAGGTTTTGAGGCTTCTTTCTCACTATTGTTCAGTTGTTTGTTCTTGGTAATTTCTCTGCCCTTTAGTTGTATTTCCAGATAGTTCCTGGGTGGAGGGTAGTGTGGCTTTCAGTCCCTCTTTCACCTTTTTGCATTATCTGTTGGTGGTTCCTTTGTTGGTGGGTGTCCTCTTCCAGCAGGTATACTGGTGTTCACAACTCTCACCTACTCTTTTTTGTGATCAAATGGAGGGGGGAGGCAAAATTGATTAAGACAGTGGGAGTGTGTTCTATGGTTTTTAAAGTACCAAGCTGTAGAGAAGAGATAGGAGATTTGGGGGATATTTATAGTGTTAACCATGATATTTCACCCAGCTAACCACTTTTTAGAAAGGGTGGGAAAAGATAAGACTCTAGTTATGGGGTGAAGGGTTGCAAGTTGGATCTAGAAGGCAGTGAGGTTGTGGGAGGTCAGATTATGAGATAAAGTGAGAGTAAAGAACAGAAAATAGGTGTAGTGTGCAAGAGAATAGAGTTAACCACAACAGTAATAAAGTTCCAGAAACAGTGAAGTGAGCTAAGATCTGGGAAGGGTTCTGTGTATTATTTACAATTGTATGGGACAGCAATTATTTACAATAGTAATGGAGCAACAACCATATGACAGAATCTATATGATGTGAATAACAAGAGTGGGAAGTATACAACCTAGAGTGGTATGCTATTGGAGCACAAGTGAAGTGAAAGAAGGAAAATTAAAAATGTACCATGAAAGAGAGAAAATGGAAAATCAGTCAAACTATGCAATTTAACAAACCAAGTGAAGAAGAGTAAACAGAAAGTAGAGAAATAAAAAATAATAAAATGAAAGATGAAAAATAATAATACAAATGTACAATTACTTGCAAGTTCTCTGGAGTAGCAAAGTGAAATGTGTCTTACTGTCTCAATTGTTGGGATTTACCCCTCTTTGGATCTAACTGTGGTCCTTTCACAGCTCCCGGTTTTATTGCCTCACTTGTGGGAATTAAAAAAAAAAAAGGAAGGACAAAGAAAAAAAGAAAAGAATATCCTCCTGCTGGCTTTAAACCAGCCAAGCGAGGTCTGCTGGTCTTCCTGGCTGCAGCAGGCTTGGGGAGGGGGGGTTGGTTTCACTTTTCTCCTTTCCTGTGGTTTTGCTGAGATGGGGGCCAGGTCTGAGCCACACTTTTTTCAGTTGCCCAGCTTCCAGCCCAGTTGCTGAGTTTGCTCCTGTGCCCCCAGTGCCCTTCTGCTCCTACACTTTGCCTTCAGTCCACCAGTAGTGCTGTCCTTGAGGCACACCAGTTAGGGACAACTTGTACCACTTTCTAGCTCTTTGCTGTCCTAGATTCTAGGGAATCTCAGAGTCTCTTCAGGGTAGTTTGTCTCCCCCACTGAGTTAAGTCTTTCTGGGGATTGCTGACTCCTTGAACCCTGCTGCTGTCTTCTGCAGGGAACATCTTTGTCTTTCTCTTAGTGCCAGTCAACCCATCAGGCCAGGGCACTGCCGTGAAAGTGGCAGTGGAGCAGTAGCGTGCCTCTACTGCTGTGGCAGGTGCGGTGGGGCTTGGTGTCTGGTTCCTCTGGGCAGTGGGGTCAGGCGCATGCCATCCCTGGGGCTGCGGGGCCTCTGCTGCTGTGGTGGGATTGTAGCCACTGGATTGTGGGGTTGGGTACTACCATTTCTGGGACCGTGGGGGTGATCCCTGGGCCTCTGCTGCTGCAGCAGGAGCAGTCGCCTGGCGGTGGTGTCAGGCCCAGGCCAGCTTCCACTGCTTCGGCAGCAATGGGGGTGGGGGGTAGATGGGTTGCTGGCACACCACTGGGGCCGCTAAGGCTGGGGGTATGGTAGAGGCACAGCAGTGGTCCTAGCAGCAGAGACAGGCGCATGGTGGAGGCTGCAGGGGTGAAGCCGGGGGAGGTGGTGGTGGCTGCTGCAGGAGAATTCCCTAAACAGCCACTGATTGCCTCTTTTTTCGTTTTGAAAAAAAAATGCTTCCAGTTCAAGCCTACCTCTCCAGACAAGTACCTGGCCTTACATAGCCCAACTCTCCAACCAAACGGGGGTACTGTCTGGGTCAGGGTCCATCACCACTGAACTCTTCCCAGCTGTCCTCCGCTGTTCTACTATTTTTTTAAGTTTGAATTTATGGCTTAAATGAAACATCAAGTCAACAACAGTTAAATTCTTTGGCCAGGTTTTATTTCCCAGTTCATTCATTCATTTAACAAATACCTATTAAGTACTACTGGGTGCCAGCGAGTCACTGTTACAGGTGTTGTAAATGAAACAGGAAATAATGCATGCCAGAATCCTCATCTGGTGGAAGTTTGTATTCTGGTGGATGGAGGTAGGCATTAACAATAGATATTTGAAAGTGGCAGGAAGAGGAGATGGAGAGGGGCAGAGAGAAGACAGACACAGAGGGAGGGGGGAAGTTAGGAGGCTGGGGAACTGGTGGGGGGAAGAGAAGGGGGTATGATACCATTAAAGTTAGTTGTCTTGAATTTTAAGAAGAGACACAATTTAGGCCACATTGTGAATTAAAAATTTATTAAATAATGCTACCTGTATTTGAAGGGGATTGGGGCCCCAAAGATTTCTTCCCTAGATGAGTTGAGTTTTCTTAATTATATTTCTTATTCTAAAACTCCTTCTCTGCTGAACTTGGGAGCAGTCACATCCAACTTGTTTTTTCGCCCCCAAATAGAGACCATTTTGAATCACTTTTCTCTGGGTGGAGAGGACATTGTTGTGTTGGTCAAGAGGTCTAGGCTAGAGTTGGCCCTGCCACTCACTCACAATTGGGCTTTGTCGCACACTCATACACCCCAGGGATGTCCAACCTTTTGACATCTTTGGGCCACACTGGAAGAAGAGTTGTCTTGAGACACACATTAAATACATAAACACTAATGAAAACTGATGAGCAAAAAAAAAAAAAGATTTTAAGTAAATTTACGATTTTGTGTTGGGCCATATTCATAGCCATCCTGGACTGCCTGTGGTCCACAGGCAGTAGGTTGGACACCCCTCTGTTCATCTCCTCTGTAATAGGGAGGATTAGGCTTAAATAATCACAAAAGTTGTTCAGGATCAAAAATAATAGAAGTCTACCTTTGGTGAGAATCTTGTAATTAGCATATATAGAGAGAATTGAGTTTCAATTTTCACTTCAAAGCTAAGGTAGCCCCAATTCAGTGTTTGTTTGTTTGTTTTTTAAATAGAAAGGATTAAAGCTTGAGTTTTAGACGCTTGGGCCAAAATACTCCGTAACCAAAATGTTAGCTAACTTCTGTAAGCTTTCCTGTAGTTTCTAAGTATTATTGCACTGCATTTAGACCAGGATAGACATTTTATAGATGAAGGTATGGATGAACACTCCATGCTTGATAAGTTCACAGCAGACGAGGGCCTGTGCTTGCCCATCTAGTACATTTTCCATAGTATTGCACTGCTTTCCCTGGTCCTAATGAGATATTATTTTCATGTTTTAAGAGAAGCTTTATAAGTGGGTCACCACCAGCCATACACTAGTATTGAACTTTCTTCCTGGTATTTATAGGATCAGGACTAACTTGTAGAATTGGTTATGCTGTCAGCATTCAGTAATTATCCTTTCATAATTGAAAAAAATTATAATTCATTAACAAATATACCAGGCACTGTTCTAAGCCCTTTACGTATATTACTTCATTCATCTGGTTCACAACTATGCTGCAGTAAAATAGACAGAATAGCAACTGAAGGCCAGAGAAATTGAATTAGGTACCTGCCTAAGGTCAATTAGTGAGTTGTAGAGTTGGAATTTGAATGGAGTCAGCTCCAACACCTGTGCTCTCCAATATCATGCTGTTCCAGCTTCTGTACATTTCAGGAATAATTGGAACCATTCAACAAAATCAAGTTTACTGATGACCTTTTACAGTGAACCTCATCATGAAATTGACTCATGTTACCTGGGCCCTTGGATCTCTCAGATTTGTACTTAATCTAACTTTTTTTTAGTATTATTTTTTAAATTTTTTAAAGATTTTATTTATTTATTTTTATAGAGGGAAGGGAGGGAGAAAGAGAGCGAGAAACATCAGTGTACGGTTGCTGGGGGCTGTGGCCTGCAACCCAGGCATGTGCCCTGACTGGGAATCGAACTTGCGATGCTTTGGTTCGCAGCCTGCACGCAATCCACTGAGCTACGCCAGCCAGGTTAATCTAACTTTTAATAGCAGTTTCCAGTGTAACTCAAAAATTGAGTGCTTTAGACATAAAGACTGCATATTATATGAGTTCGTTTACATAAAGCATCCAGAATGGGCAAATTTATAGAGATAGCAAATTTGTAGTAGCTTAGCATCTGGGAGAATGGGGAGTGATGAGTGGCTAATACTGGTACTGGATTTCTCTTTTAGGGTGATGAAAATATTCTAAAGTGATTGTGGTTATGGTAGCACAATTCTGTGGATATACTAGAAGCCATTAAATTAAGTTTTACACTTGAAAGTAGTGAGTTGTATAATATGTGAGTTATGTCTCAATAAGGTAGTTAAAAAAGGTGAAAGTGAGGACTTTCCTCTTTTTCAATTAAAATTGAAAATTTTAAATGAGGATTGAAGAAAACAGGAAGGTTTATCTTTTATGGTGTATAAACAGGAACAGGAAAGTGAAGACTGAGTTGACTACATAACCTAACATTTTAAATTTCTTCTATTGACTTGAACTAATAATTTAACTTTTGTTTGAAAATACTGAGTTGTTCAAATGTTTTAAATATACTATTTGATTACTAAAAAGTAATTTTATATCTATTACTGAATAAAATCACCCAAATATATAATCTTGTTTAGTTAACGGAATGATTTTAGGGCAAAAACGTCTGAGTTACTCTATCTTGTCTTATCCATTCTGCTGTTTTAGAATAATGGGTTATTTTGCTGGGATTTAAATGTAAGGTTAGAGAGGTTTCTCAAGGCTATTTTGTCTGAATTTAATTCATTTTAGAGTTATTCATTAATCTTTTTTAAAAGTTATCTCTTAATTTTAGGTTGTGCCATGTCTAAGTAGTTTCAGGTTTTTGAAGTTTAGTGTCCTTTTTTATAAAGAAGTATTGTATTTTGCCCTGATTGTTAATCTTTAAACCTCAGCAATAGTTCCCTGGGATTTGGTGAACCAATATACCATCTAAACCCAACATGATGTTTCAAAATATTGTATATTTTGCATATAATCATTCATTCACCAAATAGTCATGAGTGACAACTGTGTGCTGGGATACAGCCATGACCCAGGTGGACCCCTGGCCTTGCTCTTGAAGACCTGAATTTGGGCAGTGGGGATGGGGGAGTCTGGCAATCCTAATCTTATAAGATTGTCCTCACCTGGCTTCTTCATCCTGGTGGTTGCCCTTATCTGCATCTTGTCATCTGTCTTGGGCTTTACTTAAGGGCAGTGACTGACACTGCAAAGCTATCAAATCATTAGGTTTTATACTATGGTGTGTGTTAATATTCTCCATGCTGGATTGGTTTAACAAGTGAATACTTATTTAATGACCCTGGAAAAAAGATCCCACAAACACCAGCAATCACTTTGTTGAGTTGGATGCTGTGTATCTCCCTATGACTTCATATGTATCTCTCTGTCATTAACTTTGATAAATAAGATAACTGAAGCATTGCTTAGTTTTCTGTTGCCATAATCTTCCCAAGTATAAATCTTGTGTTAAAATGATATTGTTAATGTTTTGAATATGATGCTTTCATTTATGTCTGAATTGTGATGAATATGCAATATATAAATGAAGTATATGCTTTCCTTAGAAAATACTGATTAAATCAAATCTTACTAATTTGATTTCCATCAAATGCATGCCATTTCAAATTGCCTTAATTTGGAGAAAATAGAAATTTTAAAGGGGAAAATACAGTGAATCCAATTGTCTACCATTTTATTGCTCTTCTACCTCTAAATAATCTTTAAAAAATTAAGAGGTGTGGAAATTTGAGGCCTGTTACACAATTACCAAACATTACGTTCTTTTAGATGACAATTTAAATGCTAAGACTAAAAAATCCAGGGATATGTGTCCTATTTTCTTCTGAGCTCCTCCCCCATGCATACTCAGCTAGCTGCCCTTTCCTGTTCTTCCATAGTACCCAGCACTATGCTTAGTCCTTTGTGTGTGTCATTCCCATTGGAGACTACTATGGAAATAGGACCTGTAAGGTGTGGTACTATTGGTTCTCAACTGCAAGTATTTAAATATCAGGAGTTGCATATGTTTGAAATTGTGTACAATTCAGTTGATACTGAATGTTGTCTTTCTTGGTAGAGTTTCCAGTATGGCTTCTGCACCAAATTCTAAATATAATACACGCTCCTTGGAGAATGAGTCTTTTAAGAGGGTAAGTTGTGTTTTCAGATTTATCCTCTTTCTCTGCATTCCTCTTTTCATATTTAAATATTAGGCAGTCATTTTGAGTTTATTGAATTATTAGTTATATTACTCATTCACATAATGTAAATACTTTAATACACATGGTTTTATTTATTATCCTACTGCATTCTAGAAAAGACAGACTATCTTATATGTATTGCTTGAGTTTTGTTTGTAAGTCTTTTCATGTAACTTCATTTTTTAGTACCTATGTGTTGTGTCTATTATATTTGAGGTACTAGGCATTCCTTGCCCCTGAAATTTTTCTGAAAGAGATATTAGAAAACCGTGGCTCACTGAGAAACTTGTTACACCTTTCTAAATGTTGGCATTATTTACTAATAATGATAATAAAATAGTTGACCAAAACAAATACAGCATTAATAGAAAATGGTTCAAAGCATTGAAGAGAAAATTGTGTAATTACAGGAAGTTTTTGGAACATATATTGAAAGTAAGGGTTAGATTTAAAATAAGCTTTATTCATGGCCCTTTATGGCTTTTGATACATATTCTCGATAATCCACCAGAAACGTTAATTTACACTCCCAATGGCAGTGTAAATGCAAAGGGAGCAAACTGGTGTTTTTTAGTTTGTATTTCCCTGATTACTAACAAGCTTGGCCTTTTATTTATTTATTTTATCTAAAAGTAAAATAAATAAAATATTTTTTAAAAGGAAGAAAAAACCATGGTTTTTGTCTATTTGTATTTCTTTTGTGAAGTAGCTATTCATGTATTTTGCCTATTTGCCTTTGGGGTATTTGGGAGTTTTTTTTCCTATTGATTTATAAGTGTTCTTTATATGCTATTATTAACTCTTTATATTACATATTACAAGTCTTTGTCCTAATTATTATTTTTTGTTTTTTATTGATTATATTCCCTGAGCTGTACACTATATCTCTGTGACTTGCACATTTTATGTTATTTTTAAATATTTTTTAGTGACACATTTTATTTTTTTAAAGATTTTACTTACTTATTTTCGGAGAGGGGAAGGGAGGGAGAAAGAGAGGGAGAGAAACATCATTGTGTGGTTGCCTCTTGCATGCCCCCTCCCACTGGGGACCTGGCCTACAACCCAGGCATGTGCCGACTGGGAATTGAACTGGTGATCCTTTGGTTTGCAGACCAGCACTTAATCCACTGATCCACACCAGCCAGGGCCATATTTTATAACTGGAATTTTGTACCTCTTATTCCTCTTCATCTAGTTTATTGTCATCCTTTTAACTATTATATATTTATAGTATTTTGTTTTGATTTTGAAAGTCACAGATTTAAAGTTTGTATGTAATCACATCTATCAATCTTTTCCTTTTTATTTTCTGCTTTTGGTATCATCACCAAGATTACATAAGTTTTTATTGTAAATCAGATCTAAAGACAAGGGTAACTTCAAAAAGGTAATTATTATAAGTCCTTGCGTAACATTAAAATAAAATATATCCTATGTTAACCCCATGTTATCCTGTGTTAAACACTTATTTTCCTTATTTTGTAGTTGAATTATGCTTTCTTCTGACCCAGAACTTTGGTATTTGAAAGACATACCAAATATTAAATTTGCTCATTATACTTCTTTTTAGTTAGTGAGAGGTGATGTTAAAGGATGATGGTAATTTATTTCTAGTCTTATTACTTAAATAAGGTGGGTGGGGTTTGCTGCTTATTGAAGAAGATATTCTTGGCTGGGGACAATTTTTTTTATATTCCTAGTTAAAAATGCTTAGCTTGCAAGCACTAAAACATACTGAAAATTGGCTAAGAATTTTCATTTTATTTCTGAGTAAAAAAGGTAACCATTAAAAATCTAGGAAAGCACCCCTCTTTGACGGCTTATATTTTACCTAAATACACAATTCACATTTCTCTCATTTGATAATAGCTTATATTTGCATAGTCCTTGTTAATTCACAAAAGTGTGCTTGTACATTTTGTTTCACTTAATATAGTCACAAAACCCCTTTGAGGGAAGATTTAACTAGCTTCACACATGAAATGATTGCAATGTAACTTTGGAAAACAACTAGAAAAAAATGAATGAAAAATAATGCTGAAAAAACCTTTTGCCCAAACAGATTTAATGATGTGCATCATTTACCCTACATTGGACACAGGCAGCCCATCATTGGTATAAATCAACTAGGGCAGTTGAAGAGATTGAGGCACCTTATTAGGCATCCAAATCACAATTGCCAGTTATAGCAAATCAGACTCTTAGAACTCTCCTGTGGATTTTATTTTTTAAAGAAGGGGAGGAGGAAGAGAGGGAGAGAAACATCATTGTGTGGTTGTTTCCCACATGCCCCCTACTGAGGACCTGGCCTGAAACCCAGGCACGTGCCCTGACTGGGAATTGAACCAGGGACCCCTTGATTCACAGGCCTATGCTAAGTCCACTGAGCCACACCAGTCAGGGCTCCCCTGTGGATCTTAGTGGTTAATACTTGCCTGCCAGAGGGAGCCACTGTAACCATTGAATAAGGCACATGCCTGAGAATACCTCTAAAGCCAGGAGGCCTAGAGACATAGAACAGCAATGGGAAGAATTTGTGTAGATGGTACCTAAGGCTCTTGTCAGCTCCAAAATTCAATGACAGACCCCTTTCTTTCCTCTTATCAAGTTACTTACTTGGCAAAGGATCTTAGTAAAATAAGGAACCCAATATGTAATAACAGTTATTTTCTGGAATTTATTTTCTGGAATTGTAAGAAGATTCCATGATTACTGTTGCTCAGTTAAGGCCCCATTGAAAGAAGTTTTCATTACTACTATTTAAAAAAAAAAGATAAATGACTAAATATTTAATATCAAAAAAGCTGCCACAGTATATGTGTATCTATAGAATACATTTAATATTTACTTTTTATCATTTCCCTGAATACTGTAAATCATGAAGTGCTGGGAAGGGGTTTTAAGCATTAATATTAAAAGGTTTGCTGATATTGACTTCCAGTCAAAAGGGAGGCATAGGTAAACAAGGCTCACCTCATTGTACAACCACAGCAAAAATTACAGCTAGACTACAAAACAAATATCACACAAAATCATCAGCAAATTGAGCTGCATGAGAGTCTGACAACCAAGGAATTAAAGAAGCCACATACATCCAGATGTGTAGGAGGCGTGGAGATGTAGGGACATATGGAAAGGCATGGAGGCACACAGTGAGTGGTCTCACACCAACGTGTGGTGGATAAAAACTGGGAGGGATACCCTGGGAGTGAGGGATCCTAGCCCCACACCAGATCACCCAACCCAGGGTTCCAGTGCCAGCAAGATAAGTCCTCATAACTTCTGGAGGTAAAAACCAGTGGAGGTTGGGGCAGCGGAAGAAACTGGGATTTCCAACAATCTCCTCTTAAAGGGCCCGCAGGGGACTTGGGACTTATGCAGACCCACTCCCTCTGGGCTTTAGCACCAGGACAACAGCTGAAATGGCACCAGTGGCATACAGGGAGAAATTGAAGTATCTGGCATCAGGGTGCGTTCCAGGAGACAGCTTCCTTCCAGACAAAACTCCAGAGGCCAGGCAGCAACATTATCCCCTCTCTGAGCCCTCCTCCACACAGCCACAGAGCAGCAACATAGGTTGCCCCACCCTGGTGACTGAGGCTCCATCCCATACAGCTTACCCAAGTGAAAGATCAGAACAGAACTCCAGAAAAAGAACAAAATGAAACAGAGATAAGCAACCTATCAGATGCACAGTTGAAAACACTGGTTATCAGGATGCTCAAGGAACTCATTGGGTACTTCAACAGCATAAAAGAGACTCAAGCAGAATGAAGGTTACATGAAGTGAAATAAAGATTTACAGGGAACCAACAGTGGAGTGGATGAAGACAAGAATCAAAGCAGTGATTTGGAACGTAAGGAAGAAAAAAAAATTAATCTGAAAACAAGAAGAAAAAAGAATCCAAAACCAACAACAACAAAAACAACAAAAAACCAACCTAGGATAAGGCTAAGGAGCCTCTGGGATATCTTCAAACATAACATTCCCATCACAGGGGTGCCTGAAGGACAAAAGAAAGAACAAGAAATTGAAAACTTATTAGAAAAAAATAATGAAAGAAAACTTCCCTAATTTGGTGAAGGAAATAGACAAATTAAGTCCAGGAAGCACAGAGTCACAAACCAGATAGACCCAAAGAGGACCACACCAAGACATCATAAGTAAAGTGCCAAAGGTTAAAGATAAAGAATCTTAAAAGCAGAAAGAGAAGAGAGTTACCTACAAACAAGTTCCCATAAGACTGTCAGCTGATTTTTGAAAAGAAACTTTGTAGGCTACAAGAGACTGGCAAGAAGTATTTAAAGTGATGAAAAGCAAGGACCTACAGTCTACATTACTGTATCCAGGAAAGCAATCATTTAGAATGGAAGGGCAGATAAAGCACTTCCCAGATAAGGTAAAGCTGAAGGAGTTCATTGTCACCAAACCATTAGTACATGAAATATTAAAGAGAATGATATGAGAAAAAGAAGATAAAAATTATGAACATTAGTTTTTGGGATGCAAGATGTCAAAGAAGTGAATGGAAGCCACACTAACCTCCTCCCAGGACCAATATGGAATTACAATTAAATTGTGGAGAAATCACCCAGAACAAACAATTGAACAACAGCAAGAGAGAAGCCTTGTAACTTCAGACACACAGAAGAATCAGCTTCAGCACTAACTGACTGGTAAGCACTGCATTGGAGACTCAAGAGGGTTGGCTGGGTGCCCACAGGTGGCAGTGCCAGAGGGATAATTAAGCAGCCAGTTGGATCCCCCTGAGAAGAGTGGGGTCTAAACCCTAAGTTGGGATCCCTAGCTTAGACGACCAGAACCCAAAAAGTACCTAGATAAAAACGGGTGGCAGAAAACGACAGGGTTGCTGTCTGCTAGAGAGACAGCTGGAGACTCAAAGAGCTGTTTAAAGGGCCAGCATGCAAATTTTCAGTTGTAGCCACTTACCGGGGGCTCTGGCAAAGGCAGGGGCAGAGTGGGCTAGAGATGCCTGAGGAGATACTGGGAATGGAAGCTTTAGGGAGAGAGCTGAGAGAATCCAGATTGGGATCCCAGTGCTAAGTCATCCCACATACTGCAGCTGCTATTGTTCTCAGGTAGACCACTCCCCTCTGAGTGGCAGGAGCCTGAGGGGAAACTGCTGCCCTGACCCCAGGAGAGATTCTGCCCTGGCTCCGTGGTGCTTAACATTGACTATTCAGGGCAGTGACTAGATTAACAACTGAAGGACACAACCACAGACAGTAGATCCCAGGCAAATGGGGGGCAGAGTGGACTAGAGACATTTGAGGAGAGACTGGGGTCGGAGTCTTTGGGGAGAGAACTAAGAGAGTAGCCACCAGGATCCCAGTGCTGAGTAATCACCCCTATGCAGCAGCCATCTTGCTCAGGCTGACCACTCCCCTCCCAGCAGCAGCAGAGGCCTGAGAGAAAACAGTAGCCCAAACCCCAGGAAGGATTCTGCCTCACCCTATGGGGCTTAAGCCTGACTGCTTAGTGCAGAGTGAATAGATTAACTACTGAAGGAGAAACCCACAGACAGCAGATCCCTGGCACTCTTGGAGCAGGCTACTTAAGGTCAGATGGGCTCATCATTTGTCATCAACAGAGGTGGATCCAGAAAGAAAAAACTGGTAAATACTAGAGGCTAATGAGAGGAAATCCACTCTAATCTTCTGTGTGATTATCGATATTTTCTTTCCTGCATAGCTTTTCTACATTAATTTCTTGTCCAGCAATTTTGTGCATATTAAGTCACTATATTTGATACTATACTTTATTTCTCTCCTTTCTTATAATACTCTTAATCTCTTTACACCCTTATTAATACTGGTTCATTCGCTGTTCATAGTGGGATTGTTGGGGGGAAATATTTTTGCAGATGTGGGTTTGTTCCCTGGGCCTTGTGGTTTTCCTCTGGCAGCACCTACACAACAGTATACAAGATATGGTGGACAGAATGACCCTCAGTTAACCAGCTGGAGGGAAGGACCTACCAAAGAGAAACCGAACAACAATCAAAACCCAATTCCATCCAGAGAGCCAACGTAAATGGCATTAAGGATCCCAAGAGCATCAAGTTCAGGAGATCAAAGAGACTGTACCAATGAATCTCACACATGTCCTACCATAGTTCACACCACAAACTCAGGGAGTCAAAACAGATCAATTTAAGAAGCA
This sequence comes from Phyllostomus discolor, assembly GCF_004126475.2. Lineage (NCBI taxonomy): Eukaryota > Metazoa > Chordata > Mammalia > Chiroptera > Phyllostomidae > Phyllostomus > Phyllostomus discolor. Next base: position 41,721,211 of record NC_050198.1, on the reverse strand, counting down.
GAGGCAAACAAGAAAAGTCTCACAAAAAATGGGAACACAAAGAAACACTGAAAGAAAGAAAAAGAGGAATCCTCAGAAAGAATGCTAAATGAAATAGAGATAAGTCAACTCTCATATTGAGTGCAAAACAATTCTTATAAGGAAGCCCAATGAACTGAGTTACCAAAAACTACAGGCAAGCTACAAGGAACTTATTGCAAACTGTATCAACATGAAAAAAGAAATAGAAACTATCAACAAGAGCCAAGAGGAAATGAAGAATACAATTTCTGAATTGAAGGACACAGTAGAAGGAATCAAAAACAGACTAGATAAAACAGAGAATCGAATCAGTGAGCTGGATGACAAGGTAGAAAAAAAGCTGCCAGAAATACCAATAAAAGGAAAAAAGACTCAGAAAGAATAAAAAAGTGTTAAGGTAACTGCAGGACAACATGAAATGTAATATAATCCATGTAATAGAGATACCAGAAGAAGAGTGAGGGATAGAAAACCTGTTTGAAAAACTGATAATGGAAAACTTCCCTAATTTGATGAAAGAAAACATCACACAAATCCAGTAAGCATAGAGGATCCCATTCAAGAAGAACCCAAAGAGGTACACTCCAAGACACATGTTAACTAAGATGCCCAATTTCCAAGACAAAGAGAGAATCTTAAATGCAACAAGGGAGCCTCGATAAGGCTAGCAGCTCACTTCTCGGTGGAAATGCTATAAGCCAGAAGGGAATGGCAAGAAATATTCCAAGTAATGAAAAGCAAAGGCATGTAACCAAGACTACTCTATCTAGCAAGGCCCTCAATTAAAAAGGAAGGCGAAATAAGGAGTTTCCCAGACAAAAGAAGGTGGAAAGAATATACCTCCACCAAACCAATGCAAGAGATGCTAAAGGGACTGCTTTAAAAAAAAGGAAGAAAGAGGGGGGGGGGAACACAGGTATGAAGGGAAGAAAATAGCAATGAATAAGTACCTATAAATAATAACCTTAAACCTAAATGGATTAAATGCTCCAATCAAAAGACACAGGGTAGCTGAATGGAAAAGAAAACATGACCCACACATATGCTGCCTACAAGAGAGTCATCTCAGAACAAAGACCTGCATAGACTGAAAGTGAATGGTTGCGGGGGGGGGGGGAATATGCCAAGCAAATAGATAGATAGGATAGAGAAAGTCAGGGAAGCCATACTGATATCAGAGAAAATAGACTTCAAAACAAAGGCCATAAAAAGAAACACAGGACACTTTGTAATACTCAAGGGAAGAATCCATCGAGAAGACAGAAACATTGTAAACATATATGCCCCCAGCATAGGAGCACCCAAATATATAAGGAAAAACTTTGGAGGACTTCTAGAAAGATACGAAGAGCAACACACTTACTCTAGGTGATTTTAACACTTCATTGTTAAAAATGGATAGATCTTCCAACAAAATATCAATAAGAATATTGCAGCATTGAACAATACCCTAGATCAAATGGGCTTAACTGATATATAACTTTTCATCAGAAAGAAGCAAAACACACATTCTTTTCAAATGCACATGGAACATTTTCAAAAATAGACCACATAATAGCACACAAAACAAGCCTGAACAAATTTAAGAAAATTGAGATCATATCAAGCATGTTCTTGGACTACAAGGTCCTGAAACAAGAATCCACCCTCAAGGGAAAAGCTCAAAAACACTCACGTTTGTGGAGATTGAATACCATGCTATTAAACAATAAATGCGTTAAGAATGACATCTGGGAAGAGATAAAAAATTTCTAGAAAAAATGAAAATGAACTCAAAATGGTCAAGAAGTTATGGAACACAGCTAAGGCTGTCCTGAGAGGGAAGATAATAGGGATGCAGGCCTACCTAGAAAGGATAGAAGCATTTCAAATAAACAACCTAACCCTACATCTACAAGAACTGGAGGAACAACCTACAAAGCTCAAAGCAAGTAGAAGGAAGGAAATAACCAGGATCAGGGAAGAATTAAATGACACAGAGACTAAAAGTACAATTCTGAGGATCAATAAATCCAGAACCTGGTCCTTTGAAAAGATAAACAAAATTGACGAGCCTTTAAGTTGACCCACCAAGACAAAAAGAGAGAGGATCCAAATAAATGACACCAGAAATGAAAGAGGAGAGATTACAAATGGTACCACAGTATACAAAGGATTGTAAGAAATTAGTATAAAGAACTATATGCCAAGAAATTTGAAAAACTAGGTAAAATGGACAAATTTCTAGAAAAATACAATCTTCCAAAACTCAATGAAGAAGAAGCAGAAAGCCTGAATAGACCAGTAACAGCTGATGAGTTCAAAGCAGTAATCAGAAACTCCCAGTCCTGGCTGGCGTAGCTCAGTGGATTGAGCATGGGCTGCGAACCAAAGTGTTGCAGGTTCGATTCCCAGCCAGGGTACATGCCGGGGTTGCAGGCCATAACCCCCAGCAACCACACATTGATGTCTCTCTCTCTCTCTCTCTCTCTCTCTCTATCTCGCTCCCTTCCCTCTCTAAAATAAATAAATAAATAGAATCTTAAAAAAAAAAAGAAAGAAACTCCCTACACACAAGACACCTGGGCCAGATGGTTTCACAGGAGAATTTTACAAAACATTTAAGGAACAGCTAACCCATATCCTTCTAAAGCTATTCCAAAAACTCCAAGAAGAGGGGAGACTCCCAAACTTTTTATGGAGCTACCATCAACCTAATCCCAAATCCAGATAAAGACACAGCAGAGAAAGAAAACTACAGGCCAACATCGCTGATGAACATAGATGCTAAAATCCTCAACAAAATATTGGCAAACACATCCAGCAATCCAGTAAAATGATCATATACCATGACCAAGTGGGATTCATCCCAGGGATGCAAGGACGGTACATTATTTGCAGAGCAATAAACGTAATATATATCGCATAAACAAAAGGAAAGACAAAAATCACATGATCATAGCAATAGATGTGGAAAAAGCATTTGATAAGGTACAGCACCCATTTATGATAAAAACACTCTACAAAGTGGGAGGGAGCATCCTCAACATGATAAAGGCCATATAGGAGAAACCTACAGCCAACATCATACTCAACAGACACACACTAAAAGCTTTCCCACTAAGATCAGGAACAAGACAAGGATGTCCGCTTTCACCACTTCTATTCAACATAGTATTGGAAGTCCTAGCCACAGCAATCAAATAAGGAAAAGAAACGAAAAGCATCCAAATTGGAAAGGAGGAAGTAAAACCGTCACTGTTTGCAGCTGATATGACAGTGTATGTAGAAAACCCTATAGACTCCACCAAAAAAACTACTCAACCTAATAAGCAAATTTGGCAAAACAGCAGGATTCGAAGTCAATATTCAGGAATTGAAGGCATTTTTGTACACCAACAGTGAAATATCAGAAAGACAAATCAGGAAAAAAAAATCCCATTTGCTATAGCAACAAGAAAAATAAAGTACCTAGGAATAAACCTCACCAAGGAGGTGAAAGACCTGTACTCAGAAAACTTCACAACACTGAAGAAAGAAATTAAGGAAGACACAAATAAATGGAAGCATGTACCGTGTTCATGGATTGGAACAATTAACATCATCAAAGTGTCCTTACTACCCAAAGCAATTTATAGATGCAGCACAATTGCTATTAAAACACCAATGACATATTTCACAGGTATAGAACAAACATTTCAAAAATTTGTATGGAACCATAAACAACCTCAAATTGCCACAGCAATTTTGAGAAAGAACAAAGAAGGAGGGATCACAATACCTGATATGAAATTGTATTACAAGGCCAAGTTAATCAAAACAGTCTGGTACTGGTATAAGAACTGACACATAGTCCAGTGGAACAGAACAGAGAGCCCAGATATGGTCAATTAATATTCAACAAAGGGGAGGAAGCATAAAATGGAGTAAAAATAGCCTCTTCAACAAATGGTGTTGGGAGATCTGGACAGCCTCATGCAAAAAACAAACAAACAAACAAAAACCAAAAAACTCGATCATCATACACAAAAATAACTTACTAACTTACATCATACACAAAAATAACTTACTAACTTACATCATACACAAAAATCAATTCGAGGTGGATAAAAGACTTATATATATGTCATAGCACCATAAAAGTCCTAGAGGAGAACATGGGCAGGAAAATCTCAGACATTCTATGCAGCAACATTTTCACTGATATGTCCCCTAGAGCCAGGAACATAAAAGAACAAATAATCAAATGGGACTTCATCAAAATAAAAGGCTTCTACACAGCTAAAAGAAACAACATTAAAAATGAAAAGAGAACCAACTGTATGGGAAGTTATATTTGCAAATGATACCTCAGACAAGGGTTTGATCTCTAAAATATATAAAGAACTCACACAACTCTACTCCAGGAAGACAAAAAGAAAGAAAGAGAGAGAGAGAGAGAGAGAGAGAGAGAGTGAGTTAAAAAATGGACAAAGGACCTGAACAGACACTTCTCCAAGGAGGACATACAGAGGGCCCAGAGACATATGAAAAGCTGTTCAGCATCACTAGCCATCAAAGAGATGCAAGTTTAATCATAATATGATACCACTTCACACTGGTCAGAATGGCCATCATTACTAAATCAACAAACAACAAATGTTGGAGAGGATATAGAGAAAAGGAAACCCTAGTGCACTGTTGGTGGGAATGCAGACTAGTGCAGCCACTGTGGAAAACAGTATGGAATTTCCTCAGAAAACCAAAAATGAAACTGCCTTTTGACCCAGCAATACCACTGCAGGGATTATACCCTAAGAATCCTGAAACATCAATCTGAAAGGACCTATGCAACCCAATGTTGATAGCAGCAGAATTTACAGTAGCCAAGAGCTGGAAGCAACCTAAGAGCCCATCAGTAAATAAGTGGATCAAAAAACTGTGGCGCATTTACCTAATTGAATGGTATACAGCAGAAAGAAAGAATGAACTCCTACCCTTTGCAACAGCATGGATGGAACTGGAGAGCATTACGCTAAAAGTGAGGTAATCCAAGGGGTAAAAGACAAATACCATATGATTTCACCTATAAGTGGAACCTAATCAAAAAAACAAGCAAACAAAATATAACCAGATACATTGAAATTAAGAACAAACTGACAATAATCAGAGTGGAGGTGGGAAGGATAATGGGGATGAAAGTGAGAATGGTTGTCAAGGAAAAAGTAGAAAGGGCATGTGGACAGGTTAAGGGGAGAAGGTTCAAGGGTTGGAGGTGGGGATGGGTGAGGGAGGAGTGGAGTGGGTAGAAAATGGAGAGAGCTGTAGTTGAACAATAAAAAATTACGAAGGTTAAGATGACAATAAATTCAAAATTACGAACAATTTAATGTCAAAAGCCAACTAAGCAAATAAGCAGAACAGAACCAGAATCATACATATGTAGATTATGTGGAGGTTTATCATCTGGGAGCGGGAAGGGAGAGAATGAGGGAAAGGTGCAGGGATTAAGAAGTACAAATATGTAGTTGTAATATAAATAGGGGGATGTTAAGAGCAGTTTAGGAAATGGAAAAACCGAAGAACTTATATGCATGACCCCTGGATATGAGCTAAGGGGGGGTTGCTGGAGGGAATAGTGGCACTGGGTGGAGGGGAGCAGAGGGGAAAAATGGAACAACTGCAATGGCATAATCAATAAAGTGTATTTAAAACCCCCCAGGACTTTGTACATAATAAGCACTTAATAAGGTTTACTTTTTATCAAAATAAATGTGTTGATATTATTTGCAGACTAACAATGATGAGAGCTAATTAATTTTGAGGGTAAGCTGTATTTTTTAGTTTGAACTTTCTGTGCCGATGTTCTATAATGGTAAATATTTCTCATTTGAAAAGTATGTTTCTGGTCTGTTATGTTCCAGGTTGCTTAAAATGTGGGCAAATGTAATGTCATTACTTCTGATGCCACTCTTTCGTTTCCAGGCTTCCAGAGATGGAGTTAATCGTGATCTTGGTGAGGCTGTTCCTCGACTTCCAGGAGAAACTCGCATTACTGGTAAGGATCCTATGAAGTTAGTATTTGTATAAATTGATTGGGAGCCCAGTGGGGTCAGGTGGCTTCTATTCCTCATGATTTGTAGAAGTCAAATTTAGACAAATAGGCTAGCTTTGTTTAAAAGTGTTAATATAGAGCGAACTCTGTGCATTACTTTCTTGATCAAAGAGTTTGTTCAAGAACTTCATGCTCTCCAGCATAATTATATGTTTTTCTGTGTACCAAAGACAGAATTCTTTTAGAAAAAATGTGGACTGTCTCTTGAAAGTTACTTGTTGTAGCGATAAGCTCTCATGGTTTGAGGTTATAAGAACAAAATGATATTAAGGTTTTATAGTCAATGATATATGCTTTAAGTCTCAGTATTGTCTTTGAAATATAGACCTTAATGGTTTATATGTTTCATTTACCAGATAACTGATATTAGTAGTATTTATGTAACAATTTGATTGCTGACTTACTTTTTTATTATAAATTTATATTAAGAGGTAAGTATCTACTTTGGAAGGATCAGATTATTCTGGTTTAAGAATAAAGAAGCATCTGACAGCTTCTAAGCCAAAAGCCAATTATGTGGGCTTTCACATTTTACCTAAGGGTTGATGCCCTCTCAGATTCCCATATAGTTGGTGGTGATACTAAAGTTACCATTCTTTCAGGAAACCTTTTGGTTTATTGACCAAGATCTTGGTTGTTTAGCTTAAATGGATAAGGCATGGTGCTGATTAGATTAAGGTCATAGATGTGGTCCCTTTGTGAATTAGTTAGCTATGAACCAGGAGAAACTTTCATATCCACAGATTTGCAAGCATGATTCTAGTCTTGAAACCATTTCAATTTTTGGATAAGAGAAAAGAGGATAGGTTACTTTTGGTGATCTTCATATATGATATTTTGGTGCTCTGTATCAGTGCCAGAACCTTAACTGAATTAAATCAGTAGTAACTGAATTAGCATGAGGTAGCCTTACTGGGTATTTTTCATTTAGCACATGAGAAGAAAGGGATTTCAAACTTGTTTTTTAAAATTACAAGTCATCAACACATTCAAGGGCATCCATAGAAGAAAAAAGAAGGACCTTTACTTTTTTTATAATAACTTAACTCTCCTAATTTAGTTTCTCCTTATGTTTGATTCTACCAAAGATATACTAGTCTTTTGGCCATCTGTTGTATATTACTTCAATATTTGAAATCTAGCTAAACTCTCATCTGGACTATTAAAAGAGAAAAAAGTAGACTATAGAAGCATCTCTACTCCTGGTATTCATTTATTAAGAACATCACAATTTTCATGTGATTAGAGGCTGGTAAATCTCAAATCCTATCTGGTGGTTAGTCCATGAGACTGTTCTATGGGAATTGCAGTTCTCTGGTTTAAGTAGCTCAGTAGTTACCTTTATAACCTGCTGAAGGTAGCAGCAGCAATACCCCCATTCACTTTTGCTCTCCAGCTGTTATCAGCTTGCCACAGGTAGTGACAGCATCATGGGCAAGCTCAGGGAACACCACTAGTGCCTGGAGGTGACATGTGGCCCCACTAGTTCTCACAGGCCCCACTGGACCTAGCATTGTAATGTAGAAACATTGCCAGTGCTTGCTTTCAATCTTTTCAGTGATTTTTTATTGTAGTTATTCTTAGCCAGAGTTGATATTAAATTAGTACCATTTGTTTTGTATCTTGGTATATATTTCCATTATTTTAGGGTACTTTTTTTATCTTAATAGACAAAGAAGTTATTTACATATGTCCTTTCAATGGCCCCATTAAGGGAAGAGTTTACATCACAAATTATCGTCTTTATTTAAGAAGTTTGGAAATGGTAAGTAGAATCTAAGACCATAAAGATGACCCTAACTGTTAAAGATAATGCTAAACTGTTTCTCTTCTACCTTGCAAGATTGACTGTGGATCAGATTAACATGGGGGATATATTTGCTTCTCAATTCTTAATTTTTGGCTTATGCAGAGCTTATTTAATACTAACACCTGTATATATATATGAATAGAGTGTATCAAAAAATAAGAAGTTTTGTCTCTCATAATAGTGGGGAGGGGGGTTGGTAATTGTACCCATCTGCTAGTTTGGAGAAATTAGGTGTAGAACAGTGGTTCTTTAGCAGAAGCACAGAGGAAAACCACCTGTGGAACTCAAAAATACCAGATGCCTGCCCTGGCTGGTGTGGTTCTGTGGATTGAGCGCCAACCTGAAAACCAAAGGGTCGCCAGTTCAATTCCCAGTCAGGGCACCTGCCTGGGTTGTGGGCCAGGTCCCCAGTAGAGGGTACATGAGAGGCAACCACACATTGATGTTTCTCTCCCTCCCTTCCTCCCTCCCTTCCCCTTTGTCTAAAAAAATACCACATGCTTTAGATGTATTATATCAGAACTTTCAGCCCTGTGGTCCAGGCACAGTTGTAATTTTTAAAACATTGCCGAGTAGGATGCTGATGTGAATCCCTAGTTTAGGCTCACCGCTCTAGAACTTTCCAAGTGTTCAATTACAAAATGCCAGGTAGCAGTTTAGAACTAAGCTGACTACAATGTGGCTTAGTGTCACTCTACCTTTTCATCCCACAGCCACGAAATGCTTGCCACAGCATTTCAAAGAATGTTCCATTGGTAAAACAATGAGATGGAGACAATATTCTCCAGAAGGGAAAGAAGGAGTGAGTAGCACTGTGGCTGTCATGAAAGGACCTATGGTAGATGTGGTGGGTTGTCATTGCCCAGGCTAGCCTGAAGGGACAGCTTTATTTTGATAAGATGGACCAAGGGGTAGTAAATAGGTCCAGGGTATACAGAAGAGAGCTCAACAGTAACTTACATACAGGAGACGTCAAGACTGTTGGGCATATTTCACTTTTGTTTTATTGCTTTTATCCTGCAGTTTCTTCAGGACAGTTCTAATCTAGATTAGTTTGCCTCTTGATGTTTTTTAATGTTCAGTATTGTGTCCAAAGTCTGAAGAATGCTGTTTATTACTCTTGTTTCCTTAGTTGTGGGAGTCCACTTCTATAGTGCTCATAGACCCATAGGGTCCTGAGATTGGGTATTTCATTTATGTGACTCTGCTCCGGCTTCTAAGTAAGTTTGGAGCTGAACAAATGTTCCTTATCTTCCAAAATGCAGAGTCTGGAAATTAACAGAGCAATGAGCTGGATGTCAACCCTTGGGAATAATTGGCAGCAATTGTAGAATTAATCATTTAACCTAGAAAAGAAAGCAAGCATTGGGAGTGTTATTCTTGTCTTAGTTAAATCAAGGTATATGACAGACCCTGACAAAAAAACATGGACTGAAATTTGGTGGTGCACTTAGATGAAGTTACAGACTGTGAATTAAAGGTTTGATCCCAACCAGGAAAGGTGGTTCACATCTTGTAATACAGACCCTTTGTCTCCACTATTTCTAATGCAGTGCAAATAAGCACGTACAAGTGTGTATGTCTAATACGTGAAAAGCACCAAACTAGCCATTGTTCTAGATGACAGAATCGAAGTTGAAAACAGTTTTAATTGGCTAGGATTTTGAAGTAAAACTAGTAATAGGAAGTTTAGGATAAATGACATTTACAGTTGTATCATTAAAGGATGGAAGGGGTTGTCTTAGTTGGGGTCTATGTTTATTTGATCCAGTAATAGGACATGATTGATTAAAAAATTAACAGACCTGTAGGCTGAATTAAGAAGAGTATAACAGCCAAACAAAATGAGATGGCAGCCTGTCTGAAATGTCATGTTCAAAGCCAGATGCCATATTTTAAGAAGGAAACTGACAGACTACAGAGAATTCAGACAAAGGGAACCATGCTAGTGCAGGGCCTGCAGTATGAGCAGTGATTGAAATAAATGTCGATCTTTCCTGTGAAGAAAAGAAGACGAAGGGAGACATGACAGAGGTACCTTGGAATATTCCAAGTGCTTTCTGTAGAGCAGGGATTAGATTCATACTGTATAGCTCCTAAGGGTCAAATTGGGACAGATTGAGATATTTTTGTGCTAATGTAGTGGAAAATCATCAAAATTTTAGAATTAATACAAGTGTTATGGTGCCTTCACTTCTGAGACTTTAGACTTGTTGACCTAAAGTCACACAATGTGACTTTAATGTGACCTAATGGTCACATATATGCCTGGTTTCTTTTTATGCTGTCATTGATGGTTTACTGGGAAAATTATGTAAACCATGGTGCTGTACATGATTGTGTATAATGTGTGATCTCATTGATGTAAAACAAACAAAAAACTACCTGTAGAAAGAGTCCAGAAGGAAATACCTCAAATGTTTTAAGTAAGGGGGTATTTGGACAGTGGATGGAATTAGGCATGCTTTGTTTTTTTTCCTTCCACTTGGAAGGAGCATGTAATTCTTTTGTAATTGGGAAAACACTTACCACTTAGCTTTAACACTTAGCTTTATTTTGTTTCCATATGGCACCCTAGAAGGTGGGTATTAGGGCTAAATGGGTGAATAAAATGCCCATTTGACACTGACTTCTAACTTTTTTCTTCTTCCACTAAGTTTTACATAAACATTTTGACTGATTGACCACAGCACTTAGTCCAAGTGTAAAAGCAAGCAGCTAATGGGAGAAAACATATAAAGAAAGCCATTTAAGTGGTTATGTAGAAGCCTAAAAGCATAGTCACCATAGTGTTTCCTACTTCAAGTCCTAAATAAGTGCATCAATTATAGATTCTGAAGCAAAATGTGAATTTATGTGTGTTTGACAAAGAGCTATCATTTCATTGGCATTTTGAAGTGGACATCGGTTTGTTTCAGATATGTAAAGTGTGAGGTCTGACTCGGTGTCAGCTGTCTAAGCACAGTGGTTGTTTCCTTAGACTGTTACATTAGCCTTCTACCTGGCCCTCCTTCATGGTCTAACTCCACCATTATGGCCTACATGCTGCCTCCAAAGTGATCCACCTTAGACCAAGGCTGACTGACTTACCTCTCAGTTCCAAAACTCTTGTTGGCACGCTATCCATCCTTCAAAACCCACCTCAAAAATCCTGTCTTCTATGAAGCCTTCTCCAGCTACCTTTGAAGAAAATATTCCCTCTTTGTGTCCCCACTGCCCTTTTTTCACATCTCTGTGTTAACACTTGTTATAAAACCTTCCCTGGCCACCCTATCTAAACTTGTAATATCCTTCCCCAACTCTTCCTCTCTCCCTTCCATGTTTATTTGTTTCTCCTAAGCTCTTGCCACTATCTCCTATTTTATATATTTCACTGCTTTTTTTCCTTATCTGTCTGAGGGCAGGGGTGCTTGTCTATCCTTTTACTAGTGTACCCTCAACACATAGAACACAGCATGGCACATGAAGGTGCTCAATCAGGCTGAGCTGAATGAAGGAATTCTGTCTTATGTGCTGCTTTGCCTGTGGTCATAACTAATGGCGAGTCATTTTGGTCCCCTGTGCCTATTTAGCACAGTGTCCAGTAGATGGTAAGTGCTCAGTAAAAGTGTATTTGATGAGTGAACTCAGGAGGGAACAGGCATTGTCACTGTGGTTTGACCACATCTTGAAGACTCATAACCACCTTTTAATCTTAAGGATGCACAGTAATTTGCCTTGAAGTTGATCTTGTGACTTTAGTAGTGGACACTTTAGGCATGTAATACTCAGAAGAGTGCTTCCAGATTCCCTTCCAGGAACATTTTGGGTTCAGGCACTATGTAGAATAATAAAGACAAATTGACCCTTTGTTCATTCATGTTTTCATATCTTTATTCCAGAAACTTTCATTGAGCCCTGTGGTGAACCTAACACCATGCTAGTTGAATGATGTGGAGATGAGTAAGCATGGTATAACGTGGCAAAGACTACAGTAGTTGCATAATACTGTGAGGTTACAGGGAGAGGATGATTAACCATGTGATGAGTCATAGAATGCTTTATAAAGGAGGTAATATTTGAACTGAGTCTTGAAGAATGGTAACAATTTCCTGGACTGGAGGGAAAGAGGGAGGAGCTTATCAGGTAGAGAGTTTTCATATCACATGTATAACAATATAGAAAAACACCATATAATGTGGAAATGGCTTAGTGATCTGTTGGAGCTGGAATACATAGGGTAGAGGGATGAGTGGGGAATGGGAGGCAATGAGGCTGTATACACAATACATGGAGAATGACATATCAGATGTGTATTTCAGGAAGAGAAGTCACATTGTAGCATGTATGATGGATTAGGTAGGGAGAGACCGGAGGCAGGAAATTAGTTTAGTTTTCCAGGTTAGCAGTAAGTGCCTAATACAGCCACAGTTGCAATAGAAAGTGGGGAACAGCCACAACAGATTCAGGAATTCAGGAGGATTCATGTGGCCATTGGAGGTGGGAGTTGAAGAAAAGACTCAAGTCAAGAATGGTTCCTGTGGGGTTTCTTTCTTTCTTTCCTTCTTTTTTTTTTTTTTTTTTTTTTTGGCTTAAATGATTGCAGCTGCTCCCAGTCACTGAAATAGATAGATATTATAGGAGAAGGAATATGTTGGAGACAAACCCTGGGGAAAAGAAGTCTGAATGTGTGGATTTACAGCAGTATAACTACCAGGTGGAAATAGATCGGAAGCAGTCGGAAATGTGACTCTAAAGCTTCCAAAGTTAGCATATAAGTATTGGTAAAAAAAAATGTACATTCACAAGATTACTCATGAAGAGATACGGGCTGGGTGGAGATCCCTCTGGGACATGAACATTTTTCCGTGATGTGGAGAGAAGAGCCACTGGAGAAAAGAAAGAAGCAGCAATAGAAAATCTGAGAGAAGGCTTTGGTGGGAGCTGGTAGAAGAGAAAAATCTCAAGAAGTAAGAGAGTGAAGCATGGTGTGAAATGTTGCAGGGTTTAAATAGCAAACAAACAAAAAGAATGAACTGAGACTGTGGAGGGTGGCCATTAGGAGGTACTTGGAGCCTAGGTAGAACAGATTATGTGGTGATGCCAGTCTGATTTGTCTCTCTGGCTCTTCTTTCTACCTTCTGGTAGAAGATTTGCCAGCTCCCAGTCCTCAGCACAACTTCTCCCTATTCAGACTTTGTCCCATGGCTTCATCTACTCCCTGGTTTCATTCACTTCTCTGTATACACCTAACACCACATGTTAACAAAGCTCCTTGAATTTACCAACCCTTTTCCCACACATTCTTATCCCATGTGACAACAGCTGACAGGCAAAGAGACACTGCTACCTAGTACATTCCCTAGTCCTCCCCCACCCCTCACCCCACTCTTGGATTTGTTTTCTAGTACTGATCTTCTGTCCCCAATTTCTCATTTCTTACTACTTGCTGGAGATCCCTTGACTTTCCACCTGGCAGCCCAGGCACATGGCCAAACTGAAATTCTTCAGCTTTCTCCCTTCCCAGTTCCTTCTTTTGGCCTTCTTGTTTCTCTTGATGGGGCTACTTATCTTCTAGTTGCCCTTAGAGTCACCTCTCTAACTTTTTCTGCAGTCTTCACATTTTCTCAGTTCTTTCTAGTCCTTTTACCCCACCCCTGTCCAAGGTCTCATCACCAGCCCCTATATCCCAGGCCATTGTAGTAACTTCTCCCACTCCATTCTTGCTAGCTCCCTAAGACATTCTCATTATCTTATCATACCACTGGCTCAGTAACTCTCTGTCTGTCCTTGGTTATAAAGCTTCTCTCCTGCTAGTGTTCATTTGGTTATTCAGGATGATTTTTCTATAATTTAGTTAGTGTAGCTTCTACTTACTCCTGGGAGAAGGTTAGTGTAGCTTCTACTTACTCTGCCACCATCGTTTGTCTCCCCTCAGAAACTCTCATTGGATGATTTCCCCCCCTCGTTGCAGATTCCTTAGCCAAATAGTCTTCTGTAACCCACGTCTAACTCAACTACCGTAATTCATCATACCATGCTGTAACCTGACTTCCTTTCCTAAAGTACACATCTGATATGTCATACCATGTAATGTGTATACAGCTTCATTGCCTTCCATTCCCCACTCCTCTCTCTACCCTCTATATTCCACCTCTAGCAGATCTTTGAACTCCACCCCACACTCTTAATCAAGCATGTTCCCTAATCAAGCCCTATGCTTTCTCCCCTCTGGACTTTCCTTCAGTACATTTTCTCCACCTAGAATGTCATTCACCACCCTACCACGCACACACACTTTGAAAAATTATTTTGAAATATTTAAGACAGTTTATAAAGGATAACAGAGCTTCTACCATGGTGTATCGTGGCCAGGGCCAGAAAGTGCAGAAGGTGATGGTGCAGCCCATCAATCTTATCTTCAGATACTTGCAAAATAGATTTCGGATTCAGGTGTGGCTTTATGAGCAAGTGAATATGCGGATAGAGGGCTGTATCATTGGTTTTGATGAATACATGAACCTTGTATTAGATGATGCAGAAGAGATTCATTCTAAAACAAAGTCAAGAAAACAACTAGGTCGGATCATGCTGAAAGGAGATAATATTACTCTCCTCCAAAGTGTCTCCACCTAGAAATGACTAATGAAATGAAAAATTGTTGAGGAGCAATACAGTTTGTGTTTTTTAGGTGTTCTTTGTTGCACATAGTCCTTGAACATTCATTCATATTGTTTTGAGTACCCTTTTGTTATTGCCAGACCACAATAAATGCTATGTGATTGTTTTTATTAAAAAAAAAAAAAAAGGATAACATAGCCACCTGTGGATCTACCACCCAGCTGAAGAAATCCCATCCCACCTTCACTTCAAAGGTACTCTCCATCTGAAAGTTAGTAATTCTCATTCTTGGTCATTCCGTATACCTCTTTTAAAGATGGAATGGAATGTAGGGGATGTATAGGAAGCTAAAGGAATGGAGGCTTTTAAGCCTTCCAAATAAGTAGTTTACAGCCCTTGGCAGTATAATTTGGTTCTAGAATTAGGACTGCTGATGAGATGAGAAAAGCGGTGTATATACAGTTTTTATTTTCCAGTGATAACTCAGAAACAGTACGGCCTTCCTGGATTAAATTCAAGGACAAACTTGTGGTTAGGGTTTTCTCTAAAAGATAGGAACATAGTGATTCAATTCTTCAGGCAGAGTATCATCCAAAGATTCTTGAATACTGTTCAAGGCCCTCTATAAAGACAGAACACACATTAACTTTTTTTTAGGATTTTATTTATTTATTTTTAGAGAGAGGGGGAGGGAGGGAGAAAGAGAGGAAGCAAAACAACGTGTGGTTGCCTATCGCATGCCCCTACTGGGGACCAGGCCCGAAACCCAGGCATGTGCACTGACTGGGAATCAAACTGGCGACCCTTTGCTTCACATTCCTGCACTCAGTCCACTAAGCCATGTCAGCCAGGGCCACACATTTCTTTTTTTTTTTTTTTAGTTTTTTTTAATTTAATTTTATTTGTTATGCTATTACAGTTGTTCCATTTTCCCCGCTTCATTCCCCTCCACCCTGCACACCCCCTCCCACCCACATTCCCCCCTTTTAGTTCATGTCCATGTGTCAGAAGTTCTTTAGCTTCTACATTTCCCATACTATTCTAGCCTTCCCACTGTCTGTTTTCTACCTACCATCTATGCTACTTATTCTCTGTACCTTCCCCCACCCCTCCACCTCCTACTCCCCTGTTGCTAACCCTCCATGTGATCTCCATTCTGTGGTTCTGCTCCTGTTCTAGTTGTTTGTTTAGTTTGTTTTTTGGTTTTGCTTTAGGTGTGGTTGTTAATAATTGTGAGTTTGCTGTCATTTTACCATACATGTTTTTTATGTTCTTTTTCTTAGATAAGTCCCTTTAACATTTCATATAACAAGGGCTTGGTGATGATATACTCCGTTAACTTGACCTTATCAGAGAAGTGCTTTATCTGCCCTTCCATTCTAAATAAAAGCTTTGCTGGATAGAGCAATCTGGGATGTAGGTCCTTGCCTTTCATGACTTGGAATACTTCTTTCCAGCCCCTTCTTGCCTGTAAGGTTTCTTTTGAGAGATCAGCTGACAGTCTGATGGGAACTCCTTTGTAGGTAACTGTCTCCTTATCTCTTGCTGCTTCTGGAATTATCTCCTTAATTTTAATCTTGGGTAATGTAATTCTGATATGCCTTGGTGTGTTCCTTCTTGGGTCCAACTTCTTTGGGACTCTCTGAGCTTCCTGGACTTCCTGGAAGTCTATTTCCTTTGCCAGATTGGGGAGGTTCTCCTTTATTATTTGTTCAAATAACTTTTCCACTTGTTGCTCTTCCTCTTCCCCTTCTGGTACCCCTTTTGGGTGCTGGAACGTTTCAAGATGTCCTGGAGGTTCCTAAGCCTCTCCTCGATTTTTTGAATTCTTGTTAATTCATTCTTTTCTGTTTGGTTATTTCTTTCTTCCTTCTGGTCCACTCCATTGATTTGAGTCCCAGTTTTCTTCCCATCATTATTGGTTCCCTGTGTGTTTTCCTTTATTTCACTTAGCATAGCCTTTATTTTTTCATCTGATTTGAGACCAAATTCAACCAATTCTGTGAGTGTCCTGATCATCAGTGCTTTGAACTGTGTATCTGATAGGTTGGCTATCTCTTCATCGCTTAAAAGAATTTGCCCTGGGGCTTTGATCTGTTCTTCTGTTTGGGCTTTTTTTTGGGGGGGGGGGGTCTTGTCATACCTATTACACATGAGGGGTGGAGCCTTAGGTTGTTACCAGGGTGGGTCAGCCCAGGTCCCTGGGTTGTGATGCTGTTTGTGGGGGCAGGGTGCGAGGGGAAACTATGGCGCTCCGCTCTCTGATTTCAGTCCCTTCCACCACTTCCCCCAAGCAAACGGGTCCTTTCTGGTGCTGATTCCCATGTGGGTGAGCTTGTATATGTTGTAGGACCCTGTGGGTCTCTCCAACAAACTCTCCTGTGAGGCTGGAAATCTCTCCCGGCACCTCAACCCCCCACAGGTGTTTTTAATCGGTATTTTGAGGCTTTATTTCCTGCTGAGCTGAGGCCCTGGGCTGCGTGGTCTGTCTTGCTCCCCAACTTTGCCTGGTTTGTCTGTGTGCGAATGTGGGACTGCTGGGTCAGCCAGCTGCCCTGAGCGCCTCACTGGGTCTGCCCACTCCATCAGCCTCTGCCTTGTGTGCTGGGCCACTGCCTTGTGCACTGGGTCCGCAAGACTTTGCTGCGACCCCTCTTTGCCCAGCGCCCAACACTGCCCCCCCTACCAGACTTGTGTTAGACATGAATGTGTCTAACTCGGTTGTTGGACTTCTGTACAGTTCAATTTTCTCTCAGTTCTGGTTGTTTTGTTTGTTTGTTTGTTTGTTTCTAAATTTTTGTTGTCCCTAATTTGGTTGTGCGAGGAGGCACAGTGCATCTACCTATGCCTCCATCTTGGCCAAAAGTCCCACACATTAACTTTTATTCAGCAAAGGTATTTCTATAAGGCACCAGAAGAACAAGTCTGTTTACTTTGCTTTTTGATGGTTTACCAGTGCAGAGGCATGTCTTGGAGAATCTAGATGACTGGATAGCCTGCATGTCCATCAGACTCTTTCAAATATCTGGTTATGAAATGAGCTTTAGACAGATGCCACATGAGAGCTGGGCATCTAACAAGTGTGGCAGCACTTAGATTCCATGATCTCTCTAATTGGCTGCAATTTCAGCTGTAAGCCCTTGATACCACCCAGAAGGGAGGCAAAGTTTACATTCCATTGTGGACATTTCAAGGCCAGACCTGAATTTTTTCCCAGAGGGAAGGCCCCACCTCTTTATTACAAGTATGAACAAAGATGATTCCTGTAGTATTTTTCTTTTCAGGAAAATACATTGGGAACTTTTCAAGATTGTTCCTTTTTTTTTTGGTTCTTCTGTCTAGTGGATTTGGTACCTCTTCTGTAAAGGAGGTGAAATAATTTTTAAAAGACTGAAATACTAAAATATCCTAGTGTATCTGTAGGTAAGAACATCAATGGGAAGGAACATGGGATCCACACTATAGGTATTTTAAGCTTCAATCTTAAATCATCTTATATTGCTGCGGCAAAATGAATGCTGTTTTTTAGTTTAAAACAATTCATGCTAATCCCTTAGGTCCCGTTGTCCTAAGGGATCCGAATTTGCTAATCCCCAAACGTGAGTCTCTGGGGGCTACTGAGCCCTCCTGTCGAAAGTTACATAGTGCATTTAATTAATTATTTCCACTACAAGTTCAGGCTTTTAGGACTCAGAAAGGATCTCATCATTGCTCTGGCAATTCTTTTAATCTCAAATTCTCATTACATACCCCGCTGCATCAGTGACAAACCCTCCCTGTTCTTTAGTTGATCTCATCACATCCTATGTTCATAAGTTAAAAGTCATTCTTATGGACTTACTATAAATTCCCTTCAGCACCTGATGGCATATGTCTGTTTTCACCCATCCATTCCTCCTGTTCTCCCATCTGAGAGGAAGGAACTACGCAACTTGTCCAAAGTGAATCCCTCTACTTGAGCCTTTTCTTCGTTGTTGTTCAAGTACAGTTGTCTCCATTTTCACCCCACCATGCCCCCTTCCCCTCACATGCCTGCCTCTCACCCTTGAGCCCACCCCCTTTGGCTTTGTCTATGTGTACTTTATACATGTTCCTTGATGACCCTTCCCCTATTTTCCTCCATTTTCCCTCTCCCCCTTCCTCTCTGGTTACTGTCAGTTTCTTCTTTATTGTAGTGTCTCTGGTTGTATTTTGCTTGCTTGTTTGTTTTATTGATTAGGTTCCACTTATAGGTGAGATCACAGGGTATTTGTCTTTCACCCACTGGCTTATTTCATTTAGCATAATACCCTCCAGTTCCTTCCATGCTGTTGCAAAGGGTAGGAGATACTTGTTTCTTTCTTTTTTTTATTCTGTTGCATAGCACTCCATCGTGTAAAGTGTATCATAATTTTTGATCCATTCATTTACTGATGGGAACTTAGGTTGCTTCCAGCATTGGGCTATTATAAATTGTGCTGCTGTGAATTTTGAGGTGCATAGATTCTTTTGAATTGGGGTTTCAGGATTCTTAGGGTACAATCCCAATAGTGGTATCGCTGGGTCAAAAGGCAGTTTCATTTTTGGTTTTCTGAGGAAATTCCATACTGTTTTCCACAGTGGCTGCACTAGTCTGCATTCCCACCAACAGTGCACTAGGGTTTCCTTTTCTCCATATCCTCTCCAACCTTTGTTGTTTGTTGATTTAGTAATGATGGCCATTCTGACCAGTGTGAAGTGGTATGTCATATTATGGTTAAACTTGCATCTCTTTGATGGCTAGTGATGCTGAACAGCTTTTCATATGTCTCTATATGTCTGTATGTCCTCCTTGGAGAAATGTCTGTTCAGGTCCTTTGCCCATTTTTGATTGTTTTTTTTTTTTCCCTTCCTGGAGTGGAGTTGTGTGAGTTCTTTATATATTTTAGAGATCAAACCCTTGTCTGAGGTATCATTTGCAAATATAACTTCCCATACAGTTGGTTCTCTTTTCATTTTTAATGTTGTTTCCTTTAGCTGTGTAGAAGGCTTTTATTTTGATGAAGTCCCATTTGATTATTTGTTCTTTTATGTCCCTGGCTCTAGGGGACATATCAGTGAAAATGTTGCTGCATAGAATGTCTGAAATTTTCCTGCCCATGTTCTCCTCTAGGACTTTTATGGTGCTATGACATATATATAAGTCTTTTATCCACCGTGAATTTATTTTTCTGTATGATGTAAGTTAGTAAGTTATTTTTGTGTATGATGATCGAGTTTTTTGGTTTTTGTTTGTTTGTTTGTTTTTTGCATGAGGCTGTCCAGATCTCCCAACACCATTTGTTGAAGAGGCTATTTTTACTCCATTTTATGCTTCCTCCCCTTTGTTGAATATTAATTGACCATATCTGGGCTCTCTGTTCTGTTCCACTGGACTATGTGTCAGTTCTTATACCAGTACCAGACTGTTTTGATTAACTTGGCCTTGTAATACAATTTCATATCAGGTATTGTGATCCCTCCTTCTTTGTTCTTTCTCAAAATTGCTGTGGCAATTTGAGGTTGTTTATGGTTCCATACAAATTTTTGAAATGTTTGTTCTATACCTGTGAAATATGTCATTGGTGTTTTAATAGCAATTGTGCTGCATCTATAAATTGCTTTGGGTAGTAAGGACACTTTGATGATGTTAATTGTTCCAATCCATGAACACGGTACATGCTTCCATTTATTTGTGTCTTCCTTAATTTCTTTCTTCAGTGTTGTGAAGTTTTCTGAGTACAGGTCTTTCACCTCCTTGGTGAGGTTTATTCCTAGGTACTTTATTTTTCTTGTTGCTATAGCAAATGGGATTTTTTTTTCCTGATTTGTCTTTCTGATATTTCACTGTTGGTGTACAAAAATGCCTTCAATTCCTGAATATTGACTTCGAATCCTGCTGTTTTGCCAAATTTGCTTATTAGGTTGAGTAGTTTTTTTGGTGGAGTCTATAGGGTTTTCTACATACACTGTCATATCAGCTGCAAACAGTGACGGTTTTACTTCCTCCTTTCCAATTTGGATGCTTTTCGTTTCTTTTCCTTATTTGATTGCTGTGGCTAGGACTTCCAATACTATGTTGAATAGAAGTGGTGAAAGCGGACATCCTTGTCTTGTTCCTGATCTTAGTGGGAAAGCTTTTAGTGTGTGTCTGTTGAGTATGATGTTGGCTGTAGGTTTCTCCTATATGGCCTTTATCATGTTGAGGATGCTCCCTCCCACTTTGTAGAGTGTTTTTATCATAAATGGGTGCTGTACCTTATCAAATGCTTTTTCCACATCTATTGCTATGATCATGTGATTTTTGTCTTTCCTTTTGTTTATGCGATATATATTACGTTTATTGCTCTGCAAATAATGTACCGTCCTTGCATCCCTGGGATGAATCCCACTTGGTCATGGTATATGATCATTTTACTGGATTGCTGGATGTGTTTGCCAATATTTTGTTGAGGATTTTAGCATCTATGTTCATCAGCGATGTTGGCCTGTAGTTTTCTTTCTCTGCTGTGTCTTTATCTGGATTTGGGATTAGGTTGATGGTAGCTCCATAAAAAGTTTGGGAGTCTCCCCTCTTCTTGGAGTTTTTGGAATAGCTTTAGAAGGATATGGGTTAGCTGTTCCTTAAATGTTTTGTAAAATTCTCCTGTGAAACCATCTCGTCCGTGGCTTTTGTGTGTTGGGAGTTTTTCGATGGCCGTTTCAATTTCGTCAGCTGTTACTGGTCTATTCAGGCTTTCTGCTTCTTCTTCATTGAGTTTTGGAAGATTGTATTTTTCTAGAAATTTGTCCATTTCATCCAGGTTTTCAAATTTGTCGGCATATAGTTGTTTGTAGTAATTTCTTACAATCCTTTGTATTTGTCTGGTATCAGTTGTTATCTCTCTTCTTTCATTTCTGATTTGTTTATTTGGTCTATTTGAACCTTTTTCTCTTTTCTCCTTTTATTTCCTGTGGAGCCTTAATGCCCTGTTACTTTTCTGTTGTTGTTTTTTTTTTATATATATTATTGGTTTTCATTGGCTCCTCCCCTGATGCCTACCCTACAGACCTGCTCCAGTCTCTTTATTTTAAAATACCTTCTTGTAGCCCTTCTACCCTTATATTACTCTCCTCCTTCTTCCCCTTCTTTGTCAGACTTCTTTTAAAAAATTGTTTGCACATGCTGCTTCCACTTTCAATCTATTACTTCCTTTACTTCTTGTGGGCTTCTGTTCTCTATTGAAACTACCCTTTTACTGCTCAGTTCCAGTGGTCTTGGTTGATTCCTCAACTTTTTAACTTCTGTGCTGCTATGGGTATTGTTGATTACTCCTTCCTTCCCTTGTAGTTTTCCCCGTGCATTCTTGGCTCTTCTACTTTTTTCTCTCTCTTGCCTTTATTGCATTTCATTTTTTTCCTTCATACATTCTTACTTCCCCAGAGTTCTGTCCTTACCCCCTCTTAATTGTCAGTTGCTTTCCAATTCCATAGCTCCAGTAACGATCTTTCATCTTCTATTCAACTCCTGTTGTGTGTCAAGCCCTGTGCCAGGTGCTAGGCTGTAGTTGTGTATACAGCAGACACAGTCTCTTCCTTATAAAGCTTTAGTTCTGATGAGACTGACAGATGTTAATCGGATATCATACCAGTATGTAACCACAAGCTCTGATAAGTGTTACATGGGAGTAGTACAGGGGCACAACTGTTTAAGAAGCCTGCAAAATTATTCTGAAAAAATGATGTTTGACCCTATAGTCTGAAGAATGAGTAGGAATTACATCGATCTGGGCAGGGGCTGGGTTGGAAAGAATAAGCTGAGAAAACAGCATGTGAGAGGCCCTGAGACCAAAGGGATCATGAAAAATGATAGGGCTGTATTGGGGTCCAGGAAAGCAGTGACATGGGAGTTGGAAAGGTGGGCATGACCAGAAGCCCTAGGCCTTGTAGACTCTGCTACAGGCTTAGGTGTTTAGAGGTGAACAGTGAGAAGCTTCAGAAGTGGCTTAAATAGAGGAATGATAGCCTCAAATTTACTTTTGTAAAAGATCACCCAGGCTGTTGTGTGGAGGGCAGATTGTAAGTGGAATAATAGTAGCTACAAAGAGACCACTGTGCCTAATCCAGTGGTCTAGTGAAATTGCTGTTAGAGGTGGATAGAGGTTAACAGATTTGAGATTGATATAAGTGGTTAACATAAGAGATTGGATTAAGAATAATAGAAGGGGGAAAAAGGATAACGGAGAAAGGGGATAACAAGGATGACTCCTATGTTTCCAGCTTTGGTAACTGGATAGATGGAATGCTAGTCATAGAGATAGGAAGATGTAGTTTGGAGAAAGAAACATCACTTGTTTATTTCTGGACATTTTGAGTTTGAGGAGCCTTTGGGATCTCTTCCAGTTCTGTATTTCCAGCTGCCTCTTGGATATCTGTTCTTGAATAATTTATCATAACCTCGAGCCCAGTGTGTCTAAAATTGACAATGTTAATCTTCCTCCAAAACCTCCTCTTATGTTCTTCACATCTCTTGGTGGGACCACCATTTTCCCAGATAGTTGAGTCTAATTCTGAGTCATTTTGATTCTTCCCCAGTGGCTCATATCCTTCTTTTGCTTTCCACCCTAGTCATTCTCCACTTTTAGAACCTCAAAGCCTCTCACTTGCACTAAAACATTAGCCTCCAGGATTCCAAGGAATACATGTAGCCCTCTGCACCTATTTAGACACTCAGAGGTACAGAGACACAGAATTTTAGCCCTCTACACCCATTCATGGAGAGGACTCAGAGCTTCTAAATGAATCTTCATAAACCATCATTCTCTCATTGAATTCCTCTTCTTAAAAATGTATTCCATGAAACACAGTCACCCTGATCCAAGCCCTGGGGTACTTCTCTGGAAATTCTCCTGCCACCTTATCTTAAACCTGGGCCACTTTTAAAAAAATGTAAAATCCCTGATGTTTTTCCACACGTGTAGCTGATGCTACTGTTACCTGTTTATGGAAGGCTAATCCCTAACTGCTATTATTGTATTTTTTAAGGGTCATCTTTAACGTCACCATCACTACAGAATCTTCACGTGACCCCGTTGATAGGAAATCATTTTGCTCTTCTATGACTTCTTGTTCCACTTTGCCTGGACCTTTTTTAAATGGCTTTTGGCACTCGTACCCTAGCACTGTGGCTATTTGTGTACATGTATCTTATCTCCCAGACTAGGCCTTGAGCTCTCTGAGAGCAGTGTCTGTATCTTATTTAATTTCTGTGGTCCCTAGGGGGCAGTACAGTTTCTGTTACTCAGTATACACTCAAAAGGGAGATAGTAAATGAATTCATCTTTATAGATTGATATATTTACTGCTCAACTATTTTAGATACTCAGAGGCCATAGGCACGGAGTTTTGATTTAGAATGGACCTTTGAGAAGTCTTAAGTATTTAATGATGTTTAGATAGTGACAACTTAGTTTTTCTAGAGAGGGAAGCTAATTTTCCTATTCCTGGATC
Source organism: Phyllostomus discolor (assembly GCF_004126475.2). Taxonomy (NCBI): domain Eukaryota; kingdom Metazoa; phylum Chordata; class Mammalia; order Chiroptera; family Phyllostomidae; genus Phyllostomus; species Phyllostomus discolor. Next base: position 41,697,221 of record NC_050198.1, on the reverse strand, counting down.
TTCCAGTTTGGCCTGCTGGGTTATCTGACTTTGAACCTGTCATTCAGGGAGAATGTGGCATGTAGCCTCATTAGACTGTGGGTGCCCTTCATCAGGAGCTGGCTGGTTCTTCTCAGTGTGCCATTTTCTGTTTTCTGTTGGGTCAGGGCAATCAGAGTTATAGAATTCCCTTTATACAGGGACAAAGAGCAGCAAGGTCTCATCTAACTTGTAATTCTTCTGCTTTGTTTGTATTCTTGCTTCCATGTTGTTATAGTATCAGACTTTTATTTAGTGTCTACTCTATGCATTTTTAGGTATAAGCTTGGCGTTTAGAAATATAGTTGAACAGATACTCATAAATCTCAATATAATCTAAGCATAATAACATACTGCTTGATAGTTATGTTTTTAAGAACTAGATCGTATGTTTTTAATAACTAGATTTTATTGTAAGTAAATAAATTATAATATACAGCTGTGTATTATGTGCACAGTTACTGACTAGTGTCTTTTCTCTCTAGGGATTTGGATTTCAGTCATGTAGTAAGGTGTCTTATCCCATGAACAGCTAAAAAAAATGCCCCCTTATAGGTACAAACAGAAAGACCTATAACTGCATGCCAGAGCATAGTGAGCCACTATTGTTGCATAGCACAGCTATGTGTTCGAAATACTAAGGAATCCTTTGCTATAATAATAACTTCCATTGTTTTCTAGCTACCATGTGACAGGCACCACACCAAGTAATATAAGTCCATTATCTTTAATTATCCTTACTTTATAGGTAAATGTGGCCAAGAGATACACTAACTTGCTAAAAACATTCAGCTAATAAATGCCAAAACTCAGATTTCAACCATTTTTGTCCAGCTTAAGAACTTGTACTCTTTCCTCTGCATCATAATAACCATACTCTTATGCTGTTTAAACTTTTTATTTTAACATAATTATGGACTTTCAAGAACTTTGACATATAGTACAGAGAGGTCCTGTGTATGCCTGACTATACTGCCTTATCAAAACCAGGAAGTTGAGTGGTACAATACAGTTACATCAGTTTTTTTCATGCTCTCATTTTTTGTTTTTGCATACAATTCTATCACATTTAATCCCATGTATAAATTCATATAACTACCACCAATAGTCAAGATATGCAACTGTTCTGTCAATACAAACCAGCCCCCTCATCCTGTCCCTTCATAGCCACACACTCCTTCTCTTCAACTCCTGGTAACCACTTCTCTCTTCTCCATGTCTACAGTTTTGTCATTTCAAGAATGCTATAAATGGAATTATATAGCACATGACCTTTTGAGATTGGCTTTATCCAGTCAGCATGATGCCCTTAAGATTTTTCCAGGTGATTGCATGTATCCATAGTTCCTTCATCTTTGTAGCTGAGTGGCATTCCATGGCATGGATGCCCCCAGTCTTATACTTTCTGAATTTCTGGGATGTCCATGAACTCTATTACATTTTATGAGGAAACACTGAATTTTTTAAATATTGTATTTTAAGGAGAAGGATTTAAAGTAAAAGAAAAAAACAATTTTATTTGTATCCCCCAAAAGGACATATTTTAAAGAACAAAAGTTTAGCCCTGGCTGGTGTAGCTCAGCAGATTGAGTGCGGGCTGTGAACCAAAGCATCACAGGTTCGATTCCCAGTCAGGGCACATGCCTAGGTTGCGGGCCAGGTCCCCAGTGGGGGCCACATGAGAGGCAACCACACATTGATGTTCTCTCTCTCTCTTTCTCCCTCCCTTCCCCTCTCTAGAAATAAATAAATAAAATCTTTAAAAAAAGAACAAAAGTTTAATAAGCACCTTTAAAATTTTTCCTTTATTATCAAAGTCATCTAACAACGTTAAAGAAAATAGTTGATTTAAAATATTGTATAGCCTTTCCTATCTTTGTCCATATGAATATACATTTTACATTGTTGTAGTCACAGTATATTTTGTATGTGTCTTCCTTCCATTTAAATTTATATTTCCATATTCCATAATTATTTTAGTAGCTGCATACTAATTCCATCGAGTTGACTAACTCTAATTTTCTATACCCTGATATTCATTTCTGGCTCCCTTGAGCATCTTCACACATACAGCCTTTTCTTCCGATGTGCAATAGCTGTAATATAAGTTCTTAGGAGTGCAGTTACAGAGTCAAAAGTGTAGGAACATTTTTATGGCTCTTTTGATGTATGTTCCCAGACCTCATCTTGAATCTCAACCCTTCCTCATATTTACTAAGCCAGTTACTAAAGGTTTTTAAAGCCTTGGTTGCTGCATCTAGAAATGGGAGTACTTTGCCTACATCTAGAATGGCTGTGAGAATAAAATGATATGATGCATGCCAAACCCCTGTTGCAGTACCTGGCACAGATAAGGAATTCTGTACATGGCAGCTGCTGTTATCTTGTTGCAAGGACTGCAGAATGACTTCACTGATGTGATTTCATCATGACAGCAATCTTACGGATGGATCCTTTGCAGTCAGCATTGGATAAGAAATGATGGAGAAGCATTGCTATATATTCAGGTCCTTTTGCTTTGTGAAATGCACTCATGCCTAAGATAGACACAACTTCCAGGTGCTTGGTTCTAGTGGGGGAATACAGACATGGAAATTCATGGTAACAAGATAGAGTGAAGTAAGCGGTGTAACAGCAGTCTGAATCAAGTGTTTTAGAATGTCAGAGGAGGAAGTGATCAATACTATATGATCTAATTTGAAAGCAAGGCTTTGTGAGAGGTGATGCATGCTGAAACAAGATTTAAGCCACAGGAAGAATATCGATAGTAGGGAAAGATAGGTCAGCCTAGGCAAAGGGAACACCATGCACAAAGCAGAGGCCTGATTGTAGCTGAAATATTTGAAGAACAGTAAAGACATTCACTTAGTTGGAGCACAGAATGCCATGGGATAGAAGCCTGTAGAGACAGGCTGGAAGCAACATTATGGGCCCTTGAATTGTGTACTTAGGAATTTAGTCTTCATTGTGTAGGCAGTACAGAATGTCACATGTTTGGGGATGCATTTTGGCTGCATAAGTGATTCTTTTAATGCTTGGTCTTTCATGTGTGATCTACATTATATCATATTTTTTATTGTAAAAAGTGGTAAAAGGGCAAAGGTAAATACACCCTGAAAGCATATGGTTGTTTTAAACTTGTTTTCAATGTTTTAATTATACTGACAGAAATACTGACTTTTGTATTTTTGTCTATTACAGGATTCTGCTCCAATACTTGATGTTCCTCTGGGAGTGATCTCAAGAATTGAAAAAATGGGAGGCGCAACAAGTAGAGGAGAGAATTCCTATGGTCTAGATATTACTTGTAAAGTAAGAGATTCAGTACTTTCTTACGTGAAAAAAAAAAGGCACTTTGGTGTTGAATGATAGGTAAAAGTTGAGTGGGTTAAAAAAAATCAAAGACCCCTGTTCTTCCCTCATGATCAAGCTTTCCAAACTAGGGAAATGACCCTATAAAAGAGACCCACTGTTGTCACCAAGTGTGAGGACTTGAACGGGTTATTTTGATAGCTTGATTGCACCAGAAGAAAACTTTGTAAGTAAAACTCCACATTTAGTTTTTGTCCAAGTCTGCCTCTAGTGTCCCTTCATGTGATGGGTCACCAACTAGATTCCTCCACACTGTGAAGGGAAGAAGATGTACAGGAGATTGTGCCCTCTGTTAACAGGATATGTTCTTACGTCTAACAACAACCTTTCTAGCTTTTTTCATGGATAGTTTTCAGAGGTGATGGCTTAACATTTTGTTTTGGCGTGGTAGTTGGCCGAGCTTTAATAATAATAAAATGTAATCAGTTATAATGGTAGTCATCTATTGAGCATCCATGTCAGTCCAACCACATGTCTGGTGATTTGCATTCAGTACTCAGGGCAAACCTCTGAGATGGACAGTGGCATCCCCATTTTATAGTTGGGAAATCTAAAGATAAAAAGAGATAGGTAACTTAGCTAAGATTACCCAACAAATGACAAAGTTGGGATCCAAATACAGTGAGATAATCCTTTCGCAAACAACAAAGTAAACCCTCAAGGTATTTTCAGAACACCATAATCTGTAGAAGAATGCCCAGTCCTAGAAAGAGCTAGATGGGTGTGGAGGTCATCTGCTTCAGTGGATCTTACACTTAGATGTGCAAGGGATAAACTGAAAACTTCTTTAAAATGTAGATCTTAGGTTCTACCCCAAATCCTGCTGTAATCTCTGAATTTGGAGTCCCAGAATGCTGGTACTCTTTCAGGTGTCTCTGGTGACTCTTAACCATCAATCTAGTGCACAAGAGTCAGCAATTTTTTTTCCATAAAGGGCCAGATAGCACATAGTTTAGGCTTTGTGGGCCAGTAGCATCTCCATCATGTATACAGCTCTGCATTTTTTTTTTGTTTTGTTTTTTGACCTTTTAAAATATAAAAAACATTCTTAGCTTGAAGACCACACAAAGACTGACCTGGGCTGAAGTTTGGTGACTCCGGGCCAGTCCTTCATTCTATGGATGGGAAAATGAAGCTTCTGTTAAACAGAATTACTTGCATATGGTTGCCCAAGAGCTGGTAGAAGAGCCACAATGAAAACCCAAGTCTCCTTTCCCTAGTCTCATTCACTGTGATTTCTTAAAACCATCTCAAACCAACCTCTTACAGTTTTGTTTGGATTATGAACACAATGCAGTATTTTTGTTTCTGAATTATAAAAGATTAAGACTACTACACTCTATCAAAAACCAAAGGATTATGCCATAGTTAGACTTGAACTAAAATTCTCCATCATTCCCCACCTTACCCTTTTTTGTTTTTGTTTTAATCCAAGCTACCTTACACCTTATCCATGATCCTAGCTACAGTCTACCCTTCAAACCCTAGAAATATGTGGATTTACTTTTAAGGAAAGTTTTTGCATTTCACATAAGAGGATCCATGGGAGTACAGTGTTATATTACAGATATTACAGTACTCAAGGGGAAATGAGGTTGCTATTTTGATGATTTTGAAGCGATTTTAATTCTAATAGAATTTTAACAAATTCTGTTTGTTGCCTTATCAGTAAGAAAAACTTAAATATGAATCACTCAAAATTAATAAGAAAAAGCACACTCTTATCCTTTGACTGTTATAAATACAAAGGGCTAGGAACACCTCAGCAGGTATAATTCTCATCCATATTTCTAAATGTTACATCCATATTTCTTAGAATTAGCGTTGAGTTCAAAGACAGTGGCCACAAACAACTAATATTCCAGTTTTCTTGGACTATGTTATAAAACAGTTTTTGGATTTTATTCAATTACATGCTTTTAAAAATAAAAGCACAAAATCCTGGAGTTGACAAGGCCCAGTAGAAGCCATTTGCATATAGAATGATCAACTGTGTCATTCATTAGCATTCTTAGAGTCTGGTTCTTTATACTTCCTTTGCTGCCATTTGCAGTTTGGGTTTTATATGGCAATGCTTTTGCTGGCCCTTCACATCGAACACTTAGAACATTTGAAGAGTGCTCTGGAGATAATAAATTAAAAAGCATGTTGAAAAATATGAAGATGGTGACATCCAAAAGAGCAGGGACTAGATCTGTCTCACTCCTGAGTATCTGTGTCCCTGGGGTCCAGCATGGGATTTTTTTTTAATTGAATGTGTGGTGCACAATATAACATTCTTAGTGCTGTGATTAAGAGACAGAACTCTAGTTTTGAAAATGAGATAGAACATTAGTTTGATATATAATACAAATTGATATTTAAGGGATCTTATTTTGTTTAGACTTGATTTAAAGGGAGATTTTCCTGCTTATTAAAGAGATAGGTAACAGAAGGTACCCTTAAAATATGATTTTGATCATTCATTTGTTGTTCCTGGAAGTGTAGTCACTCCTAACATGGTACACTTTAAGGTGGTTATATAGAACTCTGAAAATAAAAGTTGTATAGTAAAAATGTTGTACATTACTTGTATGACAGCTTAAAATGCCAAGCATTTACTAACTTTTAAAACAAGACTTTAAAATCGTGAGGGGTGAGGGAAAGAGCTTCTGTATTTTAATGACATGTTTGACAATTTTGAGATTATATTTGATAGCAGATATATATTTGAAAAGTTCTAATAATAAAATATACTTTTATAATTAAAAATACCCCAGAAACCAGTTAAAGTAAATAGGTACAGTAGATGATGTACAAGGCAAGGTTTCATTTATATTTTTATCAAGTGAATTTTAGCTCTGTCTTCTCTTTAGCACTAGTTGCTTTGTTTTTACATTCATAACTACAATGTGAATATTTTTAGGAGTTTTTTTAACTGAGTATTTCAAAATACCATACCACACAAAGTAAGTTACTTAGTTATCTAGATGAATTGCCCTTTCAGGTAAGTGAATCTTCTGTTTCCTTAGTTGAATAGAAGATTTTTGGCTAACAAATGTGACTTTATTTGGAGACTGATCTGTCAAATTTCCTGCCCCCAGGACATGAGAAACCTGAGGTTTGCACTGAAACAAGAAGGCCACAGCAGAAGAGATATGTTTGAGATCCTCACAAGATACGCCTTTCCCCTGGCCCATAGTCTGGTAAATTCTAGGGTTCTCCTCAGTGTTGGAAGTTTCTTGGGTGTTTCCTCTTTCACATACTATCTGTGTTGCACCTCCCAGTGTGATGTGTATGCAAGGATATTTCTTAAGGATGATTGAACCATTCCCAGAGGGGAGTAGGCCTGCAGGTCTATGTGGGATGGCTCACCACAGGTGCCTGCAGTGCAGGCCTCGAGATGCATTAGAGCCACGAGTGAGCCTGGGAGCTTCACCTGGAGCCACCTGTGCCCTTACACCCCTGGGTATGTTCTTAGTCTTGGCCAGCTCTCTGTAAAACCATGAGGTTGTGAAGTGGGCCATGCTGACCTTAATGCTGTGAAGTCACATGCCAGAGGTTGTTGGCTCTCAACTTGGGAGCTAACAAGCGATGCATGTCAGGCTTTTGTGGCACCAGTTATAAATGGGAACAAGTCTCAGCCTAAAAGCCATTTAAGCAAGCACACTTCTAAAATTCAGATACATTGTACAGATATTACAGGCAGTTGCTGAATAAGGCAGTTTTTTTTTTTTAAGGAATAACACTTTAAATGACATTTGATAGTGTTTAGTGTATATTTGGCAGGACAGATATATCTGTGCGTTTACTTATAATCTATAACTTCATCTATAACAAGATTTGGGCTGTGTAAACCTAGAACTTTTCCTTCCTGTTCACCAAGCTGAGTAATCCAACTTTGTTTTACCACATGATTGAAATAAAGCCTTCTATGCATCTTGCTCTTAAAACAATCTTTGCATTTTGCCTTGGTCTTGCCTTTTTTTCCTGTCATACCTTGTTCACATGTTCTTACCTCTCTCCTCCTCTCCTCTTCTGCTTGACTTTAAACAAACTTGGAGGCAAATACATTCTAAGGGGCAAGCAAGGAAATTATATACACACACATGCACACGTGTGTGCCTTTTTTTATTTAATGTAGGATAAATATGTTGTTGACTACACTGAAGGTGATAAATGAGATAATTAAATAGAAGAGCTGCTTTGTAATGTAGCCCTTCTTCCTATGGCTGTCTTTTTATTTATTTATTTATCTATTTATATTTAGAGAGGGAGGGAGGGAGAAAGAGAGAGAGAGAGAGAAACATCAATGTGCGGTTGTTGAGGGTCATGGCCTGCAACCCATGCATGTACCCTGACTGGGAATCGAACCTGCAACACTTTGGTTCGCAGCCTGCGCTCAATCCACTGAGCTACGCCAGCCAGGGCTCCTATGGCTGTCTCTTTTTTTAAGTTTTATTTTAATCATTGTTCTAGTACAGTTTTCTCCCTTTTACTCCCATTCCAGCCCACCCACCAAACCCTCCCCACTTCCCTCCCATTACCACCCTCCCCCTAGTTTTTGTCCATGTGTCCTTTAAATTTGTTCCTGTAAACCCTTCCCATTCTCCCCTGAAATTCCCTCTTCTCTCCCCTGTGGTCACTGTCACTCTGTCCCCTATTTAAGTGACTTTGGTTATATTTTGCTTGTTTCTTTGTTTTGTTGTTTAGGTTCCTGTTAAAGGTGAGATCATAATGGTATTTGTCTTCCACTGCCTGGCTTATTTCGCTTAGCATATGCTTTACAGCTCCATCCATGCTGTTGCAAAGGGTAGCAGCTCCTTTCTTTCTGCTGCATAGAATTCCATTGTGTAAATGTATCATAGTTTTTTGATCCATTCATTTACTGATGGGCATGTAGGTTGCTTCCAGCACATAGCTATTGTAAATTGTGCTGCTATGAACATTGGGGTGCAAAGGTTCTTTTGTATTGGTGTTTTAGTGTTCTTAGGATATAGTCCCAGCAGTGGAATTACAGGGTCAAAAGGCAGATCCATTTTTAGTTTTCTGAGGAAGTTCCATACTGCTTTCCATAGTGATTGTACCAGTCTGCAATCCCAGCAACAGTGCACTAGGGTCTCCTTTTCTCCACAACCTCTCCAACACTTGTTGCTTGTTGCTTTGTTTATGATGGCCATTCTGACTGGTGTGAAGTGATATCTCATTGTGGTTTTAATTTGCATCTCTCTGATAGCTAGCGATATTGAACACTGTTTCATGTGCCTTTGGATCTTCTGTATGTCCTCCTTGGAGAAGTGTCTGTTCAAGTCCTTTGCCCATTTTTTAATTGGGTTACTTGTCTTCTTAGAGTGGAGTCATGTAAGTACTTCATATATTTTGGAGATTAAACCCTTGTCTGAGGTATCATTGGCAAATATGTTTTCCCATACAGTTGGTTATTTTTATTTTGATACTGTTTTCTTTAGCTGTGCAAAAGCTTTTTATTTTGATGAGGTCCCATTTGTTTATTCTTTCCTTTATGTCCCTTGCTCTAGGAGACATGTCAGTAAAAAAGTTTCTGCATGAAATATCTCAGATTTTCCTACCTACATTCTCTTCTAGGACTTTAATGGTTTCATGGTTTATATTTAAGTCTTTTATCCACCTAGAATTTGTTTTTGTATAAGGTGTAAGTTGGTGCTCGAGTTTCATTTTTTTGCATGTAGCTGTCCAGCTATGGCTGTCTTTTAATTAAAATTAATTTGCAATACATGCCTCAGATTTTTTCTAGCAAGAAAAAGCCTTCTCTCTTCCCAATTTTTATTAATACTTGTTTCAGTCAAAGGAAATCCATGGTTGATAAAAAAGGACAGTTTCATAGAGACTACAGAGGTCTAAAAGTATATGAAGTACTCATCATGAGTCATGTATTGATTATAGATTCATATGTAATGCAGTTATGGAGTTGAATACATTTTCAGCCTTTTCTTAGTTTTTGATTATATGTGATTTAAAAATATTTCAATATTAAATATGTTTAACTCTTAGGATAAAAAGTTTAATGGTACCATATCTTTGAATTATTATGAAGGTGAGAATGCAGGTCTAATCCATGAAAATTCAGTTAGGGAAAGTGTTCTGTCTTGGGTTTTATATATTTGGCCCTAAATTACCAGAAATTTAAAGACTGGTTCACATAAGTTTGAAGAAACTGAGTCCCCAGTCCATATAGAAGATCTTGCTCCATCACCTCTACCCTCTCTCTGGCATCTTCTGCCTCTCTTGTGGTTTACTCCCCTAAAAAAGTCAAGTATATTGGTACAGCTTTTCCCTAAACTACTGTTCCATCTCTCACTTCAGTTCACTCTTCTGGAAAGAATATTCTGGGCTTATCTGCAGTTCATTCATTCCTCCAACCCATTCCACTACCCAGCTTTATTGGAGGTACCTTCTTGCAACTCATGACCTTCTCCTGGTCAAATCTAGTGTCTCACTTCAATCTTAATTCTGTTTGCTGTCTCCCAGACATTCAACCATTTTGAGCACCTGTTTGCAAGTCTTGGTTTCTGTGTTCCTCCACCGTCTTGTCTATTCCTTCTCAGTCCCCACTGATTCTGTATTTTCCTTGAATGTAAACATCTTATCAGAGGTCCCCTGTTAGCCCTCTTCTCATGTTACTTTCTTTGCCTTGATGGTTTCATTTAGTCCCACAGCTTAAGTTGCCATTGCTGTATGGGTAATTTTAAATCTAACCCTGATATTGGCCTTAAGTAAATCTAGCAAGCCTAACTCTCTAGCATCTTCCTCTGGAAGTCCATGAGAACCACAAGCTCATTGTCTCCCTAACCTTTTCCCAGTTCAACAGACCTACTCTTTACTCTACATGTCCTTCAATTTGGATGATCCTCAGTTGCTCAAGTTTGAGAACTTGAAGTCAACTTTCTTGTTCTTTCCCTGCCTTTCCTCTCATAAAAACATCTGTTCCAAATCCTGTAGGTTCTACTTATTAGTAACTCTCAAATATTTTTCCCATTTCTACTTGTGCTTTCTAATTTAAGCCATGCTTCCCTTCTTTCAGTTTCTTCTTTCAATTTATCCTACCCAGTGCTGCCAGTTTTGATCATGTCATTCTGTATCCTACTCCCCACTAAAAAATTCTCAGGGACTTCCCATGATTTATACCCTACACACCAACCACACAGGACCACTCTGTGCTCCTCTGGTATATATAGAAGTTTCTCAACTTAGAGCCTTTAATGTTCCTGTCCCCTTTACCTACACTCCCCTTATCTCTTTAAAGCCCATCCTCCATCATTTTGCTCAGTCCTAGGTCCTTTTTCCATGTTTTGTGTATTCCCATGATAATAGTTCATTTCACCTCTCATTTGTTAGACATGGCAGGTCCTTCTGTCAGAGCACTTATCTCAGTTTGCCTTATATAATAATTATGTAGCAATTTCCCATCCTCCCTTATCAAGCTAGGGATCAGGGTTTGTTTGTTTTTTGTCTCTCTAACCTCAGCATAATGAATTCTGTATGGTAGTTATATAATGACGGTTTTCTTACTGATCTTGGGTTTAGTAGAAAATGAAGGGGAAATCCATTATAGGAAAACAGATGGGATGGATTTCTAGAAATTGTGGATCTAGCACCAAAGCAGGTTGCTGTCATTGGAGTAGTCTACAGAGGGTTTGATTTCTCAAATCTACGATACTTTGCTTTCTTTTTTGTATCTGTGCTAGGAATCCCTAGTTCTTCCTTTAGGAAGTCTATAAAGTGACAAACTGGAGAAACAAATGTGAATTGCTCATACAAAATTTTAGAACAGGAAATTCTGTAAGTTTTAACCACTAAAAGTCATCTTTAAAAAAGTTAAGCTACACACTAAAACAATACAAGATAGATAAAAAACAGACCAGCTACTGACATAGCTTTTGGAATATTAGTCCCTGGCATTTAAGTCAACATGTACAACTGTTTCATAAATTGATTTCATTTCAAAGCACTGTTTTGGGTGGTGTTGGGGGAGCAGTAATGGCAAGTGAGGAATACTACAGGATGAATCATACTTAGTCCTATTCAGGGATGTGATAGAAGTGATGACAAGCATGTATGGCCGCAATATAGGAGAGTGTACATTTGGCACCATAAGAGAAATGGAGTGGAAGTCCATTGGATACTACATCCAACCCAGACTGAAAAAGACTGCATGGAATTGATAGTCATTTAGGTTGGGCCTTCAAGGTTGGTTGTCATTTCCAGTGGGTGGGGATGGTAGAGGAAGTGGAATTTCAGGCAGAGGTAAGACTCTGACCTTTAACATAGCAGAGGGAAGGCTGGAAGTATTGCAAAGTGTTTATGGGGATAGCCAGTGATGTTCGGCTGGAGTATGGGGAAAAGGAGGAGATCTAGGGCCATCCAGTGGAAGTCCTTGGTGTAGGGTAAGGAGTTTGTACTTTGGGAAATAGCAGAGACCACTAAAGGTTTTCAAATAAGTGATAAGACTAAATACAACATCGTAGAGAATAGATGGGAGATAAGAGCTCCTGACACAAGGAAGGGCAAGTCAGAGGGCCAGGCAAGAGATCCATAGTGCTGAACTAGGACACAGATGATCTGAAGGCCACATCTAGACTGAAAAGCAGATGTGTGTGTGTATACACGTGCACACATGCATGTGTTCAAGGTTGCTTCTCATTTCATTTCCCATCTGAAAATGAGCTATTCGCTTTTATCTAGACCACACTCTTCAGGTTCTTTTCTCATCTCTCTAACCATTGTCATTCACTTTGCTGGCTCCTTTCCCACCTTCACTCCCTATAAGCTGCAGAGGACCAAAGGCAGAGAGAAGTTTAAGATGATCGTGAGTGTGCAATTGTGTGGAGGGTTGAAGAGACGAGAGGATCAGGAAGAGTCATTTAAATTTGATGATTACAAACTCTCTGGAAACCTTAACTGAATTGCTTGAGGTTGGGACTTTCTTTCCTTTGTATCCCCATTGCCTACTACAGTGCCTGGCATGCATTTGTTGAACATTTTTGAATCCAGGAAAATGATCTGCGTGGAGGGGACAGAAGCCAGTTTGTAGGGTTTTTTTGTTCACAGGCCAGCACTCAATGTACCGTGCCACACCAGCTAGTGCTGTAGGGAGTTTTAAGAGAGAATAGAGGGTACTTTTAAAAAAAGTAATGGTAGCAGCCAGGTTGAGAGAAGAAGTGGTTTCCTAGACTCTGAGAGAGGTGAATGCATATATTTGTGGGCATGACTTTTCAAGGCAAGAGAGAGAAGGGATCAATTCTTGAGCAGGATCCTGGGGAAGGCAGGGGGCACGGGATTAAACCCAGTTTGTAGAACCCTTCTTTTGGAAAGAAGGGACAACTATTCTTCTGAGACAGGAAGGGAAAAAAAGTTTCCAAACTGCCACAGTGGGGAATGAGAGAGTGTGCCAAAAAGAGATTTCCTAGAAGCATAATCTAAGCCTCATTACATTGAACAGTACAAAAGGCCTTCCTTGAAAAATATTACTTTGTTAATCTTATGGAAACTGTTCAATCAGCTGCAGGTTATCTCAGTGACTTTTATTGGCATTTGAAGTCAGAAGTAAACTTGCTCTGTGGGTTGCAAATCCAGTGGTGGGGTGAATAGAGCATGAGTGTGCTTTTTTCTTTCAGACCATTCCTTTGGCTCTCTCTTGCCTCCTTCTCCGTTAGTATTTTCACCATTCTGTGTGTTCATGTAGGGATTTAAATTTCTAATTGAATTTGAGCAGCTTAGCCACACAGAGTCAACCCCAAACTATAACTTGATTGTTTTTGTATTGTCAGTCCAGTATGAGTTGACAGTTGTTTAGATAACACTTTCTACTACAACTAAAGAATTTATTTTCTTGTTTTATTTTTGCTTTGCTTTTAAGATGCTTTATAACTCAATACTAGTTCTGGGTAAATGATACATTTTTATGATTAGAAATATGGCAATGGGACTTCCAGCCAAGATGGAGGCATAGATAGACACACTGTGCCCCCTCGCACAACCAAAATAAGGACAACAACAATTTAGAAACAAAATAACAACCAGAACTGACAGAAAATTGAACTGTATGGAAGTCCAACAACCAAGGAGTTAAAATAGACACATTCATCCAGACCTGTAGGAGGGGCAGATTCAGGCGGCTGGGCAGAGAGGGGTGCAGGCCCAAAAAGTGGTGGCATGCTCAATGCACCATGGGCACGCAAGATGGCAGAGGGAAGACCCTGGGCATGCAAGCAGTGGCTGGCAGACCCTGGGTGCAGGGTGGCAACTGGCAGACCCAGCGAGGCAGTGATTGTAAAGCAAGGCACTGCACACAAGGCGGCTGGGGAGAGAGACAGACCACGCAACCCAGAGTCCCAGCACCAGGAAATAAAGCCTCAAACACCTATTGAAAACACCTATTTAAAACACCTGTGGGGGTTGAGGTGCAGGGAGAGACTTCCAGCCTCACAGGGGAGTTTGTGGGAGAGACATACAGAGTCCTAGAACGTACACAGGCCCACCCACACAGGAATCGGCACCAGAAAAGACCAGTTTGCTTGGGGGAAGTGGTGGAAGGGAATGAAATCTGAGAGAGAACATAACAAGCGCCATTGTTGCCTCTTGGACCCCACCCCCACATAAGCCTCACAACCCAGTGACTGGGCTGCCCTGCCCTGGTGAACACCTAAGGCTCCGCCCCTCATACGTAACAGGCACGACGAGACCCCCCCAAAAAATATGGTCCAAACACAAGAACAGATCAAAGCCTCAGAGCAAATACAACTAAGCAATGAAGAGATAGCCAACCTATCAGATGCACCGTTCAAAGCACAGGTGATCAGGATGCTCACAGAACTGGTTGAATTTGGTCTCAAATTAGGTGAACAAATGAAGGCTACACTAAGTGAAATGAAGGAAAATGCACAGGGAACCAATAGTGATGGGAAGAAAACTGGAACTCAAATCAGTGGAGTAGACCAGAAGGAAGAAAGAAATGACCAAACAGAAAAGAATGTAGAAACAAGAATTCAAAAAACTGAGGAGAGACTTAGGAACCTCCAGGACATATTGAAACGTTCCAGCACCCAAAAGGGGTACCAGAAGGGGGAAGAGGAAGAGCAACAAGTGGAAAAGTTATTTGAACAAATAATAAAGGAGAACCTCCCCAATCTGGCAAAGGAAATAGACTTCCTGGAAGTCCAGGAAGCTCAGAGAGTCCCAAAGAAGTTGTACCCAAGGAGGAACACACCAAGGCACATGAGAATTATGTTACCCAAGATAAAAATGAAGGAGAGAATCCTAGAAGCAGCAAGAGGTAAGAAGACAGTTACCTACAAATGAGTTCCCATCAGACTGTCAGCTGATTTCTCAAAAGAGACCTTGCAGGCAAGAAGGGGCTGGAAAGAAGTATCCCAAGTCATGAAAGGCAAGGACCTACATCCCAGATTGCTCTATCCAGGAAAGGTTTCATTTAGAATGGAAGGGCAGATAAAGCACTTCTCTGATAAGTTCAAGTTAAAGGAGTACATCATCACCAAGCCCTTATTTTATGAAATGTTAAAGGGACTTATCTAAGAAAAAGAACATAAAAAACAGGTATGGTAAAATGACAGCAAACTCACAATTATTAACAACCACACCTAAAACAAAAGCAAACTAAGCAAACAACTAGAACAGGAACAGGAACAGAACCACAGAAATGGAGATCACATGGAGGGTTAGCAACAGGGGAGTGGGAGGTGGAGAGAGGCGAAAAAGGTACAGAGAATAAGTAGCATAGATGGTAAGTAGAAAACAGACAGGGGGATGGCTAGAATAGCATGGGAAATGTAGAAGCTAAAGAACTTCTGACACATGGACATGAACTGAAAGGGGAGAATGTGGGTGGGAGGGGGTGTGCAGGGTAGAGGGGAATGAAGCAGGAAAAATGGGACAACTGTAATACCATAATCAATAAAATATATTTTAAAAGTAGTCTTGAAAAAAGCAAAGAAATAAAGAAATATGGCAATGCTTGTGATATGATGGTAATTTTTTTCATGGCAGGAATAGAGCCTGATAGCACTACAAAAAAAATAAAGCATTTCATTGTTAGGGTGGTATGTTCAATGCTAAAGTTTCTCCTTTATTAATTTCATTTATTGTTTGCTTATTTCTTTACTCAGTTGGGATAGAGATAATAGAAATATTGGATGACAGTTTTTTTTTAAACTGTGACTCCCAACCCATTATTGAATCATGAAGTTTATTTACTAGATTGAAGCCAGCATTTTTAAATGGAATGAAGATAAAATACTAAGAGCATAACACATAATGTGGATAAGTATGGTTTCTTAAAATGTTTTTGTCAATTATCTGTGTGTGTATGTATGTCTGAGTCATGATGTAATGTGTATTGCTCTCTGTTAATCATGTTCTAGAAATTTTGAAAAACAGTTTTAGATAATGATAGAATGTGTAGAATAGAATGTGTTTTAAGTTAATTTAGGTATTAATAACATCACAAATCTATTTTTACAGCTATAGGCATGCATGGGTTTTTGTTTGAATTTTGTCTAAGTGAAGGACTTGAGTTTATGACAACTCATGAGACATAGACTCACATAAAGGACATGCAGGGCTAGAAGACATGGAGCCTGAGACCTGGCTGCCAGGCTCTTGCAACCACTGATGAGGGAGGCCCAGTAAGATGACTTACCTACAAAGCTCTGCTGGTGTGTGGTTCCAAGCACATGGCATGGAGTGCAGCAGCCTGTGTCTGCATCTGGCTCAGTCACCTGCCTGCTTGGCTACTTTGAAAGTCACATAATATTTATGTGCTTCAATGTTCTCATCTGTACTGGGGATAAGAGTAGCCCCAAACCCATAGGGTTTTATGAGGATTAAATGTAAAGTGTTTACAACAGTGCCTATCACTCAGTAAGGGTCCAATAAATGTCGGCTCTTCTGTTACTAGTGCACCATTTTCCCAGCAAGTCCAAAAATAAAGGATAATTACTGCAACGCACTTTTCCAGGAATATTAATAAAGTAATTATGATCATATGCAATATACTTTAAGCCCTTTAAAAGAAAAGGTACTATACAGACAAAAGTCTGTATTTTTATTAACAAATTATTGGTTGTACCTTGATAAAGGATTGGTTGAAAATCTTAAATTTCAGAGTATTAAATCCAGAAGGCATCTTAACTAGAAATGGTGAAACATGGGTGGCAGTAATATGTAAAAACAGAATTCTTCAGAAATTTATCGCTTCTCGGCCTTTTGGCTAAGATCAAGTGAATTCTTCAGAAATCGGTTTTCATTTTTTTCTTCTAGTTTTCACCCTACACCGGCCTACTGTTTTCAGGGTAACATGGCTCATTGAGTTTGTTTCTGCACTTTCCACTTTTCTATGCCCTTCTAGATTAAACTCATTAGCATCGCAGTCTTTTCTACTTGTTGTTATCCTATGAGCTGATTAGCAGTCATATAGTTGCAAAGTTTTGGGGTTTTTTTGTAAGTTTGACTTCTTATGGGCAGTAGAAATTGGCACAGGAGAGAACACTCTCCTCTCTGGCTCTGATTTTGAAAGAGAGAAACAACTGGGTCGCCGTGCCTGTTCTGTGAAGATTAGCAGCCTTTCACGACTGATGGCATGGTGCTTTATACTGTATGCAGAGGCTGAAAGCAGTATTTTCAAAACAGCAACATCTGTTTAAGAGCAGGGCCCATCTGCATCTTTAGGTGTTAGGTACTGCTGCCTTTGGTTTTCATAGTCTTTGCTGTTTATGTCTTTTTGCTTAGCTTGGATGAACTACATGAAACCCTGTCATGTGCTTAAGTACTGTACTATTTCTACTTTGTGCCTTCTCTTGATCTGCTCCACTTGTGCTTGCTGGTAAAAATAATTACTCAAAAATTACTAAAGTAGGTTATAGAGTGTACATCTTTTTGATCATTTGAATGAGAGGGATAAGTGATGCTATGAATAGAGATTAAGCACACAGGGTACTTTTTCCTGTGCATTTATTTTTTACTTCAGAAATGGGAGAATTTTTTATAAATTGGTTTGAGATTTTAAACCAGACTAAAATGTAGTAGACTCTTACTTTCTAGACCAATTACAGATTTAATAGTGAAAGTAAATAGCTCATTTTCAAGTGGGAGTTGAAATAAGAAGCAACATTGCACGTGCACACACATACACTCACCTGCTTTACAGCCTTAATGTGGCCTAAGGACTGCAGTATGTCTTAGTTCTCTGTTTTCTGTTTGGCCAGGACTTTTTTTCTCTTGAATAAACAGTACACTTGGCTAATCTCTCTCTACTCATGCTTCTAAATCTCTTCCTGTCCTGCCTCTTCTAAGACTTAGCCCTCTTCTCTCTCCATCTCTTCCTTTTTCTTTCCCCACTGCCCTCTCCCTCCAGCCTCTGAACGTGCTTGGTTCTCCCCACTCCCCCATCTCCTAGAACTGTGGTCCAAGCTGGGCTGCCCACTGCATTGCCATCTGTGTTCAGAAGCAGAGCATTCACTGCTTGCCTACCCATCCTCAGCAGCCACTCACTTTAGAACTCATTGTTCCACTTCTCCCTCCCAGGCTTTTGAGAGGTAAAAGCCAGTGTGTTCCTCTTGCTCTCTGGATTCCTGTTTGCAATACATGTTTGGCTTTTGAGTATTTATTCCTCCCTAACCAGCTCATTAGTTCATTTTTTAAAAAGGTTTCTGTTTTATCCAGCATTTTCAGATGTTTTCAGCAGGTCTTAGGGCATCAAGACCGTCATGCCTCCAGATACCTCTCCTTATGGCTTCTGAGACCTAAATCTCCTGGCCCATCCACCTCTCAAACTTCTTTCCTCATTCCTCTGCTTTCTTCTGCAAATTGTGGATTTTCTAGGAAATCCATTCTTTTCCTCCTTTCTCTATACAAAGCCATCAGCAATCTTTCTCACTCCCTTCTTTCTACTAGTATGCCTTCTAAGCATGACTTTCCAATCCATAACTTTATGTTACCCTTTAGCTTATATATTACTTCAACTGACACCTAAACACTTGTTAAAAATTAATCACTCATCTTTTCCTAAAAACTACTCCTCTACTCCCAGTTTCTCTGATACTGTCTCCTCCTCCCTTCCCTTCTTCCTTCTCCTCCTCCAAAATCAAGATTTTGATTTCCTTTTTCCTTAACATTTATTGTATCTGGGAAATTCTTCTTTCCCAGCCTGACTTAGTTCAGGTTTTTCTCTTTCCTCTTCTAAGCTGTTGGTATGGTATTTTAACTGGTTTTCCTACCATGGTTCTGTCTCTTCTCCAACCCCCCACCACATGTGCCTTCAGTCAGATTAGTGTTCCCAGCATACAGCTCTGATGATCTCTTTCTCTTGCCACCAAAACATCAGGTTCCTGCCTCTCTGTCATTTGTAAATGCAAACCTCTGTCTCCTCCACAGTGTGGCCCCACCTCTCAACAGTCTCCACTTTTTCTACCCCTCCTGTATGCTGGTGATGAGAATGAGGTGTTTGTTGATGGCCAGATAGTCTCCGAGTCTTGCTTCCATTTGTGCCTTTTTGTTGTGATTGTTGTTATCATATCCAAAGTTATCCTTCCAGGGTAGCACAAATGCCATAAATGTCCCTCCAGGCACATCTCCCAGAAGTGAACTTGGCCTTCTCTGGAGCCCCATATTGCTTTATCTATATCACACCTGGTATTTACCACTTTCCTCCTTACGTGATCAATAGTTGTTTTCTCCTCCTCTCTCTCCTTTGGAGAATTTCTAACTCCTTAAAGAAAGTGGCTGTGTTTTACTCATCTGTTTCTCCAGTGATACTTTATTCATACTGGGCCCTTGGTGTTAGTTGAGTAAATATACTAATGTCAGGAGAGTGAATAAAACAGGACCCAGCACAACCAAGTTATCAAAAAGAATATTTTCCTGTCTAGAAAGGCCATTTATTTAGTAAGCATTCACTTTAAAAATTTTAAAGTAGCTAATGTATGCCCATGATTGAATATTCAGGAAGTATAAATGGGTATTATTATAGAGAATGTTTGTGTCCCCCACCCCAATTCATATGTTGAAGCCCTGCCATCCAATGCAATGGTTATTTGAAGTGGGACTTTGGGAGGTGATAAGGTTTAGATGAGGTCATTGGGTCTAGCCCTATGATGGGATTAGTGCCTTTATAAGAAGAGGAAGTGCCCTTATGGAAGAGCTTCCTCTCTCCAACAAGTGAGGTATAGCAAAAAGGCTGCCCTCTATAAACTAGGAAGCAGGTCCTCACCAGAACACTTCCATGCTGGCATTCTGATCTTGGACTTGCAGCCTTCAGAACTGTGAGTAATAAAGGTTTGCTGATTGAAGCCACCAAGTCTCTGGTATCTTGTTATAGAAGCCCAGACAAAGACAGGTGTACAGTAAAATTCTGTCTCTCCCTCCTAGTACCCTTCAGCCCCCCCTACTTCCCTCCTCATACACGATTGGTACATTCAGCCTATTACTATCCACCAGTGGTAGTTTAGACCTAAACAGGCAACTTGGTATTTATATATGTGTTTCCTAATAAACAGTGCCTAATGAATGGGCTTCTTTGCTGCTGTATTGACTGCACAGTACTCTATTGACTATCCCCTACTTTATCTATTAAATCCTCTGTTAATGGATATTGAGATTATTTCTGATCGTTTGTTATTCTATAAACTACAGTGGATAGCCTTGCATATACATCATTTTATATGGGTTCACATGTATTGTAGGATAAATTAGAAGCAGAATTACAGGTATTGCCAAATTCCCCTTTTCGGAAGATGTACTGGCTTTCACTCCTGCCTGCAGTGTGTCAGAGTGTCTGTTCCCAGACATTCTCTCCAACTGTATTAGTTTCCT
The DNA here is from genome assembly GCF_004126475.2 of Phyllostomus discolor. Classification (NCBI taxonomy): domain Eukaryota; kingdom Metazoa; phylum Chordata; class Mammalia; order Chiroptera; family Phyllostomidae; genus Phyllostomus; species Phyllostomus discolor. The sequence continues at coordinate 41,676,989 of NC_050198.1, read as the reverse complement.
ATAGTTTCTATAACAAATTACCATAAACTCAGAGGCTTATAGAAACACAAGTCTATCATCTTAGAGTTCTGGAAGTCAGAAGTCCAAAATGGGTTTCCTTGGCCAAAGTCAAGGTGTCAGCAGGGCTGCGTTCCTTCTGGAGGCTCTGTGGGAGAATCTATTCCCTGTATGACTCATGGCCTCTTCCTCCATGTTCAGAGCTGGCAACAGTGGATGGGTCAAGTCCTTTGAATCATTCTGACTTTGCTCCCATCATCACACCTATTCCTCTCATTCTGACTCTTCTGCCTACTCCTTCTACTTCTAAGGACTTTTATTACTACATTAGGCTCACCAGGGAAGTCCAGGGTAATCTTCCTATCTTAAAATCAGCTGATTAGCCATCTTAATGCCATCTGCGACCTTAATTCCTCTTTGCCATTTATGGTAATACAACTTGGGTCCCAGGGATTAGAATATGGACATCTTTGGGGGACCATTATCTACCTACCGTATGAACCCAGTATGCTTTCTAGTTTTTTTATCTTTGCTAATCTACTAGATGAAAATGTAGATTCATAGCCTTCTTTTGTATTTTTCTTATTTGAATGAAATTGAAAATCTTTTGGTTTGAGCTATTTATATTTCAATTTCTACATTATCTGTATCTTCTGCCCGTTTTTCTTTTAGGAATTTGATCTTTTTCTTGTTAATTGTAGGAACTCTTTATTTCGTAGCTATACTGACTTATATGTTGCAAGTATTTTCCCATATACCTTTTGATTTTTCTTATGGTGGCTCTTGATATGAAGAATTGTAAAACATATTTTTCAAAGAATTCATCTTTTTTTGTGACAGATGTCCCTAAGGCCACCCCAGGTTTGATTTTTCACTAGGAGAACTCACAGGAGTCAGCATATAGTTGTACTCACAAGTGTGATTTATTGTAGCAAAGGAAAAGTCACGTGGGGTGAAGTCTGAGGGGAACCAGGCATGAGCTTCCAGAGTCCTCTCCCAGTGGATTCTCACAGGATACATTTAATTCCCCCAGCAACAAGTTGTGACAATACTCAGTACCCAGTGTTTTTATTGGGGGCTGGTCATATAGGCACTCTCTGCTTAGTGCCCACCAAAATTCCAGACTCCCAGAAGGAAAGTAGGGGTTCAGCATAAAATACAGTTTAGGCACTGTAAACCACACTTAGCAGTTAGGGAATGGTGAAAACTCTCCCAAAACCCAGGTTTTCAGATGCCAGCCAAGGATCAACCATGCAAGCAACCTTTTTCAAGGAGAGCAGTCTTAGACTTGCTAGGTTCACTCTTGTCTGCACACTTTTGTTTTATAGCTTCTGTGTTTTACATCCAAGTTAAAAAGCTCTTCCCCACTTAGAGTTATCAAAAATTATTTCACATTTGTCTAATGCTTTCATTTCTTATTTAAAATCTAAATATTATCAACTTGGATTTTTTGGGGGGTTACTTATAAGGTATGAATCCAACTCTTTTGTAACTGTTGTTGTGATACCACCTGTTGACTAATTACTGATTTGAAATACCACCTTTATCACACTCTGAATTCCTCTACATATTAGACTAGGCCCAGGAAGCTAATACTCACTCCCTGTCCCCAAGAAGCACAGTTTTCCTGGGTGACATGGACAGACAGATGCATATGATAGAGATGCATATGTGCAAGATGTCAGGGCAGCAGAAAGTGAGGTTGGTGTTGAGGATGGCTTCCTAAAGGAGGCAAATCCTGAAAGAGAAGTAGGAGCATTGGCCAGGCAGAAATGGACATGGCAACTTGCAGAAACAGTATGTGCAAATGCAAAGAGGCCAGATGCAGGCTGGACCTGCATATAGATTAATGTCTGGCATTGGTGTGCACGTAGATGTAGCATAAATAGATGGTGGAGGGGAAGCCTGGGCGGAAGCTTGCAGAACCTAACATGCCCCACCAAGAAGTTTCTTGTTTTATCTGAAGGTGAGGGGAGCCATTGCAGGGTTTTAAGCAGGAAAGTAATATGATTTGATTTCTATTTCAAAAAAAAACATTACTTGGGTTGCAGCATGCAGAGTGGATAGAGAGGGGGAGGAGAATATTTCTGAAGATGGTTGTTAGTCACCTAAGTATGTGATGAGCAGGGCTTGAAATGGGGTAATGAAGCAGGACAGGAGATAATATAGACTTGAGAAAGATCTAGGAGGTAAGATCAGTAGATTTTGTTGATTCAAAATAGTTATGAGGGGGATGTGATTATAGAGAGGGTAGAATCCAGCCTGAGTAACCAAGTTGATGGTGGAACCAGTGGTTGAGATGGGGAATACGGGAGAGGAGTGAGGAAGAAATGGTATTCCATTTTAGATATGTTGTCACAGATATCTAGGGAACAACTAGGTATAAATATAGATATATAGAAGGAAGGTGGCTACAAAGATGTAGAGTTATGGCATGGGGAGAGGTTTTTTGGTAGGCCTGAATGTGATCATTAGCATTTTTATAGATGTGGCTAAAATTATTGTACCTGGAGAGAAAATTACAGTGAGAAGAGAAAGGTACAGTGGGTGAACCCTGAGAAATGTCAGCCTCATATTATTATGATTTTGACAGGTAGTAAGGAATGCTCTTTTTCTAAAATGGTTCCAAATGACATTTCAAATGTATTTTTGTGGCTCTTTTTTGAATAAATAAATATGTACATTTATATATAAAGTTAGTGGTGACCCAGGAATATTAAACAGTTTTCCCCAGGTAAAGTGGTAGAAATAGGGCAAGGATTATTTCTTTATTATATTTTATTGATTATGCTATTAGAGTTGTCCAAACTTTCTCTCTTTGCCCCCCTATACCTGGTACCCCTATTCCCTCCCCCTCTTAGCTCATGTCCATGGGTCATGCATATAAGTTCTTTGGCTTCTCCATTTCCTATACTGTTCTTAACATCCCCCTGTCTATTCTGTACCTACCAATTTGTGCTTCTTAATCCCTGCACCTTTTCCCCTATTGTCACCCTTCCCTCACAGTTGATAACCCTTCAAATGATCTCTTTATCTATGATTCTGTTTTTATTCTGTTTGTTTGCTTAGGTTTTTTTTTTAAGATTCAATTGTTGATAGTTGTGGATTCATTGCCATTTTAATGTTCATAGTTTTGATCTTCTCTTTCTTCTATAGTTCCCTTTAACATTTCATAGAATAATGGCTTGGTGATGATGAATTCCATTAGCTTTACCTTGTCTGTGAAGCACTTTATCTACCCTAGGACAAGGAAAGTTATTTACACAAAGTATAAATGGTAATTTATATGGTAGCTGCTTTTGACCTATGAGACTTTTGTTCAATTTGGGGATACAGTTACTTTTGACGCAGTTGTGAATTTACTTAATCAAGTCATGTGAAATAGGCTGAAATCACTATCTAGCATGAAGATGTTGCTTGGAATTATAATTTTTGCTGAGCTTTAATGTGTCCTATGATTCTTCCTTAAAATTTTAGGCTTTTTCCTCCAATTTTAATGAAGACTTTTTTCTCTTATATGAAGGGAGTCTGTTTCTCAGCAAGATGAAAATGAGGTAATTTTACCTTGCTGCACTCTTACATGGTAGATTGAAGCTTTTTAAAAAGACAAACATCTTCAATTTCAGAAATCAAATTAGAAAAAAATGGTCACTTAAATTCCTGTTCAAAGATTGCAAAATTCTATCAGGAAACAAGTAGTTAGTGGTAATCCCCTGGATTTTTAAGGCTAGGTATTCAGAGTTGTAGTTTATTTGCTGTAAAAGAGTTGACTCTTCCTAAAAATCATGTCCATTGATGACTGTGCCACTGCATGGTGGCAGCTTCATTTGAAAGCACTTTAAATCTATATAACTTATCAGTTTATTGCCCTGAGTACTATGAAAATGGTTTTCTTCTGTAACTGTATTCCTTTGAGATGATGTTTAATTTTTATAAATATGACTATCAAACATCCAGTGCTGAGACACCACATCACATGTCTTAGATGGAAGAGGCAGTCTGGGAGGAGGCTTCATGAGCTCTAAGAATCCTAATTTGGTGACAGAGAGACCTCCCTCCTCAAAGAAGGAAAGTCATGAATCGTTTACCATTTATAGATTCTTTTCAATAAAAGTAGTCCAATCTAGACGTGTTTTAAGTGAGTTGGTGCTTCTTTATTTTAAATAATGGCTAATTAAGTGGAAGATAAAATCTGTTGTCATTTCAGATTCCCCCCCCCGACAAGATACAACAGTGATAAATGTAGCCAAATTAAAATGATGTTATATTCTCTTTGTCAAAGCTGTTTTTAGCCCTAGTGTGAAATTGGAGATTTACATCTCAGCTTTGTTCTTTAACATTTTTCAAATGTTACATTGTGCTATTTGTAATACTGGAAAAAAATGCATGTGGTTGCTTTTTAAAAAAGTATCTATGCATGGCATCTCTTGACTGGAAGGAATCTGAATTGGTGAAATGCCCAAATACCAATATAGAGCCAAATAAAGGGAGACCCACTCCCTTGAAGCTAGGGGTAAGCACTTGAGAGTATACATTTTCTGATGTCAGTTTCCTGATTTGGATATTTTGCTCTAGTTACATAAGATGTTCACCTTGGGGAGGCTGAGTGAAGGGTGCTTGGGGCTCCCCTGTACATTTCTTTCCAATGTCTTGTAAATCTATAATTATTTCAAGTAACTTTTTTTTTTAGTTAAATAGTCTCCCATAATCACTTGACCACACAAAACCCTTAGGCTAGCCTCCTAAATGTTCTGGTGTATCCCACGTGGCCCTTCAGGATCAGGGCAATCACCCCTAGAGCAGGGGTGTCAAGCTCATTTTCACCAGGGGCTACATCAGCCTTGTAGTTCCCTTCAAAGGGCCAAATATAATTTTAGGACTGGATAAATGTAACTACTCCTTAACTAGGTGTAAGGAGCTCAACGCTGCCACCGGGTAGAAACAAGGTGCCGGACCGGATAAAACAAGGTGGAGGGCCAGATTCGGCCGATGGGCCTTGTGTTTGCCACATCTGCCCTAGAGTAAAGCTATGGAGCCCTTCCTGAAGCACCAACTGGAAACTAACATTCAGCAAAACACTTCTCTGCTCTGAGGCTTCCATTAATCTGGGACTGAACCATTCTTGAGTTGCCAATAGGCCATGAAATGAAATTGGTCCTGGACAGGTTCATGGAGTGGATTTATTACCGGTTTGGCAAACCCAACTAACTCCCTGTTTTGTTCTCATAAAGGGAAGTTCTATAAAACCAGTTCTGTCCATGGGACTTTGATTTCCCAAAAAGAGGGTCCAAATTGACCCAAGGTTATAGTTAGGGATAACTGGAAAATGCCAATGTGCTAATAAAGCACTTAAAGACTCAAAGCCTTAAAAATGTATTATGGGTAAGAGGGGAAAAAAGACAGTTAAAAACCTCAAGACATGTAATCCATTGTTTTAGGTTTTCACAGTTTTCAGGCAGGAACTTTAATTAGGCTTGTAACAAGGTACCACTTGTAGGGAATTTTGTACTTTTAATGAGGTACAGATGAATGGTATTTGTTAATGTTGCTTCAATGCTTAGTAGTTTGTATTGCTTTTTAAATAACTCATTTATGTTACTCTAATTTGAGAGCTTGTGCTGTATAGTTCTTGCCTTCTTCTCTTACCTGAATCTCTAAGGGAAAAAAGGTAAATTTAAAATATCTTGGAAGTAAGTTCTGGCACATTCAACTTTTAAAAAGTGTGGTTCTAGACACTTCTCCAAGGAGGAAATACAGAAAATCCAAAGACACATGCAACGATGTTCAATATCGCTAGCCATCAGAGAGATGCAAATTAAAACCACAATGAGATACCACTTCACACCCATCAGAATGGCCATCATAAACAAAGCAACAAACAACAAGTGTTGGAGAGGTTGTGGAGAAAAGGGGTCCCTAGTGCACTGTTGGTGGGATTGCAGACTGGTACAACCACTATGGAAAGCAGTATGGAACTTCCTCAGAAAACTAAAAATGGATCTGCCTTTTGACCCTGCAATACCACTGCTGGGACTATATCCTAAGAACACTAAAACACCAATCCAAAAGAACCTTTGCCTCCCAATGTTCATAGCAGCATAATTTACAATAGCTAGGTGCTGGAAGCAGCCGAGATGCCCATCAGTAAATGAATGGATCAAAAAACTATGGTACATTTACATGATGGAATTCTATGCAGCAGAAAGAAAGAAGGAGCTCCTACCCTTTGCAACAGCTTGGATGGAACTGTAAAGCATTATTCTAAGCGAAATAAGCCAGGCAGTGAAAGACAAATACCATATGATCTCACCTTTAACAGGAACCTAAACAACAAAACAAAGAAACAAGCAAAATATAACCAAGACACTGAAATAGAGGACAGGCTGACAGTGACCACAGGGGAGAGAAGAGGGAATTTCAGGGGAGAATGGGAGGGGTTTACAGGAACAAATTTAAAGGACACATGGACGAAAACTAGGGGGAGGGTGGTAATGGGAGGGAAGTGGGGAGGGTTGGGTGGGTGGGCTGGAATGGGAGTAAAAGGGAGAAAACTGTACTTGAACAATGATTAAAAAAAAGTGTGGTTCTTTTAGATTGCTTCAGTAAAGCCATGTAGTTCATGGACAACCTAGTTATTTGTTTTTTCCAAAAATTCTCTATTTATTTATTTATAGTTTTTTTATTGTATTTTTCTCCATTAACAATTATCCACCTTATACTCTATTCCACCTCCACCCCCACCCCCTGGACTACTTAGTTTTTAAAGAAAAATACAGTATCAACACTAACAAGTAATGCTTTAAAAAAATATGTTTTCTTGTGAGCTAATTTATTTTGATGGCTAAAATATTGGTTTAAGCACCTGGTCTTTTCCATCATAAGCTACACTTCATGACAAGAAATATCTGGAATTTTCCTGAGACATTTGAGGTCCAAGTCTGGCTCTTAGCATCAAAATCAGTTTAAGAGCTGTTTTCATGAGAGAGTTCTCATAGATGTCTCAGGGGCAAAGGATGCCAGTCTTTTTTTTTTTTTTTTTTTTTTTTTTACATTTTTTAATATATTTTATTGATTATGCTATTATAGTTGTCCCATTTTCCCCCTTCACTCCCCTCCACCCTGTACACCCTCTCCCACCCATATCCCCACTTTAGTCATGTCCATGTGCCATACTTATAAGTTCTTTAGCTTCTAGATTTCCAATACTATTCTTACCCTCCCCCTATCTATTTTCAACCTACAATCTATGCTACTTATTCTCTATACCTTTTCCCCCTCTCTCCTCCTCCCACTCCCCTGTTGCTAACCCTCCATCTGATCTCCATTTCTGCGGTTCTGTTCCTGTTCTAGTTGTTCACTTAGTTTGTTTTATTCTAAGTGTGGTTGTTAGTAATTGTGAGTTTGCTGTCCTTTTACTATACATGTTTTTTCTTTATCTTCTTTTCTTAGATAAGTCCCTTTAACATTTCATAAAATAAGGGCTTGGTGATGATGAACTCCTTTAACTTGACCTTATCTGAGAAGCACTTTATCTGCCCTTCCATTCTAAATGAAAGCTTTACTGGATAAAGTATTCTGGGATATAGGTCCTTGTCTTTCATGCTTGGAATATTTCTTTCCAGCCCCTTCTTGCCTGCAAGGTCTCTTTTGAGAAATCAGCTGACAGTCTGATGGGAACTCCTTTGTAGGTTACTGTCCCCTTATCTCTTGCTGCTTCTAGGATTCTCTCCTTCATTTTTACCTTGACTAGTGTAATTATGATGTGCCTTGATGTGTTTCTTCTTGGGTCCAACTTCTTTGGGGCTCTCTGAGCTTCCTGGATTTCCTGGACGTCTATTTCCTTTGCCAGAATGGGGAAGTTCTCCTTTATTATTTGTTCAAATACGTGTTCAATCTGTTGCTTTTCCTCTTCCCCTTCTGGTATCCCTATAATTCGGATGTTGGAATGTTTAAACATGTCCTGGAGGTTCCTAAGCTTTTCCTCGTTTTTTTGAATTCTTATTTCTTCATTCTTTCCTGTTTGGTTCTTTTTTTCTTCCTTCTGGTCCACTCTATTGTTTTGAGTCCCAGTTTCCTTCCCATCACTATTGGTTCTCTGTGCATCTTCCTTCATCTCTTTTATGGTAACCTGCATTTTTTTCCATGTAATTTGTGCCCAAAATCAACCAATTCTGTGAGCTTCCTGATCACCAGTGTTTTGAACTGTGCATCTGATAGATTGACTATCTCTTGGTTGCTCAAAATGATGAGCCCTGGGGCATTGATCTGTTCTTCTGTTTGAGACATGTCTCTCTCTCTCTCTCTATTTTTTTTGGTCTGGTTGCTCCTGTTATGGTGAGGGACGGAGCCTTAGGTGTTCACTGGGGCTGGGCACCCCAGTCGCTAGATTGTGACGTTGTATGTGGGGGCAGGGGCGGAAGGGAACAATGGCGGTAGCTCTGATCTCCTGGGACCTCAGTCCCTTCTCTGGGATCCTGGGTTGTGCGCTCTGCCCTGGTTCACAATCGCCACCTCAGTGGGTCCACCAGCTGCCGCTTGCGTAGTCAGGGTCCACCCACTGTGATCTTGTGCGCCCCAGAGGCCTTACGCGCTCCCGGTTGCCTTAGGCACCCAGTTCTCCCTGTTCTCCACACCCCACGCCCAGCCGCTCTTCTCTGCCCCTCCTACCGGTCTGGATGAACAGGTCTACTTCAACTTCTTGGGTGTCCGACTTACATTCAAATAAATTCTCTGTCAGTTCTGGGTGTTATTCTGCCTCTAAATTGTTGTTGTCCTAATCTTGGTTGTGTGTGGAGGTATGGTGCATCCACCTATGCCTCCATCTTGCCGGAAGTGGCCAGGATGCCAGTCTTTTATTTCATCCTATATCTGTACATCACTCAGAATAGGAAGTGTCATTCTAGAATGATTGCATGAGAAAGGCCACCTTATATGTTGCTGTCATAAGGACATTGTGTTGTTTTCATATTAATGACAATTTTAAGAATATTACTTGTATTCAGAGTTCTGTTAAATAAAACATATTAAAGAAAATATGGACTTCCAGCCAAGATGGAGGTGTACGTAGACACACTGTGCCTCCTCACATAACCAAAAGAAGGACAATAACAAATTTAAAAACAAAAAACAACCAGAACTGATACAAAATTGAACTGTATGGAAGTCTGACAACCAAGGAGTTAAAGAAGAAATATTCATACAGGCCAGTAGGAGACAGACAATCAGGTTGAGAGGACTTGCAGCAAAGCCGTGGCTGATGGACAGGGCAGTTCCACATTTGAGTGCATATAAACTGGGAGGAACAACTGGGAAGCGAGACAGACCATGCAACCCAGAGTTCTGGCTTGGGGAAATAAAACCTGAAAACCTCTGTCTGGAAAGTCCTGTAAGGGTTGAAGCAGCAGGAGAAATTCCAAGCCTCATAGGAGAGTTCATGGGAAAGAACCACAAGGTCCTAGAACATACACAAACCCACCCACCTGGGAATTAGCACCAGAAGGGCCCAATTTGCTTGTTGGTAGCAGCACCAGTGACTGAAAGCCATCAGAGAACAAAGCAGGTGACATTGTTCCCTCTTGGACAGGCCCCTCCCCCACATATAGCACCACAACCTAGCCAGGTGGGTTGCCCCACCAGGGTGAACACCAAAGGCTCTGTCCCTTCTACGTAACAGGTGCACTGAGACAAAAAAAAAAAAATGGCTCAAATGAAAGAACAGATCAAAGCTCCAGGAGAAATACAATTAAACAATGAAGAGATAGCCAACCTATCAGATGCTCAGTTCAAAACACTGGTAATCAAGATGCTCACAGAATTGGTAGAGTATCATTGCAAAATACAGGAAAAAGTGAAGGCTATGAAAAGTGAAATAAAGGAAAGTACAGTGAACCAAGAGTGATAGGAAGGAAACCAGGACTCAAATAAATGGTTTCGACTAGAAGGAAGAAAGAAACATTCAACCAAAACAGAATGAAGAAACAAAAATTTTTAAAAAAGTAAGAGAGGCTTAGGAACCTCCAGGACAACCTTAAATGTTCCAACATGTGAATCATAGGGGTACCAGAAAGGAGAAGAGGAAGAGCAAGAAACTGGAAACTTATTTGAAAACATAACAAAGAAGAACTTCACCAATCTGGCAAAGGAAATCAACTTCCAGGAAGTCCAGGCAACTCAGAGAGTCCCAAAGAAGTTGGACCCAAGGAAGCACACACCAAAACACATCATAATTATATTCCCTGAGGTTAAAGATAAGGAGAGAATCTTAAAAGCAGCAAGAGAAAAGGAGACAGTTAACCTATAAAGGAGTGCCCATAAGACTATGAGCTTATTTCTCAAAAGAAACTTTACATGCAAGAAGGAGTTGGAAAGAATTATTCAAAGTCATGAAAGGCGAGGACCTACATCCAAGAGTACTGTATCCAGCAAAGCTCTCATGTAGAAAGAAGGGCAGATAAAGTGCTTCCCAGATTAAAGGAGTTCATCATCATCAAGCCCTTATTATATGAAATGTTAAAGGGACTTATCTAAGAAAAAGAAGATGATCAAAACTATGAACAGTAAAATGACAACAAGCTCACAACTATCAACAACTGAATCTAAACAAAACAAAAACAAGCTAAGCAAACAACTAGAAGAGGAACATAATCACAGAAATGGGGATCACATGGAGGGTTATTGAACGGGAAGGGGAGGCAATGGGGAAAAAGGTAAAGGGAATAAGTAGCATAAACAGTAGGTAGCAAATAGACAGAGGGAGGTTAAGAATAGTATAGGAAATGTAGAAGCCAAAGAACTTATATGTACGACCCTTGAACATGAACTAAGGGGGAGTGATGTGGGTGGGAGGGGAAATGCAGGGTGGAGGGGAATGATGGGGGGGGGAGAATGGGACAACTGTAATAGCATAATCAATGAAATATATTAAAAAGTGAATGCTTAAGATATGTTCAGTACATTCTATTTATGGATAAAGAAGTTCACCCTACATTTTAGTGCTGTTTTCACCAAAAGTCCCTCTATCTCTGAGTTAAACTCTATTTAACAGAAATCACTTGTTTTCCCCAGTAGTACTGAATAATTAAGCATTGCTATGGATGCAGTGTCAAGGTGAAGCCTCAAAGAATTGCTGAGCTAGTTCAGCGTCATTACTAAGGTGTGGTCAGCATGCTATCACACAATATATAGCACTTAGGCCTAGCACTGCCAGAGTTGAGACCTGCTGAGGGTGCCACATACTTTGGAAAGTTCAAGAAGACAGTCCATCATAGATAGAGAACAGGCTGACAGCTCTGGAGTAGGGGGATTGGTGCGTGGAGGGATCAAGCAAAAAAGAAAAAGAACTGATGGACATGGACAACAGTGTGGTTACTGTTGGGGTGGGGGGTGGAGGTAGAAGAGGATATAGGGTGGATAAACGGTAATGGAAAAAACGGCAATATAAATAAATAAATAAATAAATAAATAAATAAGGGAAATTACACAAAAAGGTAATGTTAAAAAATAACAAATGAAAAAAGACAGTGCAGAAAGCATGTTCTTGATTACTTTTTACCGCAAACCTCTTGCCATTTGAATGGAGAAAACTGTTGCTGCTAAGTGATGCTGTCCCAGAAATTCTCAGTAATGTAGGGGAGGGTATACTGGCATTCAAAGTTGTAGGCTAACAACAGAGGAAAATGGGTGAGAAGGAAGATACCCTAGAGGAAAAGTGTCCAGACCCAGTGCCCCCAGAGAAAGTAGTTGTACAGGGGCTGTATGAAGCTTCATATTTTCATTCAGTCAACAGATACGTATTCTGCCTACTATGGGCCAGACATTGTTCCAGTCATCAGGGACACAGGATGTGAATGCAACAAGTGTCTGTCTTCATGGAGCCTACATTCTAGGGGAGGGAATGGTAGAAATCCAACAGTAAAGAAGTAAACAACTAAATATATAAGATGTCAAATGGTCATAAGTGATAATGGGGAAATAACATGGGAAAGAGAGTAGGGGGTGCAGTTGTAGAGGCAGCATATTTTCTACAGGGTGTCAGAAAAAGTCTTGTTGATTAAGGTTACATTTAAGCAGAGATGTGAAAGAAGCAGTAGGTGGAACCCACAAGGGTAAAGGATTTTAGATAGCTGGAACAGCTGGTATGTGTTTGGTGCTTTTGGGGAGCAGCACTGGAGGCCAGTGTGGCTAGAGTGGAGTGAGCAAGGCGGGAAACAGAGACATGGCAGGGGATGTGGCATCCACATGGGCCATTGGAAGGACTTAAACTTTAACTCCAAGCAAAATTGACAGCCAACTATTACTCTGAGTTTAGAGGTAAAGATGAAAGCAAAGGATGATTTAGGAAGTTATTATAATATTCAAAGTAGGTAATGGTGGAGGGTGAAACTAGGTTGGTAGCAATGAGGCAATGAAGCTAATGCCAAGGTTTTTGGCTCAGTCAGCTAGAAGGATGGAACTATCATCTGCTGAAATGGGAAAGCTGTGGGAAGAGCAGGATTGAATAGGAGGAGTCAAGGGTTTGGCTTTGGATGTGTTAGCCCAAAGTCCCCCAGATGCCTCTTAGGCAGTCTGGGGTTGTGGAGTGGGTACTTGGATAGCTAAATCTGGGGAAGAGAGTGAGGGCTGGAAAACAATAGATATATTTAGTAGTCACTAGGGTGTGGATGATATTTGAAGCCTTGAAACGCATCAGTAATGGCCTCCTTGAGTGTGAGCATAAATAGAAAAAAGATGAAAGATCTGAGGCCTGTGATTTCATAGACTGTTACCAGGGCTTTGATTCAAAATTCATAGAGAACAGTTAGTTAAGGATTTTCCTAATGTCATTTCCTTTTAAAAGTTAACATGTTATTGTTTCCTTTTGAACCATTTGCACTGTTTAATAATCATTCCTGAATTTCCTTTTACTTTTTTTAGTAGCTTTACCTGATCAATTGCTAATACTGTTTAAAATTGATTGGCATTTTTTGGTCTGGAAATCTGATTTTTGTGGCATATCATTTAAAAAATAATTAAAAGAAAGGTTTGTAGTCAGAGAAAATTGAGCTCTCAAAAGTAATTATGAAGATAAAAGGTAGTATAAGTCTATCCAATTTTTTTTCACTTTGTTTCTGTGTTGAAAGCCTCAGATTTGGTTGTGATTTTATGGTAGGCAAATCTGGTGAAAAATCAAAGGATGTAGACTATTTGTTTCCTCACACTGAACTTTAAATTCTTTTTGTTTGCTTTTTCTAGCCAATATTTGCATTTTTAAATGAAGAAAGGTTTAACATGGATGGATGGATGGTTTATAATCCAGTTGAAGAATACAGAAGGCAGGTAAGCCTATGGGTACTGTGGCATGTGGTGAATCTGAAACATACATGGTGACAATATGTCACCAGTCATGCTCTTGGAGGACCAATAGCATCCTTGATAAATAAATATGTGTTAAATAGCAGTGATATAATATAGCTTATTCTGTCTGTATATTCCATAGCCATATTCAAGCTACATTGAAGGCTGGCTGGCTAAGTTCTATTTCCTTCCTCCACATGAAGAACTTTAGTTATATGTTGTTCATGAAATGAAGCAAATACTTGGAGGCTAGAGAAATCAGACCTGTGTAGCTTCCTGTTTAGGAGTTGAATATGCTATATATTTGCATATTTGGGAGCCTAACTGTTGCTGGCAGTTAGATTTCAATTATATGCATTCTCTTTGCAGATTCAGATGAATTCTAAATGCTTTCCTATAATAATGTCTTTTAAGAAAGCTTTGATAAATGTATATTAGAATTGTCCTTACTGCTCTCTTATGTAAATATCACCTATATGCATGTTTATTTGCTGTAATAAAGGCAAGAGGCTTGGAATAATGTTGGCTGTTCAGGGACAAAGGTCTCTTCTAGCATGTTTGTGAAAAAGATCCTGTGCGTGTTATATAACAAGAGCCATAACTTGGCCTGTGGTATAGGACAGCGAGGAGTTTTGTGACAGAAGTTTTTCATAATTATCATTCTAAAAGCTCTTAAAATAATTGGAAATTTTGTTGAATGACCTTTGAGAATCAAATCAAGCCCACTTGCATTATATGAAAAGGCAGTGAATGTGAAGTCACAGAACCCTAGACTTGAAAAGAACCTTCTAGCCACCACCTTCACTACTGAGGACCTGGATTGATTTCTGTTTAGTTTTCATCAGTGGTGTGTACATTCATAAGGAGATTCGATGTTCTGGAATGATAGTGTGGGAATTTATCCTTAAAACACATGTTTGAGGTAGTATGTGCTATTGCTTCTAGAAATCAGCTTTAGACTATTGTTTTCAAAGCCTGCATATAGCTCTCATTTTTAATGACTTTTGTTCTGGGTCAGTTATTGAAGCAGAAGGACTATCAAAACATTTTGCATGTTTTGGAGATCTCTGAAGCATTATGTATTAAAATATTTGTACCTTATTTTTAGAGTGTTATTGACAACATTAAGACTTAATTCTTTAGGTCAATGCTTCTAGCTTGCAACAAAACAGTTCGTGTTTTTAAGATTGTATGCATAAATGAACTGTGGAAGTTATTTTGTTCTAGACTGCCATTACATTCCATCTTTTTTTCTTATAACTTTCTGATGGGACTTATAACTCTCTAATTGGACCCAGCATCAGACTCATCTGTTTGGTCTGTGGTCTATAGGGCCAGACCTAAAGAAAAGGTACAATGTCTGTCCCCAGCAAGTACCCACATAGTTTACTTTTGTGTGTCTATTTGTGTATTTGTGAGTATGGGGAGAGAATATTCCACCACCTCTGGCTCTTGTCTACACTAGATAAAATTTCATGGGTAGACGCTAGGGTGGGGTGTTTTCCATGTCTCTCTGTCCCATTAGCAGTCTCCTTAGACTACAAATGACTGTATTTTTCATACAACCTATAGGGTAATCACCAATCCCAAACTTGATTGAAAAAACTCTTAGGAGGTGGTGAAATGAGCCTCCCCAAGAGGGAGTTTCCTTTACTTCCCCTCTTTGACTTTCGTCATACACTTAGCCTCTTTCTACTTTGGAGCAGACTGAAGCATTTACTCTGTTTTGAGTAGGAAGAGGGAGTTGCCTGATCTCTTTTCTATCCTCAATTAGACATAGAGTAAGATCACATGATATATTTCCTCTAGGGTTGGGGGCGGTACATGGGTGGGGAATGAACTTGGATTTATCTTTATTGTACTAATAGTAAAGAATAGTTTGACATGAAATAAAGGAAGTTCTCAGATTCAAGAGAATCTTTATTTCCCAATGACAATTTAGAATTATGTAAGCCACCAGTGTTTTGTTTTGTGTTCTTATGTTGTCTGGATTATTGATTTGGCTCCCTTATTATAAATCAGTAGACTATCATTACACTGGTCAAAGAGGCATGTGCAAATTCTGCTAGAAAGGAGACCTGAGGTGAATGCAGAGATGAACTCATGCAATACTGACTAGGACTTCCTTTTTTTCCTGCAGGGCTTACCCAATCACCACTGGAGAATCACTTTTATTAATAAGTGCTATGAACTGTGTGACACATACCCTGCTCTCTTGGTAGTTCCATTTCGTGCCACAGATGAAGATCTCAAGAGAGTTGCAACTTTCAGATCTCGAAATCGAATTCCAGTGAGTACTGCAATTAATTGTTTGTCAAAGAGTGCCTTTTATTCCATAAGAATGGGAATCAAGTAATTCAGAGAAACACTCTTGGGTTTCAATCCAACAAATAATTATCAAGTGCTTCTGAGTGCAGAATGGGAAAAACAAGAAGACACTTGCCTTCCAAGAGCTGTCAATCAAAAACAGAGAATGAACACAAGTAATTCTTATGCAAGGGAGGATACAAGTAACACTAGCATATTTAAACCAAGTGCTAGGTGGAAGGAAAGAGGGTAGGACCAGAGTTGTTGTGGTTTTTCATCCTTGTAGCAAAATACCTGATAGATGATAGGCTCTTCATAAATTTCAGCTGAGAAATCCTGGAAACAAGGTACTATCTTATGTTATGGAACATATAAGTACAGGCTTTTATGTATACTCATCTTTATTAGGATTAGTTTATCCTTGTCACATTTACAAGGTGCCTTAATACCATTAGCAAACTGAAGCCAAGTGCAGATTATTCCAGACAGTATTTTTATGGTATCATTGGAACTAGTTCACAGAGTTCCCTTTGCTTCTTAAATATTTATGTACAAGTCACACTGTCTACTCTGTGTACATAAATTTTATTAACTAAAAATTTAGAGAATTTTTCCCTTCTACTTTTCAGATCATGTCATAATAAGTACTTCTTTCAATTAATTTCTTCAGCACAAGGGGCTGAAGAAATTAATATTTAATGTTACCTTACTTTTAAATTCCAAGTCTAGATATTTTTATCCTTAAAAGGATATTTGTGTGAAACTTTTGTATACTGTCAAGGTAATGCGAATTCTAATTCTTAAACTTCACTTGGTTCTCTAATTATGAGTGTTTGTTCATATCTTCATGATATATAGTATACTTGAGAGTTTGTTCTTTAGTTCATTTTGTTAGAACATGATGCTAAAGAAGTTAGAGTTACAAGTTCACTCCTCCTGTAATCTGGACATAAGACTGTCAGTTGATTTCTCAAAAGAAATCTTGCAGGCAAGAAGGGGCTGGAAAGAAGTATTCCAAGTCATGAAAGGCAAGGACCTACATCCAAGATTACTTTATCCAGCAAAGCTAATATTTAGAATGGAAGGGCAGATAAAGTGCTTCCCAGATACAGTCAAGTTAAAAGAGATCATCATCACCAAGCCCTTATTATATGAAATGTTAAAGGAATTTGTCTATGAAAAAAATCAAAACGATGAACAGTAAAATGACAACAAAGTCACAAATATCAACAACTGAACCTAAAAAACAAAAACAACCTTAGCAAACAACTAGAACAGGAACAGATTCACAGAAATGGAGATCAATCACATGGAAGGTTATCAGTGTGGAGGGGACATAGAATGGGGAGAAGGTACAGGGAATAGGAAGCATAATTGCCAGATACAAAATAGACAGAGAGAGGTTAATAATGGTATAGGAAATGGAGAAGCAAAAGAACTTATATGTATGACCCATGGATGTGAACTAAGGGGGGGGGGGGAAGCTGGTGGGAGGGGAGGTGCAGGGTGGAGGGGGATAAAGGGGAGAAAAAAATAGGACAACTGCAGTTAATAGTATAATCAATAAAATATAATTTAAAAAAAAACAATTCATAAGAGTAGCATTTCTTAACATGGCATGGTGATTCTAATGTTAAATCTCCCAAGCAGAGAGAAGAGGTGTGGAAGAAAGGAGGGCACTGGGCATAGGGCAGTTTCTTTTGCATGACCTCATTTAAATTTAAATTTGATGAGGGTCTTTATCAAATAATAAGTCTCTTGTATCTGTAGTGATTTGCTCCTGTAAACATGATCTCATATCAAATCAGCACATTATATACCTTAAATTTACACAATGTTATATGTCAGTTATATCTCAATAAACCTGAAAAATTCATATAAAATAAATACATAAAAGTGATCTAATGTTTTTTATCTCCTTTGAAGCAAAGACTATAGGAAGTAGGTGGGGCAGGTTTGTTGTAGATTAGAATTTGGTGGTTAAGGAAAGGCCAGTGCTTTTCCCAGGACTTCAGGGGCCACGGTGGTGTTTTTTATTAAAAATTTTATTTTTATGTTTTAAGATTTTATGTATTTATTTTTCGAGAGTGGGGAAGGGAGGGAGAAAGAGAGGAAAGAAACATCAATGTGTGGTTGCCTCTTGTGCACCACATACTGGGGGCCTGGCCCACAACCCAGGCATGTGACCTGACTGGGAATCAAACCAGCAACCCTTTCGTTTGCAGGTCGGTACTCAATCCACTGAGCCACTCCAGCCAGCGCATGTTTTATTTATTTTTAGACAGAGGGGAAGTGAGGGAGAAAGAGGGGGAAAGAAATATTGATGTGCGAGAGATACATGGATCGATTGCCTCTTGCATGCCCCCAACTGGCAACCTGGCCCATAACCCAGGTATGTTCCCTGCCTGGGAATTGAAGTATCAACCCTTTGGTTTGCTTGCCAGCACTCAGTCCACTGAGCCACACGGTGTTTTTAACTAGTCTCCATTATGGCACAAAGACACAATGAATGAGTATTCATATCATCATATAATCATTCTCACCAACCCATTGTCATTATTATGCATGTCAATTTTTATGAATATCAATGGTTGTCATTTGTTATCGTGGAGGAGGTGACTTGAAAAGACAGTTGTATTATTTGGCCTTGTATTAAGTGAACTCAAACTGTTATGCTTCTTTAGTTCTTATGTCTGGTTTTCATAGTTTTTCGTATCTAACTTTACGAGCTGCTGGCCAGCTTCTAGGTGCTAACTCAAGCCAGCCAGCCCCCTGCAGTTCACTGAGTCCTTTACCTGCATTAGTTCTTCCTTTGTCATTCCAGCAGCACCACAGGATAGCATTACTCCCCATTTGATGAAAGAGGAAAGTGAGGCAACAAAGGCTGTGAGCTCAGTGTGCAGGTTAGAACCACAGCAGAGGTCCACCACCCCAGAACCCAAGCTATTACCCAACATGCTCACCTCTCACCCCCCCCGCTTTTTTTAACAGCTTTATTGAGGTATACACCACGTCCAATTAAAGTGGACAATTATATAGCTTTTGGTGTATTACATTATTAGCTACCTTTTACTGTTGTTTTTTCTCACGTGCTGTGAGCTGGAAAACCAGGTATCAAATCTACTAGGTATGTGTATAAAATTAGAGAAGACAATGTGACTAAAGGCTCAAAGACCTCTCCTAGGAGCCAGGTATCCATGCTTCCTTGTGAGATTCTGAAGGTTCTTTTGACTGCCCTGACAGCTTCTTGCTTCCCTTGAGTTATCTCCCCTCCTGTTGGATTCTAGAATTGAAACTGTTGGGAAAACGACCTGCAGATATGAGTTGGTATTACAGAAATGTGATATATCAGAGGTGATTTCCTTTACCTCTCACTTTTTGCTAAAGTTGTTTCTTCGTGATGATAAATCCAGTGCAAGTTACAGACTGAAATAATAGCAGACGCTTTCTATTTCCTTTAAGTGATTTAACACTTTTAGTTAAGCATTTAATTTCTATTAGATGTGCTGCTAATTATGAAAGGACTAGTAAAGCAATTGGTTATTCTAATTGTTTCTTAATAGTGACATTGTTAAATGTGTGTTTCTGGGCACACGCAATGAAGTCATAGGTGAATAAGCATTCCATTTCAGCAAAAACAGATTCACTTCATCGTGATTCTTAGTGCTTTATTTTTATAGTTTTAATTGTTTTGAGATTTGCTTTGATAGCTTAAAATTTCTGTACTAACTATAGGTACTGTCATGGATTCATCCAGAAAACAAGACAGTTATTGTGCGTTGCAGTCAGCCTCTCGTCGGTATGAGTGGTAAACGAAATAAAGATGATGAAAAATATCTTGACGTCATCAGGGAGACTAATAGACAGATTTCTAAACTCACAATTTATGATGCAAGACCCAATGTAAATGCAGTGGCTAACAAGGTGAGTATATATAATGACATGATAGAAACTTATATACAGCGTATGGTGTTTCACATGAGTGTTTTTGCCATACTGTGTCAACATGTGGGCTTAAATTAATAGTTAAACTTAGCTTAAAAAGGAAAACTAGTTCACTGAGGTAGAAAGTACTTTTAATCACAAAACATATCTTAAAAGTTGAACATATTAAAGTGCAAATAATCTCTAGGTAAATTGGTGAGCCTACAACTGTAATGAACTTGGGTTTAGGTCGAATCTTAGGCAAAAGTTACAATCTCTTTGGAGCTCTTTAGGCTGTTGATGGTCATTCTTAATATCTGTACTACTAAGATGTCTGTGAGGAGTTGTGGGAAGGTGTAATTGATAAAATTTTAAATTTCTAACTTTATCAAACAGTCTGTTCACTGTACCCATCAATATGTATTCTCATTTCTCTAAACAGTTCAAGAAATGAGTAAGTCTATGTATATGAAGTTTCCTCATGGCCTTCTTAAGCAGAAAATGCCAATTGCTCCTGAAGTTGACTGGAATTGTCACTGTGAACCTCAGTGACTACATAGTGTTGCCTTCATAAGCTCTTCAGAGGCTGCAACAAGGTCTAAGGCTGTCTACCCATACCCTAAATGACCCCAGATTGTGCTATGCTTTTTATGTTCAATTTTTCCTTTCTGTTTTGTTCTTTTCCTTTTCCCATTATTACCAGCTATCACAAGTGCTCACAAGTGTCCTTCATTCTTTATCCCTATTCTGTCTTTCAGATATTTTGTTTCTTGTCAGCTGTAGGTTTCAATTTCATCATCTTGGGTACTTGGCTTATCCCAAGGTCATTTATCTGGCATATTCAGTGATTCAGAGCACAAGACAAGAACCTGAAAGCAAAACAAGTCCTTGAGCAGCTCAGACAGAAGCAGCAGCTTCCTTAAGGAGACCTATGACATCTGTCTATATACACATGTGAGATGGCGTGTGTAGGGGTCGCCAATCACACAGTTGTGCGTCACACACACTGACTCCTGGAGGGCCTCTCTACTCCTTGCATGCTCTTGGATCAGCTGTCTGTTACTATAGGTGGTTTGTCTTCAGGGGATGAAAATAATGTTGAAATTATATGCAAAGTAATCAGGAAGTGAAAGCAGAAAATTAAGTCTAAATATGAATGTCATCTTGGGTTATCCTTAACTTTATATACTTCTTTTCCTAGAATTCAGAATACATGTAGAAAATACAATGTTTCCATGCATACGTTTAGCCTGAAATAGATATGATATTAACATGAGGTATTTAGAAAGAACATTTCAAAATATTAAAATGTATAAAATACATACATCATATTAACTCTAAAGCACATTGTTATAGTATTGGAATTCTTGAATGCCTTTTTAACATTCAGGAAATATGACTGTGTTTCTAGTCCCCTTAGGAATGAAGGGAAGGAAAAAATTAAGGAAAACATCCTAGGCTTTAAAGATCTATGTTTCATTCTTTCTTTCAGTCATTTTTATTGTTATTCTATTACAGTGGTCCCAGTTTTTCCTCCTTTGCCCTCCCCTGCCCATCCCACCCCCTGTTCCCACAGTCAATCCGCACCCTGTTGTCCATGTCCATGGGTCATTCATACATGTTCTTTGTCTAGTCCCTTCCCCTTCTTTCCACCATTATCCCCATTCCCTCCTCCTCTCTGGTCACTTAAACACAGCAGAAAGAAAGAAAAAGAATTCCTACCTTTTGCAACAGCATGGATGAAACTGGAGAACATTATGCTAAGTGAAATAAGCCAGTCAGTGAAAGACAAATACCATATGATCTCACCTATAACAGGAATCTAATGAGCAAAATAAAGTAACGAACAAACTAAAACTACAGGCGTGGAAACATGCATGATTCTTTTTTTTTTTCATCCCATATTTGTTTTATTTGCATCATTGTTCAAGTACAGTTTTCTGCCCTTTACTCCAATTCCAGCCCATCCAACCATCCCTCCCCACCTCCCTCCCATTTCCACCACCCCCCACCAGTTTTTGTCCATATGTCCTTTAAATTTGTTCCTGTATACCCTTCCCATTATCCCCTAAAATTCCCTCACCTCTCTCCTCTGGTCACCATCAGCCTGTCCTCTATTTCAGTGTCTTTGACTATATTTTGCTTGTTTCTTTGTTTTGTTGTTTAGGTTCCTGTTAAAGGTGAGATGATATGGTATTTGTCTTTCACTGCCTGGCTTATTTCGCTTAGCATAATGCTTTACAGTTCCATCCATGCTGTCACAAAGGGTGGGAGCTCCTTTCTTTCTGCTGCATAGAATTCCATTGTGTAAATGTACCATAGTTATTTGATCCATTAATTTACTGATGGGCACCTATGTTACTTCCAGCACTTGGCTATTGTAAATTATGCTGCTATGAACATTGGGGTGCATAGGTTCTTTTGTATTGGTGTTTTAGTGTTCTTAGGATATAGTCCCAGCAGTGGAATTGCTGGATCAAAAGGCAGATCCATTTTTAGTTTTCTGAGGAAATTCCATACTGTTTTCCATAGTGGTTGTACCAGTGAGCAGTCCCACCAACAGTGCACTAGGGTCTCCTTTTCTCCAAACCTCTCCAACACTTGTTATTGTTGCTTTGTCTATGACGGCCATACTGACAGGTGTGAAGTGGTATCTTATTGTGGTTTTAATTTGCATCTCTCTGATAGCTAGTGATATTGAACATCGTTTCATGTATCTCTGGATCCTCTGTATGTCCTCCTTGGAGAAGTGTCTATTCAAGTCCTTTGCCCATTTTTAATTGGGTTGCTTGTCTTCTTAGAGTGGAGTCATGTGAGTTCTTTATATATTTTGGAGATCAAACTCTTTTCTGAGGTATCATTTCCAAATATGTTTTCCCATACAGTTGGTTCTCTTTTTATTTTAATACTGTTTTCTTAAGCCATGCAGAAGCTTTTTATTTTGATGAGGTCCCATTTGTTTATTCTTTCCTTTATGTCCCTTGCTCTAGGGGACATGTCAGCAAAAATGTTGCTGCGTGAAACATCTGAGATTTTCCTGCCTCTGTTCTCCTCTAGGACTTTAATGTTGTCACGGTTTATATATAACTCTTTTATCCACTTTGAATTTATTTTTGTGTAAGGTGTAAGTTGGTGCTCGAGTGTCATTTTTTTGCACGTAGCTGTCCAGTTCTCCCCATACCATTTGTTGAAGAAGCTATTTTTACTCCATTTTATGTTGCTGCCTCCTTTGTCAAATATTAATTGGGTTTATTAGAGAGACTTGGGTTTATTTCTGGGCTCTCTGTTCTGTTCATTTGGTCCATGTGCCTGTTCTTATGTCAGTACCAGGCTGTTTTGATGACAGTGGCACTGTAATATAGTTTAGTATCAGGTATTGTGATCCTTCCTACTTTACTCTTCTTTCTCAAAATTGTAGCAGATATTTGGGGTCATTTATGCTTCCATATAAATTTTTTAACTGTTTGTTCTATGTCTGTGAAATGTGCCATTGGTACTTTAATAGGTATTGCATTGAATCTTTAAATTTCTTTGGGTTGTATGGACATTTAGATAATGTTAATTCTTCCAATGCATGAACACAGTATATGTTTCCATTTGTTTGTGTCTTCCTTGATTTCTTTCTTCAGAGTTATATAGTTTTTGGAATACAAGTCTTTTACCTCTTTGGTTAGGTTTATTCCTAGGTATTTTATTTTTCTTTTTGCTATTTCAAATGGGATTTTTTTTCTTGACTTCTGCTTCTGATGATTCATTGTTGGTGTACAAAAATGCCTTTGATTTCTGGATATTGACTTTGTTTCTCACTGTTTTGCCAAATTCATTTACTAGGTCAAACAGTTCTTTGGTAGAGTCTATAGGATTTTCTATGTACACTATCATGTCATCTGCAAACAATGACGGTTTTGTTTCCCCCTTTTGGATTTTAATGCCTTTTATTTCCTTTTCTTTTCTGATCACTGTGGCTAAAACTTCTAGTACTGGACTGAATAGAAGTGGTGAAAGCGGACAGCCTTGTCTTTTTCCTGATCTTAGCGGAAAAGATTTTAATTTTTTCCCATGGAGTATGATGTTGGCTGTAGATCTGTGATATATGGCCTGTATTATGTTGAGGAATTCTCCCTCTATTCCCACTTTGCTGAGTTTTTTATCATAAATGGGTGCTGTACCTTATCAAATGCTTTTTCTGCATCTATTGATATGACCATGGGAGTTTTTGTCTTTGCTTTTGTTTATGTGATGTATTACATTTACTCATTTGTGAATGTTGTACCATCCTTGCATGCCTAGAATGAATCCCACTTGGTCATGGTGTATGATCTTTTTAATGTATTGTTGGACGTGGTATGCCAATATTTTGTTGAGGATTTTAGAATCAATGTTCATTAGCGATATTGGCCTGAAGTTTTCGTTCTTTGTTGTATCTTTATCTGGTTTTGGGATTAGGATGATGCCAGCTTCATAAAAAGATTTCGGGAGTCATCCCTCATTGTGGATTTTTTTTAATGGTCTGTGAAGGATAGGGGTAAGCTCTTCCTTAAATTTTTTGTAGAATTCTCCTGTGAAACCATCAGCTCCAGGGCTTTTGTGTGTTGGGAGTTTTTTGATTAGTGCTTCAGTTTCTTTTGCTGTTATTGGTCTGTTCAGGCTTTCTGCTTCTTCTTCATTGAGTTTTGGAAGATTATGTTTTTCTAGAAATCTGTCAATTTCACCTAGGTTTTCAACTTTCCTGGCATACAGTTTTTCATAGTAATTTCTTACAATCCTTTGTATTTCTGTGGTATCCCTTGTAATCTCTCCTCTTTCATTTCTGATTGTGTTTATTTGGGTCTTCTGTCTTTTTTTCTTGATGAGTCTGCTTAAAGGCTTGTCAATTTTGTTTATCTTTTCAAAGTACCAGCTCCAGGATTCTTTGATCCTTAGAATTGTGCTTTTAGTCTCTATGTCATTTAATTCTGCTCTGATCTTGGTTATTTCCTTCCTTCTGCTTGCTCTGGGCTGTCTTTGTTGTTGTTCCTTGAGTTCTTGGAGACATAGGGTTAGGTTGTTTGTTTGAAATGTTTCTATCTTTTTTAGGTATGCCTGTATCACTATGAACTTCCCTCTCAGGACTGCCTTGGCTATGTACCATAAGTTTTGGGTTGTTGTGAGTTCATTTCCATTTGTTTCCAGAGACCTTTTGATTTCTTCCCTAATTTCATTCTTGACCCATTCATTGTTTAATAGCATGCTATTTAATCTCCATGATTTTGAGTGTTTTAGGGTTTTTCCTCTTGGGGTTGGTTTCTAGTTTCAGTCCCCTGTGATCCAAGAATATGCTTGGTATGATTTCAGTTTTCTTGAATTTGTTGAGTCTTGTTTTGTGTCCTATCATGTGGTCTATATTTGAAAATGTTCCATGTACATTTGAAAGGAATGTGTATTTAGCTTCTTTGGGATGGAGGACTGTGTATGTATTAGTTAAGTCCATTTCAGCTGGGGCATTGTTCAATGCCTCAGTATCTTTGTTGATATTTTGTTTGGAAGATCTGTCCATTTTTGATAGTGGGATGTTAAAATCCCCCACTAAAATTGTGCTGCTGTCAATATCTTTCTTGAAGTCCTCTAAGATTTTCTTGATGTACTTGGGTGCTCCTATGTTGGGTGCATATATATTTACAATGTTCATGTCTTCTTGGTGGATTCTTCCCTTGAGTATTATGAAGTGACCTTCTGGGTCTTTCTTTATGGCCCTTTTTTGGTAGTCTAGTTTGTGTGGTATGAGTATTGCTACCCCAGCTTTTTTTTTTCCTTTCCATTTGCTTGGGAAATTTGTTTCCATCCCTTCACTTTCAGCCTATGCAGGTCTTTTATCCTGAGGTGGGTCTCTTGTAGACAGCATATGTGTGGGTCATGTTTTCTTATCCAATCAGCTATTCTATGTCTTTTGATTGGAGCATTTAATCCATTTATGTTTAAGGTTATTACTGATAGGTATTTATTCATTGCCTTTTATGTACATGTGTTCCTCTCTCTCTCTCTCTCTCTCTCCTTTCCTTCCTTTCCTTAAAGCAGTCCCTTTAGCATCTCTTGCAGAGCTGATTTGGTGGAGGCGTATTCTTTTAGACTTCTTTTGTTTGGGAAGCTCCTTATTTGGCCTTTTATCTTGATTGAGACCCTTGCTGGGTAAAGTAGCCTTGGTTGCAGACCTCTGGTTCTTATTACTTGGAATATTTCTTGCCATTCTCTTCTGGCTTGGAGTGTTTCCATTGAGAAGTCAGCTGCTAGCCTTATTGGGGCTCCGTTGTATGTTACTTCCTTTTTCTCCCTTGCTGCCTTTAAGATTCTCTCTTTGTCTTGGTCTTTTGCCACTTTAATTATAATGTGTCTTGAAGTGGGCCTCTTTGGGTTCCTCTTGATTGGGACTCTCTGTGTTTCCTGGGTTTGTGTGACTTTTTCTCTCATCAAATTAGGAAAGTTTTCCATCATTAGTTTTTCAAATAGGTTTTCTATCCCTTGCTCTTCTTCTTCTCCTGCTGGTATGCCTATTATAAGGATATTATTACATTTCATATTGTCTTGCCTTTCTCTTAACCCCTCTTCATTATTTCTGAGCCTCTTTTCCTTTTCTTGCTCTTTCTGGGTGTTTTTTTCTGCTCTGTCCTCCAATTCACTGATCCGATCTTCTGCTTCGTCAATCCTGCTTTTCATTCCTTCTACTGTGTTCTTCAGTTCAGAAATTGTGTTCTTCATTTCCTCTTGGCCCTTGTTGATAGTTTCTATTTCCTTTTTCATGTTGGTATAGTTTGCAGGGAGTTCATTCTAGCTTCCCTCTAGTTTGTGGTAGCTCATTGTGAGCTCATTGAGCTTCCTGATAATCATTGCTTTGAACTCAATATCTGATAGTTGAGTTGCCTTTATTTCATTTAGCATTCTTTCTGAGGCTTCTTCCTTTCCTTTCATTTGGGGATTGTTTCTTTATCTTCTCATTGTTCGTGATACTCTTCTTGTTAGTCTCTGTTTCTTAAATTGATCTGTTCTGGTTCCCTGGATTTATAGTGTTAACTTCTGTGGTGGAATACCTGTGAGATTCAGTGGTGCAGTCTCCTTCATGTATCCTTGTGTTCACAACTTCCCCCTACTCTTTTTTGTGATCAGTTGGAGGGGGAAGGCAAAATGGTTTAAGACAGCAAGAGTATATTCTATGATATTTACAGTAGCAGCCAGTAGAGAAGAGCTAGGAGATCCTTTGTCTATATATAGTGTTAACCGTGAGCTTCCACCCCACTAGCCACGTTTTAGAAAGGATAGAAAGAAGATAAAACTCTTATTGGGGAGGAAAAGATTGTGAGTTAAATCTAGAAAGCAGTGAGGCTGTGGGAGGTCAGATTCTGAGGTAGGGTAATTGTAAAAAATAGTAAATAGGTGTAGTTTGTAAGAGAGTAGAGTTTACTAGTGTAAGAGAGTTCAGGAAACCGAGAAGTGGGTTGAGATCTGGGAGGGGTGTTGCGTAGTATTTACAACTGTATGGAATAGATCTTATTTACAGTAGTATTAGAGCAACCATCATGTGGCAGAATCTATGAGATCTAGATAACAAGATTAGGGAGTACAGAATCTTGAGTAGTTTACTAATGGAACACAAATGAAGGACAGTAAATTAGCAATACACTGTCAATGAGATAACAGGGGAAACCTATCAAACAATACAGTATAAGCAGCCAAGCAAAGAAGACTATACAGAAAGAAGAGGAATACCAAAATACTCTTAAAATAAAAAATGTAAGTATAATGAGAAAAGGATAATACAAATTTGCAGTGACTTGCAAGTTTAACAAAAAAGGGAAAAAGCAGAAGATGGAATGAAGGGGAAATAAATTTGGAAAGGACAGAATAACACTAGCATGAAAGAAAGAGAAGCATAAGGAATTGAGAGATATAAAATAAGAAGAATTAAAATATAAAAAATTAAAATAAGATAAAATCAAACAATCAAACAACAACAAAAGAAACTTCTTGTTGGTTTCTAACTGGCCAAACCAGTTTTTTTGATCTTGGTGGCTTCAGCAGGCTGAGGGGCGATTGGAATGCTTTTCTCCCTTCCCAGTCAGTCTCTCAAGTACTGTCCCCAGGCTAGCCGCATGCTCTCCCCAGAGCAGGTCTGGTGCCTTTCCATAGGGCCCTGGGTGTGGGTCTGAGTGCTCCCAAACAGGCTCTCCAGAGCCCACTGCGGCGGGCTCCTGGGCTCCAGAATACCGCAGAGCACCCATGTGTTTTCTGGGTTCACGGTGTAAGCTCTGGAGATCCCAAGGGTGTGTGCAGTTCATGGTATAAGCTTTGGGTATCCCAAGGGGACGTGCACTTACCCTGAGTTCACCACTGTGGGCTACAGGATCCTGTGAGCGCCCATGCCTTTTCCATATTCAGGGCTGTGGGGTCTGGGTCTTCCACAAAACCACACTATCTCTGGGTTGGTGGTACAGGCGCACAGCCAGCCGGCCCTTGGTCGCACAGGCTGGGGTACTCACTCTTCCCAGGGCTATGCATGGGTGCTCGCAGCCCCTGTGTGATTATCTCTCAGTCCTCACTCCCCTCACTGTGCCTTCAAGCAACAAGGCCTCCCCTGGTACTGCTCAATCCTTGTTTGGCCAGGGAGGGAGCGGTTGACCCCGCTCTCTCCCAAGTGCCCTGAGGTAGACCCAGGAGCACTGGGCCTGGTGGCTGCAACCTCCCTGGTCCCCACACTGATCCCTGGGCCCTTCTTATCCTGAAGCAGTCTGTTTACTGTCTGGTTTTTCAATGTCCGCTATAATTTTTTATGTCCTATTTTCATAAATGTTGTGATATTGTTGGCTCCTTGCTCTGTTCCTCCATAGATCGGTTAGTTTCTCTCCCATGCATGGGGGGGATGGAATCTGCTCCCTCCTACCATGCCGCCATCTTCCTCCTCCCACATGATTCTTTTAAAAGTACACTCAGGTTCCCCTCCTCCTTTGGCTTTGTCTCTCCCTTAGTCAACTATGTCCAGAGCAACAGGTCCTTGGAACTTTACGTCATCATACTAGGCAGTCTGGATTGTTTTATTGTGTTGCAAAAAGAAAACTGAAAATAATATTTTAAAACTAACCAGAGATGGAGAATTTGCACTTTTGAAAATTCAATCTATGCCTGACTAATAGATTTTATCCTCTGACTTCTGTTCTCTTTGGACCTAATTGTTCCTCCCTTGTGGATATTTAGATATTCAGAACCTCAGGTATAACAAGCAACATCACATTATTTTAAATTAAACAAGCAAACAAATAAAACCCAGGGGTAGATAAGATCCATCATCAAGCTGCTTTAATTTTGGGGCAGTACACTGTGATGAATTAAAGTAGAACTATATTTTTAAAATATTTTATTTATTTATTTTAGAGAGAGGGGAAGGGAAGAAGAAAGAGAGGGAGAGAAACTCAATGTGTGGTTGCCTCTTGCACATACCCTACTGGGGACCTGGCCCACAACCCAGGCATGTGCCGTGACTAGGAATCAAACTGGCAACTCTTTGGTTTGCAGGCCCGCACTCAGTCCACTGAGCTAGGCCAACCAGGCTAAAGTGGAACTGTATTAACATCCATATTTGCCAGAAATTTTGGCAATGAGTAGTAAGTATATTTTTTTATTTTTATTTTTTCCATATTATCATCAGATATTTGTAAAACTTTTTCTAAAAAAATTTCATTTATTTATTTTTTGAGAGAGGGGAAGGGAGGGAGAAAGACAGGGAGAGAAACATCAATGTGTGGTTGCGTCTCACACACTCCCAACTGGGGACCTGGGTCACGACCCAGGCTTGTGCCCTAACTGGGAATCAAACCTGTGTCCCTTTGGTTCACAGGCCAACACTCAAATCCTCTAAGCCACACCAGCCAGGGCTAATAAAACTTTTTTAAAACAATTTTTTATTTATTTTATTTTTAGAGAGGGAAGGGAGGGAGATAGAGAGAGAGAGAGAAACATCAATGTACGGTTGCTGGGGGTTATGGCCTGCAACCCAGGCATGTAACCCTGGCTGGGAATCAAACCTGCAACACTTTGGTTTGCAGCCCGCACTCAATCCACTGAGCTATGCCAGCCAGGGCTTTATAAAACTTTTTGAAAGGCACTGTTAACTACTTAGAAACTACATGTGAAGAGAAGCAGGTTGTCTCTCTGTGGGAGAATGACATGTGCCACTGCATTATAGGCATGCAGATCTAGCAAAACTTAGGCTTTTCATTCATCCTAGGCCCTATATCAGGCCTGCAGTTCACAAAAGTGACTGCAAGGTGGATGGGAGCACCTCTGTCATGACCTCCAATCAGAGCTACCAGGTGTCATTCACTGAGGCGAGGATAGCCAAGAAGAGGGGAAGATGGACCATTTGTTTATTTATTCATTAGCTAATAATTTTTTAAAAACAACAGAATGATTATTGTCTCCTTACTACTGCTGCTATTTGTGTTAACCTTTAAAAATACATTTCTGATTCAACAACTATTTACTGAATGCATAGTTTTCTAGGCATTGGAGGCAGAACAGTGCACAAGTCAGACAAAGACTTTTCTTTTTCTTATTAATATAGTATTTATTTGTCTTCCCTCTGTCAAACCCTGAGCCAGCACTTTCCCCAGGCTGCCTGGGGAGGTATAGAAAAAGAAACAGGGCAGATGAGACACAGGTGAAAGAATTATTGAAGAAAAAAAGAAGAACAAGGTGGAGACGACTCCTTTGCATGGCAAAGAAGATGAGAAAGGTCACCACAAAGACTTTTCTTTACTGAAACATGTAGTCTGTCTGGAGGGCTCAGCAAGTATATATATATATATATATTTCTGTCTAAATAAAATATACCTTCATACCTAGAGTCTATGGAGATCAAGGCTTCTGGCTTGTACATAAACCTCTAGGTTTGAAGTTGAAGTGGTAGCCTTATTTCTACTGCAGGAGACCTTCTATGTGACTAACCTTAGAAAAAATCATAGGATGTATTGGCCCTTCCATCCTGAGCTACAAGCTTATATCCCTTCTTTTGTTATAATTAAAAAGGAAAGGAACATAAAGTAGTGATGGCACATTTTTTTGGTGCCTTCACCTTTGCTCTTCAGTTCCAAGCACATTTCCCTGTCTTCTTCCTACAGATACTCTGAAAGGTTGCTTTGATGATATTTTTTTTCTGAGTTCACACATTCATGTGTTTTATGATGTTAATTAACATCCTTTCATTTCAGCTTATAGAACATTTCTTTCTTCACAAATCTCTCAAATAATTTAAATTTTTATTAAAGAACCAGAGTCCACATGTTCCATGGCATTTAAAAACATTAAGAAGAAGGCAGCTAGGTTCCTAAACAAAATCATAGCATTTCTTCTTGTCTATGTGAAAAACGGGCATCTTTACCAAGCTGTGAAGGTGGTGATGACTGCCCTAGCAATTAATGCTTGTAGGTGCTGCGGTAGGTGGCAGCTGTCTTATCTTCTCCTGAAGCCTTTTGTGCTTTGAGGTCCCACTATGTGCAGTGCTCTGTCCTTGGTGTTTGCATAGCAGCCAGTAATAGTGCACTAGAAAACAGTTCAGTTGTTGAAGTCAGACAACTTCTATTCTACTGATTACTTGCATGACCTTGGGGATAGTTATATAGCATTTCTTCTGATTTGCAAAATGGGAATGGTAAAAGCTATTTTGTAGTATTGCTATAACAGTCAAATAAAAGTACGTGAAGCAAAAAATCACAGTATCTGGGACATCATAGGGGCTCAATAAACAGTGGCTGGTGTCAGCTGTTATAGAATATGGCATTTTTTATTCCAGTGAGACCTAGGTAGTATTATCCCTATTCTACAGAAGAGGACACTGAGCCTTATAGAGGTTAGGTGCCTTTTCCCACATTACACAGCAAGGAAGGGCTGAAACTGAGCTGTCAATCTCAGTCTGTCTGATTCCAAAGTCTGTTGTTTTCCTCTGGCCTGTTGTGTCCCATGTGAGCACTATTACGAAGCCAGCGCCTCCCCCTGAAAAGTACTATTATTAAACTCATGGAGAACAAGGACCATTCAGAACCTGTTCTTGTCTTTCCAGATCTGGAAGAAGAGCTAGAAATTCTAAAATATTTTGAAAATGATATTTTCTCACAAACACACCCTGCCCCCCAGGATTGCCAGCCTGCCATTCTTTTTCTAGCTCAAGGTGTGACTAATGTTGTTGAGGTTTGGGGTTGGATACCAAGTCAAGTTCCATTAGTCATTGTATCTAACTTGCAAGGTTTGGGGTTGAAATTTACAGGACTAATAACTTTTCAGATATTGGGTAAGTTACTGATGAAGTAGGAAACACAAAATCTCTGACATTTCTCACAGCATTATTTTTTCTGAAATATCTCCTTGGGTGAGGGAAATAAGAAAAAATAAAGAAATGAGACTACATGAAACTAAAAGGTTTGCACAGCAAAGGAAACCACCAACAAAACAAAAAGGCAACCTACTGAATGGTAGAAGATACTTGCCAATGATACAGATTTCATAAGGGGTTAATATCCAAAAGTTATGAAGAACTCATACAACTCAATACAAAAAAAAAAAAAAGGATACGTGGGCAGAGGACATGAATAGATACTTCTTCATAGAGGCCAGTAGATACATGAAAAGATGCTCAACATCACTAATTGTTGGAGAAATGCAAATTAAAACCACAATGAGATATCACATGACATCTGTCAAAATGGCTATCATCAACAAATCAATAAACAAGCGTTGACGAGGATGTGGAGAAAAGGGAACCCTCATGCACTCTTGGTGCAGCCACTATGGAAAACAGTATGGAGAGTCATCAAAAAATTAAAAATGGACTTGCCTCATGACCCAGTGATTCCATTTCTGGGAATATATCTGAAGAAACCCAAAATGCTATTCGAAAGAACATAAGCACCCAATGTTCATTGCAGTATTGTTTACAATTGGCAAGATATGGAAGCAATTCAAGTGTCCATCAATACATGAATGGATAAAAATGTTGTGGTACATATGTACAATGAAATATTACTCAGTCATAAAATAGAATGAAACCTTACCATTTGCAACAGCATGAATGGACCTAGAGGGTATTATGCTAAGTGATATAAGTCAGTCAGAGAAACACAAATGCCATATGATTTCACTTATATGTGGAATCTAAAGAACAAAGGAAACAGCTAATCAAAATCAAAACAGACTCATAGATACAGACAACAGATTGATGGTTGCCAGAGGGAAGAGGGCATGAAGTTACTGTGTGAAAAAGGTGAAGATATTAAGAAGTACAAATTCATAGTGACAAAATAGTCATGGGGATGTAAAGTACAGCATAGGGAATATAGTCAATAATATTTTAATAACTGTATATGGTGCAAGGTAGGTACCAGAAATATGGAAAGGAACACTTTGTACATATATGATTAGTCTAACCACTGTGCTGCATTTCAAACTAATACGTAGTAATATTGAATATGAACTGTAATTGAAAAATAAAGTTAGAAAAACAAAGAAATGGAAAATGCAACTGATTGTGTGTATATCTCGTTTCTTAGGCAACAGGAGGAGGATATGAAAGTGATGATGCATATCATAACACCGAACTTTTCTTCTTAGACATTCATAACATTCATGTTATGCGGGAATCTTTAAAAAAAGTCAAAGACATTGTTTATCCTAATGTAGAAGAATCTCACTGGTTGTCCAGTTTGGAGTCAACTCATTGGTTAGAACATATCAAGGCAAGTATGTTTTTAAAAAATCAGTAATTATTTAGTGAAATAAGAATTCCTAATTCTTAAATTTAAACATATTGAACAGTGAGAGATGAAATATTTGTAGTATAGGATTCTGTATTTGGCAGTTTTGTATTTCCTTAAAATTTGCTTACCAAACCTAAAGATTTTACATCACCTCCAGAATATTTTTAATGTCTTTAGAGATGTCCCTTTCCATGTCAACAGTAGTAGTAGTTGAGTCTTTCATGCAGGTTTATTTAGGAATAGCCAGTTTATTATCTAACCGTTAGTGGGTATGACCCTCACGGGCCTTGAGAGAGATTATTTTTACTGAAACCAATCTCAAATTGACTAACTTTAAAGAATAAATTTTGTGTTTTTATTATTTCAGTCCTTCACCTGAATAAAGGCATCAAAAACCTCCATTCTTTTAAAAGCAAAACAGCTATCTGAGCAAACTAACACTTTTATAAGCTGCCATTTAATTCTATAAAGAAACAAAAAGACTACTTTAAATGGATGAATTATTAAGGTAGATTATTTTCTAGTGAAATTTTATTTTCCAGCTCAATAGGAATTGTATTTTTATTTCACCTATCTTTCATTTTTTTCTTAATTTATCATCCTCAAAAATGAATTGCAAAAATATTACTTGTGACAACTAAATGTAGTGTGGTATCCTGGATTACAGAAAGGACATTAGGTAAAAAATAAGAAAATTTGAGTGACATGTGGACTTTTAAAAATAAGTTAACAGGTTTCTTAACATTTTAATAATTATCACCATTGGTTTATTAGTTGTAACAAAAGTACCATATTATATGATGTCAACAGTAGGAAACTGGGTCAAGCATATGCTAAAAGGTGATTTCCATTGCATCTGGCCTGTAAGGTCTAGACTGGACCTGTTGGGCCACTGATTTTTCTAATATTATCACTATTATTGGTTGAATTATGTCCCCCCAAAATTGATATGGTGAAGTCCTGACCTCTAGTACCTCAGAGTGTGACCTTAATTGGAACTTGGGGTCACTGCAGATGTAATTATATAAGATGAGGTCATACTGGAGTAGCAAGGGCCCCTAATCCAAAAAGTCTGATGTCCTTATGAAAAGGGGAAATTTCAACACAGAGACACATGCACAGGGAGAATACCATATGAAGGCTGGCGTTAAGTTGCCACAAGTCAAGGAACTAGCAGAAGGTAGGAGACAGGCCTGGAATAGGTTCTTCCCTGGAACTTGATCTTGGACTTTCAGCTTCCAGAATGGGGAGGCAGTGATGTCTGTTGTTTAAGCCCCTAGTCTGTGGTACTTTGTTATGACTGCCCCAGCAGACTAAGAGAATCACTTATGTGAATAAGAGTTTGAAATGCAGTTTTCCTTTTGGTGTTTGTTTTTTTAAAAAATATCTAGTTGCATTTGAATGCAGTTTCTGTAGAGGAAGAACAGCAGATCCTGCAGCTCCTGGTTTTTCATCTTTGGGACTTTTTCTAGGGTTAAAAACTACCATTTCAAATTGAAGCAGTACCTTGCAGCTACCAACACTTTTGCATATGTTTCTTTACTAGCTTGTTTTGACAGGAGCCATTCAAGTAGCAGACAAAGTTTCTTCAGGGAAGAGCTCTGTGCTTGTACACTGCAGTGATGGATGGGACAGGACTGCCCAGCTGACGTCCCTGGCCATGCTGATGTTAGACAGTTTCTATCGTAGCATTGAAGGGTTTGAAATATTGGTACAAAAGGAATGGATAAGTTTTGGACATAAATTTGCATCTGTAAGTAAATAATAAAGCTGATGTTTAAAATGTCAGATCACTGCCATTTGGAGTTTAAAACCTTGTTGTTAAACCATATCTTGATATTTAAAAAGAAAATCTGAGGAGTATAATAAATAACACTTTACAGGTTTGAAAATGTGTGATGCATTGGGCTGGAAAGTCTCTTTAGGAGACATGTTTATCCATGTGCACTATTTGCACTTTCCCTTGAAAGTAAAACAAAGAGTCTGCATGGAAATGTTTAAATTGAAATTATATAGGTATTAGAGCCAAATATATTTTATAGAAATGCTAGACTTTCAGTTAAGGCTTTTGTCATTATTTTTCTCTGATACACATTTTTAAAATTGAGAGAATGTATTAAAATTCCTATTTCCAGGTCTTGTTTCCAGACACCCTTTGAAGAAGCATTTTTCACAACCTCTCCAGATGATACTCAGAAACACTGCTGTGTAGCCTTTTAGCCTTCATCTAAATTTCATAAGTAG
This sequence comes from Phyllostomus discolor, assembly GCF_004126475.2. NCBI lineage: Eukaryota > Metazoa > Chordata > Mammalia > Chiroptera > Phyllostomidae > Phyllostomus > Phyllostomus discolor. Next base: position 41,641,416 of record NC_050198.1, on the reverse strand, counting down.
TGTGAATAACATTTTTAAGTAAAAAGAATCATTGTTTAGAAAATAAATAAATGATGAGGATTTTTTGTCATATTTTTAAGAGAGAAAAAAACTTACTTTTAATTATAATAACCACATCCTTTTGTGTGTGGTTTCAAGTCCTAAAACTTTATAACTGGCTGCTTAGCAGCTGATAAAATACTCTGCAAGATAATTTGGCTGGTCCCATCTACCTGCAGCTGCCTAGGACCCGGACAAAATTCCAATCAGATGAAATAGTTGTTACATTCACAAATGATGATGATTTGCCAGTTTCTCTTGGTATTTTATGAAAGTTTATATACTTAAGTTTTGTTATTTCAAAACCTTATATTATTTTCTATGTTGCCAAGGAAAAATATACTATTTACTCTCTGAGAGACCTGGCATTTGGAAAGCAGATTGCTGAATTGTATTGTCATGTTTTGTGAGTTATATGATTTCTCAGTTTTACACCCATCAATTTATTTCAGAGAATAGGTCATGGTGATAAAAACCACGCAGATGCTGACCGATCTCCTATTTTTCTCCAGTTTATTGATTGTGTATGGCAAATGTCAAAACAGGTAAGGGGTATATAGGATAAAAATACATTCAACCTAATGTTTAAATATTTTGATACAATATATGGGATTTGCCTCCAAATAATACAGGACAGAACTAAGAGCTGCAACCAGTTTGGCCATATGCGAGTAATTGTTGAAGCCGGGTAATGGGTACATGGATTTCCCTTTTTTATTTCCACTACTATTTATATGTGTAGGATTTTTTCATAATAAAGGTTTTAAAATTCAATACTTAACTATATTAACTATACTAATGAAGGAGCAGTAGAATTGACAATACGAATTTATCTTTTCCATCCATTCTATACTAGCATTTGTATATAGGTGTGTCTGCTAACTTATAATACCTTAAATAATTAAACTACCCTGTATGCCCTGTACACTCAGGAAAACCCAGAAAATCGGCTTGTTTTCCTCCATTTCTTTTTTATTCCTTTACTTGACCCTTATTTAAACTTCTCAGTCCTATGCAAAGAACCAATAAAAGAGTATGGGACATATGCCAATTGCAGCCTCTGCTGTCCTTCCTTGAAGGCAAAGGATGGTAAAGTTTATGTACCTCTTTGCAGCCCTATAAAAGGTCAACCAGAGTTTTTATGTTTTATTTGCTTCTTTGTTTTTGTATAGTTCCCTACAGCTTTTGAATTCAATGAACGATTTTTGATAACAATTTTGGATCATCTGTATAGTTGCCGCTTTGGTACTTTCTTATACAACTGTGAATCTGCTCGAGAAAGACAAGTGAGTGAAAATGCTAATCTTTTTACCTATATGTGGCTAGCGTGCCATGAAATACAAAGAATTTGATAACTTGGTTTATGGTAAATGCAATGTTTCTCATTTTTTTTTTACCCTAAGCTTGGGTGTTTTGATTTCAACCAGGGTTTGTTGAGTGGCTGGCATTTATTGCAGAGGTAAGACATTGATTTACCCTCAGGAAGTAGGAATAACTTTATAGATATGCAAGGTCTCCCTCCCATAAAAGCCATAAAATGTCAGTAAAGGGAATCTTGTAAGGCATAAACTCATAAGAACAGGGAAAATGAGAAAGGATACATCTCAGCAAACTTTTGGAAACTGGAAAGCTATTAGGTAAATGTTAAATATGTTAGTTTGAGAAAACTGAATCTAAAACCAGCAGTAGAGAGGCCAGTAACCAGCCTGCTTTACATTGAAGGAACCCCAGATGACTTAAGGACTCTGGGGTGAAGATGTACCAGGTATGTGGGTCAAGGGACAAGAGTAAGATAAACTGAAGGTCTGTTTAGAATTAGTTAGCTTCCCCAGATACCCTCTACCTCTCTATGGAGCTGAGGACTCTGACAGAGGTTTCTTTGTGAGAGAGCGTATGGGTGGGTCAGGGGAGTGATGTGATGAATGTGAGCTGGCTTGTGAGAACCCCAGCTCATTTCCTCTGCTGACTCCCAGCATTCTGGCAGCAGGTCCTTAGTTCCCAGGTAGGGGCATGAAAGAAGTTTCTGTTGGCGAGGATTGGGAGAAAGTGCAGTACTCATTCATTGCTGGTAGGGGTGTAAAATGGTGCAGCAACTGTAGAAAACAGTCTGGTGGTCCCTCAGAAAGCTAAATGTACAATTAGCATATGACCCAGCAATATCTATGTCTATATCTATATCTGTGTGTGTATGTATACATATATACACACATATATACATGTGTATATATACATATGTATACACACACACACACACACACACATATACATAGAGAAACATAACCCCCCAGGAGAAATGAAAATAGAGGTTGAAACAAAAAACTTGTGCACAGATGTTCATAGCAGCACAACTAATAATAGCCAAAAGGTGGCAACAATCCCAATGTCCATCAACTGAGGAATAGATAAACACAGTATGGTATATTCACACAATGGAATATTATTAAGCCCTAAAAGGGAATGAAGTTGGTACATGCAACAACATGGATGAACCTTGACAATATTATGCCAAGTTAAAGGAACCAGACATAAAAGGCCACATAATGTGTGATTCTGTCTATATGAAATATCCAGAATTACAAGTTCATAGAAACAGACTGTTGATCAGTGGTAGAAGGGGCTGGCAGGAGGGGAGAATTGGGGAAGTGATAGGTTAATGGATACAGGGTTTCTATTTGGGATGATGAAAATATCTTGGAACTTGATAGAGGTGATGGTTACACAACATTATGAATGTACTAAGAGCCACCCAGTTGTAGACTTCAAAATTTTGAGGTTTATGGTATGTGAACACCACCTCAATTAAAAGAAAATCATCTCTGGGGAAACTTGACTAGTCCATGAAGAAGGATCTAGAGATATCAACACCTAGGGTTCCTTACAGTGAAGCTCAATTTGACAGCCCTCATGATCTCAGAACTTCCAATCACCTCTTCAGTCCTCCACTCTCACATAATAGCAGACAACTGAGAGAGAGAACAGCTGGGGAAAAAAATAGTTACCATGTAGTTAGGGGAGAAAATGCAGACAAGAAGCTAGCACTTAATGTCCCAAGAAAGAGAAGAAAATATAGGTACCGTGAAATAATAACATAATATTATTTGGAAAGAACATTTAGAGGTCAAAAAAGAACTTGAAATTAAAAATATTATATTAGAATTATACCAGGTTCTGAGATGTCTGCAGAGGAGCTGAAAGTTCCATCCACTTGCTCTTATCCCCATATCAGTCTTGCATATAAACCACAGAGCAATCAACTCAAAAATCCAGCTGCATGTGAGTGAGAGCAGGTGTGAGAGAGCATGTGCGCAGATGAATGCGTGACTGTGTGTGCGAGTGCCTGCCCACCTGCAAGGGTACTTGTAAATAGGTGACCCAGGCTCTCCTGGAACAGCTGCTGCTGCTGCTGCTGCTGCTGCCCAGCCCAGCACATCTGGCTGCACAGATTTGGAGCAGGAGCCAATTAGAGGAAATTACAATATCCTCCTCAGGAAGAAGCTGCTGAAGCAGCCACACCTCTGCATCCAGACTTGTCTCTGTGCCATCTACCCCAGACTGGGTTGTGCACCCTGCCACCACCAGGAGCCAGGAGCCAGGGGCTTCAGTAATTGCCGGTGGGGGGCTATCACCTCCCTTGCCTTGGGTGCTGCTAGAACCACAAATGGGACAGGGTCTAACTGAGGAGACAGCAGTTCAGCTGAGGACCTGGGAGTGCTGGAGGTGGAGAGAGGTGACCAGGGAGATGCTGGCTATAGAGACTGCAGCAGGAGTGCAGCAGTGGGAACCAAAGGCTGAGACTCACTGGAGGTAGCAGAGCAAGCACCTCTCCACTGTCCAGTGTTAGTTTTGCTACTGGATGATATGAGACTTGAAAGAAGATGATACATACCAGATATTATCTATTTATTTGGGAGAGATGAGGAGAGGCATTGGTGTGAGAGAGAAATGTCAATAGGTGGCTTTCTGTACATGCCCCAACTGGGGATCCAACCCACACATAGAAGCCCTCTCAAGGCAGAGGTGGTCATGGTAGGGGTTAAGTTTCTTAGGCAGACAGAAGGGGGGAAGTTCCCACCATTGAATGGGCCAATAAAAGTCAGGACTCAAATACAACAGGAGAGTCTGCATAACCCACAAAAGGGACATTCCTAGAACATCTGGATGAGGAGAGCAATGAGTCTGCACCATGGGGGCACTCTGCTCTGGAGAGAGATGAAAACTGCTAGAGACAAATCCACCATCTTTTTTTTTCCTTTTCTTTTCTCCTTGAAGGGGCAAAGCACAGGCTTTGTCTTTGCAGGTACTCACCTTGGGACCCAGCAAGGGGAGTGTGATGCATACTGGAGTGATGTGGGGAGAATCTGGAGTGTGAGGCACTAAGGAGAGTCTTAGGAGAGTGGCTGTGGGGTTGGGGGGGGTGCTGGATATACCTGAGCTCTGCAGCAGCCATCTTTCCTGAAGGGAGCTAGCCCTTCCTTGAGGAAAATCAAGTACCTTACCCTGGGAGATGCCACTCCCCCTACCCTCTGGAAATCCCCTTGTCACAACCTCTGAAATCTTGTTTGCTTCACTCTGCAACTTTTTTTGTTCTTCAGTTTTGCTGTGTGTTGGTGTTCTGTTTTTTTGTTTTGTTTGGGGTGGGGAGTCTTTCTTTTCTCCCATCCTGCATCTCAACCCTTGCTGAGGAGACAGCAACATAAACAGACTCAGGGGTCATCAGAGACTGGAGGTAGGGTGCAGCCAATCCATACACTATCCTGGGAAACACACTGGTGCTTCACCCTCACAGGAGAGCCACAGAAACACCCTCCTGGCATCCAGCAAACCAAAAATCTGGGCTCTGGAAGCCTATTAGGGGCCTTGCCCTGCTGAGTACAGGAAAATTATCCCTGACAGACTCAGACAAGTGGCTCAGGGTAGGGGAAATACACCGACCATCTTCCCTGAAATCTGAAAGGTATCTGCCATGGGAGATCCAGGAATCACAGCCCCCTGTTTCCAACAAAAGCCCTCACAGAAATAGTCAGGTCTTCATCTAGTTTAAGCTTCACAGCAGGCCAGCAGGCAGAGATAATTCTATTTCCTTTGCCAGACTGGGGAAGTTCTCCTTCATTATGTTTTCAAATAGGTTTTCAATTTCTTGGTCTTCCTCTGCTCATTTTGGCACCCCTATGATTCAAATGTTGGGATGTTTAAAGTTTCCCCGGAGATTCCTGAGCCTCCTCATTTTCTGAATTCTTGTTTATTCATTCTGTTCCAGTTCAATGTTTATTTCTTCCTTCTATACCAAACTGTGGATTTGAGTTCCAGTTTCCTTCCCTTCACTCTTGGTTCCCTGTACATTTTCCTTTATTTCACTATTCATAGCTTTCACTTTTTCTTCTATCTTGTGACCATACTCAACCATTTCTGTGAGCATCCTGATTACCGACCGGTGTTTTGAACTGTGCATCTGATAGGTAGGCTATTTCTTCATTGCTTAATTGTATTTTTCCTGCAGCTTTGATCTGTTCTTTCGTTTGGGCCATATTTTTTGTCTTGGCACACCTGTTATGTAGTAATGGCAGAGCCTTAGGTATTCGCCAGGGTGGGGTAACCCACATTGCTGTGTTTTGGCACTATATGCGGGGGAGTCCGAGAGGGAACAGTGCCACTTGCTCAGCTCTCAGCCAGCTTTCAGTCACGTCTTCCACTACCCACAAGCAAATTGGGCCCTTCTGGTGCTGATTCCCTGGGTGGGTGGTTTTATGTACATTCTAGGACCCTGTGGGTCTCTCCAGTGAACTCTCCTATGAGGCAGGGAGTTTCTCCTGCCACCTCTATCCCCACAAGTTTTTTCAGTCAGGGGTTTTGAGGCTTTATTTCCCTGCAGTGGAACCCTGGGTTGCGTGGTCAGTCTTGCTCCCCAGTTGTTCCTCCCAGTTTATCCACATGAAAATGTCAGACCACCTGGTCCACCAGCTGCCACCTGCCATGAGTCCCTTCCACTACAGCTGCCCATCTCTGCCCCTCCTACCAGTCTGGATGAATATTTCTTCTTTGATTCCTTGGTTGTCAGACTTCCATTAACTTTGATTTTTCTGGTAGTTCTGGTTATTTTTTCATTTTTAAATTTGTCCTTCTTTTGGTTGTGTGAGGAGGCAAAGTATATCTACCTATGCCTCCATCTTGGCCAGAAGTCCCAAATAGAGAATGTTAATGGCAGCAAGGGAGTAATAGCTAGTAACATACAAGGGAGCTCCAATAGGACTATCAGTAGAGTTCTCAACCGAAACACTACAAACCAGAAGGCATTGGCATGAAATATTCCAAGTAATGAAAAGTGGGAACCTGCAACCTAGAGTACTCTACCCAGCACTGCTCTTTTTTAAAAATGGCAAGTGAAATAAAGAGCTTCACAGACAAAAGAAGGCTAAGAATACACCTCCACCAAGCCAGCATTGCAAGAGATGCTAAAGGGACTGCTTTAAGAAGAAGAAACGAGAAGTGCAGGAAGGAAGGAACACAGGTACAAAGGGGAAAATGGCAATGAATAAGTATCTACCAATAACCTTAAATGTAAATGGCTTAAATGCTCCAATTGAGAGACATAGGGTAACTGAATGGATAAGAAAACAACCTACATATAGCTGCTTATAAAAGACCTACCTCAGAACAAAAGATATACACAGGCTAAAAATGAAGGAGTGGAAAAAATCTCCCACGCAAATGGACATGGGAAAAAAGCTGTGGAAACAATCCATATATCAGACAAGATAGACTTCAAAAACACACCATAACAAGAGACAAAGAAGATCGCTACATAATACTTAAGGGAGTAGTCCAACAACAGGATATAACTCTTGTAACTATATGAGGCCTGTCTAGAATGTATCCAGCTATGTAACATGATAGACACATGTATTGAAGAAGATACAAGATACCAGAAACATTGTACATAGGACAGTGACAACTATGTCCCCTACAAAGTAGGCACATTGGGACCTCACACACTATTCCCAGTCACCATCAGCTGCCCTGTCATATTTTTCTGATTCTCATCAATTGTCTAAAATCTCTACCCTTTCAAAGGTGATTTTACTTTGGGAAAATCAGAAGTCACAGGGTGGCAAATCTGGGCTGTAAGAGGCTGAATCACCTGGGTATTTGATGTTTTGCCAGAAAACTGCGCAGGTATGCATTGTCATGATGAAGCTGCCAGTCACCAGTTGTCTATAGCTGCAGCCTTCTAATCATCTGAATAGCTTCCGTGGAGGAATGTTCAAGCTTAATGCAAAATTTGATGCAGATCTGTTGCTCTACTTGCTCAGTCATTTTGAACGCAACAGCCACACAATGCACATGGCTCCTCAGTGGCATCCATTGCCCCCACAGACTAGTACAGTGAAGTCATCATTGTTCATGCATGCACATTCCAGTCCACTCTCCTTGGATGCCAGGTTACATTGATGTCATGCAAACTGTTCTCATATTAACAGTGGCTGGACTTTTTCCAGACAGACCTCATATATGCACTCAATATAGTGCATCTAAGCATACAAAGAAAATTTTGGAGGCGTTTAAGAAAGATAAGCAGCAATGCAGTCATTGTAGATGATTTTAACACCCCACTGTCAGCAATGGATAGATCTTCTAATCAAAATATTAACAAAAGTATTGAATTGAAAAACACTCTAAATCAAATTAATTTAATAGGTACTTGTAGAACATTTCACACCAGGGAAGCAAAATACACATTCTTCTCAAATGCACATGGATCATTCTCAAAGATAGACTGCATATTAGGACACAAAACCTGCCTTAACAAATTCAAGAACACTGAAATCATATCAGGTGTCTTCTCATATCACAATGACTTGAAAGTGGCAACCAGTCTCGTGGAAAAAAACTCAAAAAGATTCAAATACATGAAGGCTGAATAACATGTTATTAAATAATGACCAGTTTTACAATGAGATCAAGGAAGAGATCAAAAAGTACCTGGAAACAAATGAACACACAACAAAACAAAACCTGTTGGACACAGTGAAGGCATTCCTGAGAAGGAAGTTCATAGTATACATATCTACCTAAAAAAAGATAGAAAAATCTCAAACAAATCTAACCCTACATCTAAAAGAAGTAGAAGGACAACAACAAACAAAGCCCAGAGCAAGCAGTGGGAAGGAAGGAATCAAGATCAGAGCAGAATAAAATGACAGAGACTAAAAACCAATTCAAATGATCAATGAATCCAGGAGCTGGCTCTTTGAAAAGATAAACAAAATGGATAAACCATGAACTAGACTCATCAAGAAAAAATTAGAGAAAACCTAAGTAAATTAAATCAGAAATGGAAGAAATAACAACTGTTACCACAGAAATACACAATTGTAAGAAATTACTATTAACAACTATATGCCAAGAAACTGGACAACCTGGATGAAATGGGTCAATTTCTAGAAACATGCAATCTTACAAAACTGAATTAGAAAGGATCAGAAAACCTGGATAGTGCAATAACAACTAGCAAAATTGAAACACTTATCAAAAAATGGCACACAAAAGCCCTGGACCAGATGGCTTCATGGGTGAAGTTTACCAAACATTCAAAGAACTAACACCTACCCTTCTAAACTATTACCAAAAATTCAAGGAGAGGGAAGACTACCAAACATTTTCTACGAGGCCAGTATTATTCCAAAACCAGGTAAAGACTCAACAAAGAAAGAAAAGTACAGGCCAATATCTCTAATAAACATAGATGCTAAAATCCTCGACAAAATACTAGCAAACAGGATCCAACAATACATTAAAAAGATCATACACCATGGTCAAGTGCGATTTATTCTAGGGATGCAAGGATGATACAATATTCGCAAATCAATAAATATGACACATCATATAAACTAAATCAAAGGTAAAATCACATGGTCATATCAATAGATGCAGAAAAGCATTTGATAAAATAGCACCCATTTTTAATAAAAACACACAGGCAAGTGGGAATAGAGGAAGCACACCTTAACATAATAAAGGCCATATACAAAAACCCTACTGCCAACACCATACTCAATGGGCAAAAACTTTAGATGAGGAACAAGATGAGGGTGTTTGCTTTCACCACTCTTATTCAACATAGTACTGGAGGTCCTAGCCATAGCAATCAGATGAGAAGAAATAAAAGGCATCCAAATTGGAAAGGAGGAAGTAAAACTCATTTTTTGCAGACAACAGGATAGTGTACATGGAAAATCTTCCACCAAAAGAACTACTCAGCCTAATAAGCGAATTTGGCAGAGTAGTGGGGTACAAAGTCAATATTCAGAAATTGATCACATTTTTGTACATGAACAATGAACTATCAGAAATAAAAACTAAGAAAAAATCACATTTACTATACCAACAAAAGCAAAAAATAATGGACCAAAGAATAAATTTAGCCATGAGGTGAAATAATCTTTACTCAGAAAACTATAGAACACTGAAGAAAGAAATTGAGGAAAATACAAATAAATGGAAGCATATATCCTGTTCTTGAATTAGAAGAATTAACATCATTAAAATGTCTATACTAAATAACCAAAGCAATTTATACATTCAAAGCAATTCCTATTAAAATACCAATGACATATTGCACAGATCTAGAATAAATACTCCAAAATTTTATATGGGATCAAAAAAAAAAAAAAAAAAAAAAGGACCCCAAAGTCACAGCAATTGTAAGAAAGAACAGAAATCAACAGGAATCAAAATACCTGTTATGAAACTATACTACAAAGCCACTGTAATCAAAACAGTCTGGCACTGGCCTAAGAATAGACACATAGATCAGTGGAAAAGAATAAAGAGCTCAGAAATAAACTTATGTCTCAGTGGTCAATTAATGTTTGACAAAGAGGGCATGAGCATACAATGGAATAAAAATAGCCTCTTCAGTAAATGGTACGGGGAGAACTGGACTGATGCATGCATGCAAAAAAAAAAAAATGAAACTAGATCACCAACTTACACTATACACTGGAATAAACTCTAAATGGATAAAAGATTTAGACATTAGTCATGATACCTACCATAAAAGTTGTAGCAGAAAACACAGGCTGTAAAATTTCAGATATCCCATGTAGCAGTATTTGCCAGTATATCTCCTAGGGCAAGGGAAATAAAGGAAAAAGTAAACAAATGAGACCATATCAAATTAAAAAGCTTCTGCACGGCTCAAGAAATGATCATCAAAATGAAAAGGGAGCCAACTGTATGGGAGAACATATTTGCCAATCATACATCAGACAGGAGTTTAATCTCCAAAATATGTAAATAAGTCTTATGACTCAATACCAGGAAGACAAACAGTGCAATTAAGAAATGGGCAAAGGATCTGAATAACACTTCTCTAAGGAGGACATACAGATGGCCCACAGACATGAAAGAATGGTCAACATCACTAGCGATCAGAGAGATACAAATTAAAACCACAAGGAGATATCACCTCACAATTGTCAGAATGGTTATCATTAATAAATCAACAAACAAGTGTTAGCAAGGATATGGAGAAAGGGAAACGCTAGTGCACTGTTGGTGGGAATGCAGACTGCTGCAGCCACTATTGAAAACAGTATGGAATTTCCTTAAAAAATATTAAGATTGGACCTGACTTTTGACCCAGTGCTTCCACTGCTGGAAATATATCCTAAGAATCCCAAAACACCAAATCAAAAGAGCTTATGCACTCCTGTGTTCATAGCTGCACTCTATACAATAGTCAAGTGTTGGAAACAGCCTAAGTATCTATCAGTAGATGAATAGATTTAAAAACTGGTACATTTATACAATGGCATGGTATGCAGCACGAAGAAGAAAAAATTCCTACCCTTTGCAGTAGCATGGACAGAAGTGGAAAGTATTATGCTAAGTGAAGTAAACCAGTTGGTGAAAGACAAATACCATATAATCACACTTATAAGAGGAATGTAATGAACAGAATAAACTAATAAGCAAAACAGAACCAGAGACATGGAAGCAGGGAACAGTCGGACAGCTACCTCAGAAAATGATGAAGTGGGAAATAGTGGAAAAAGGGGAAGGGATGAGTCAAAGAACATGTAGGAATGGCCCATGGACATGGACAATGGTGTGAGGATGGCTGGATGGCAGAATGCAAAGGGGGAAATTTTGGGAAAACTAATAGAATAATTAAGAAAATAAATGGAAAATATGATATCAACAGAAATCTAAAATTCAGAAGAGTTGGAAGATGAAGCTGAAGTCTCCCAGAAAATAAGAATATAAAGACAGAGGTAGATAAGAAAACAAGAAAATTAGATCAGTCCTGGAGTTCCAATATCAAAATAGTTGGACTTTAGAAAGAGAAAATAGGGAAACCGGAGAGCAGGAAATTACTGAAATGAAAATATTTCTAAGAATTGAAGTTTTTTACATTCCCACATTGAAAATCTGCTAAGTGCCCAAGCACAGTGGACAAAAATAGACCCATTATAAAGCATATCTTTGTGAAGTTTCAGAACACTGGGGACAAAGAAAAAAACCTTTAAGCTTCCAAAGATTAAAAAATAGGTTATTTGCAAAAAAAGTCAGGAAGACTGAATTCTTCAACAGCAATATTGGAAGCCAGAAATCAATGGAGCATTGCCTTCAGAATTTTAAAGGAGAATGGTTTCAACCATTCTGTAGCCACCAAACTGTTAACCAAATGTGATGGTAGACCAAAGATATTCCCAGACATGCATGGCAACATGAAAGATTTACCCTCTTACTACACCATTTCTCTGGAAGCTACTGCAACATGTGCTCCATGCAAAGAACAAAAAAGACTGCATGGAGTTCAGGAAGCAGGAGCTCCAGCACAGAGAGAGGAAAGGGGATGCTCAGGGCAAAACAGGAGAGATCTTAATGAGAGATGGGTGCAAGGTTCAGGGTCACCATCTAGTGCAGCTTTCTCTCCTTTGAAGATAAAGCCAGGGGCTCCAGATGTGCAGAGCATCTTGACAGAAGTTTGAGACTGGAGGAAAAAATTGCAGTTGAATTAATAAGTGCCAAAATGTAAACAAACAGAATAGACAGTTTAATTGAAGGAAAACAAAAAAATGTACAGGAAAAAAATCACAGAATAGTGACTATGTGGCTTACCTAGAAAGAGCACTTGCTTCATCATAGGAATCTAAACATTTAAACATTGGTGTGATCAAAGCTATGCTATATATTGGGAGTATAAGGCAGAATCTAAAATGTGTGATAGGATGGAGTGGAGACATTCTCAGTGTGGCAGTGTTGTAGTTAATGCCTTTAACTTGTTAGCCAACAGGGAGCAAGAAAAGCATGTTATTTAAAGATTTGGAAGTGAGTACTGAATAATTAAATCAATTGACTTTTAAAATCAAACACAGTTGGTTCTAGGGAGAGAGGCAATAGGCTGTTCTTTTTATAACCTTATCGAGCAATTTCATTTTTAAACTCCGCATGTGTAAAAATAAAAGCAGACATGCAAATAAACATAATGCAGTACATATAGTGGCATCAGAAAGGTACAGATAAAGTTTTAGGTAGATTCCACTGAAGACCAAATTAGGCTGCCATTATCATTCACATTAATAAAGTATGTATGTAAAAGAAATTTCTTCAGTCACTTATTTCAAGATGTTCTTTTCAGCTTTCAGTTTTAGTGTATTGGTCCTTTCCTATTGAAGTGATTAGTAGTAAGAAGTTTTACTTTTTCTTTTCTTCAATTTTTTTATTGTTGACACTTTTACAGATATTTCCCATTCTCCTCCCCCCAGCCCTTACTCTTCTCCCTGGCCTTCACCATATCATTGTCTGTGTCCGTGGGTTATGCATATACCTTTGATAATTTTAATACTTGCATTTTTCCCCATGCTTTCATTTTTTTCTAGGTTATGGTCAAAATCAGTAAAAATATATTATAAAAACAATGAAAATGTGAATACCTATATGATATGATGGACATCAGACTAAAAAGTGAAGATTCAGTGAAGGCAGTTACCCAGGTGTTTTCAAATATCTGGATGTTAGCATGATGTAGATTAAACAGCTGGGTGGTTGAGTTACATAATTTCAGATGCCTGTTGTCAAGTGGATACATATTAAGATTTCATTGTTCTAACAAATGCAAAAATGTTGGTGGGTTCTTATGATTATTTTTCTTTCTGTTGAATAAAAAGTGCATACTGACCATCTGTTCATAAATGTTTTACCTAGCCATTAATAGTCTTCTTAGGTGGCTAGGCCATTATCTATGCAAATATCGGTAAGTGGCTGGGGAGCACTGAGGCAAGGAGCAACCAATGGCCCATGAGGCTTTTTGAGCTATTATGAGCATAATGTAAATGTGTAATTCAATTTGGTGCTCAACTGTATTGCCACAGGCTGTAAAATGTTTGTGTGGCTGTGTGTGTTTTTACTTAAGCTTTCCACTTTCTCTTCTCTATAGAAAGTTACAGAAAGAACAGTTTCTTTGTGGTCGCTGATAAACAGTAATAAAGACACATTCAGAAACCCTTTCTACACTAAAGAAATCAATCGAGTTTTATATCCAGTTGCCAGTATGCGTCACTTGGAACTTTGGGTGAACTACTACATTAGATGGAACCCCAGAATCAAACAACAGGTAAATGAACTGGCATTGTTAAAAACAGTAATGATTTATTATTACTCCTGGACTTTGATAATGTTACTTGGTATTTTTTTTTAATATTATGAGGGGGAATGTATGAGACTAAAAAGTCACACTTGCTTTTAAACACAACTTTCATTAAAATTGTTATTAATTACTCAACCATCTATTTTGATTAGTGTTAAACTTATATTCTTTTGTCCATGGGAATAATATATTCTTTTTACTAAAATGTAAACTGATTTAATGCTCTAGAAAATGAGTTTTGATAGCCAAGGATTTTCTTTAATCACTAGAAGTTTTTGCACATCATAGGAAAGAAAGCATCTACTGCTTGGTTCAGGAGTATATACTAGGTCAACTAGCATCAGAGTGCTTTTTCCTGAGGGTTATCATTTAAAAATAGAAACAATGGTTTTTGAAGTGAAATATGCCACATTTTATTAAAGACACACTCATGCTTTCCATTTTCCCACCCTGACTCCATCAGAAATAAGAAGAAAAATATAGCCTGTTTATAAAGGCTCAGTAGTACCTCCAGTTAGTGATTTGTTCCAAGTGCTGTAAATATTCAGTATTTGTGATTGCTCTTTGTAAAGGTTTGTACATTTTCCAGTCATTTGGATGGTTGACTACCTGTTCTCACAGGCCAGTCTTGCATAAACACCAGGTTTAATCCTTCTAGAAATCATCAGGCAACAGCAGGGGCCTGGTGCTGCAGGCTGTCTCTTAGATTGCTTATTCCACTCGGGCAGCTGGCCGCATGCCATTCTGTGCTCTCTCTTCTCATTGGGGAACTGCCCAGTTCAAGCTGGCACTCTCATTTCAAGGTCTCCGCTGCATGCATGAAAGGCTCTTGCAATTTAGTAATGGTTGAAATATGTAACCTTTTGGAAAGTGACAGATCCCAGGGCTGGAGAACATCCACTTGTTAGCTTGGAATTTGAGAAGCATGTTGAGGGCATTTATTTAGCGGTAGTTCTAGTGAGTGGAATATCAAGTAAAGAGAAAATGGGAATTTTCCCAAGGTTCTAACTGCTGTTACAGAGGATATATCCCTTTTCTAATTAAAAAAAATATAGATGAGCAGTGTTTATCCTATACATTAAACCCTTTCTGTATTTATTGAGGCTTTCTTTTAAGCCACTGGTAATTAGGAAACATTGACAGTTTCTGTATAGATTATATAATCTCTCATCACCCATTTGTACTTAGAGAAATTCTTAAAATTTAAGGAATTTAAAGCAATTCATTTCTGAATATATAAAGGTAATAATAATAATAATTGTGTTATGGGAAGTTGAAATAGGCATCAGTAGAAGAACTTGCTATAATGTATCTATCCCCTTATTCTCAAAGAGTTTAGCAAAATCGAACTGGGCCAGACAGGACTGAGCATTCTTTGGTAGAGGTTTCTGTTTTCTTTAGACAGTAATTGGTCTATATTATGATCTGTGAAATTTATTCAAAAAAGAAAATAAGTTATTCTTTCAATAGAGATTTTCTGAACATGGAGGGTCCCACACATATCTTTATGTTCTTTGACACTTTGTATTTCCATCGCCCAAATATTGAGTGTTCCCATGCATCAGGCACAGGGCAGGACATAGAAATTAAGAAGAGGTGGTTTCACACACGAGGAGCTCCTAGGCTGGTGGGGGTACCCAGGAACATAAGCCAATGATTATAATACTTGGGGAAAAATACAATAATAGAGGTATAAACTAAGTCCATTAGATTTCTTAATGACTTATATAGAACATTATTTCATATAGTAGTAGATTAAAGTTCAATCACATAGGAGTTTTTAAAATTATATAATATGAACCTAAAATAATATACTTCACCACTTGAAAGTTAAATTGTTATTCACTTGTGTGGCCCAGTTGATATACAAATGATTCCTTGGTACCTAGAGCATTCACAACACTATGGTATGCTCTCAGTACTGAAAAATCCAAAAGCATATACAGCCCCTCCCTATAATGAGCTGTTAACCTAGAAGAAGGGAGGGTTAGGGTGCTTTTAGAAGCAAAAGTCACCAACCCTTGCTACCACATAAAAACCCAGCAAAGTTGGTGGAAAAATTAATGCTTACATTTGATAAGATTTGGCAAGCTATCAATAAGCAAATTTGATACTTTGATTTAATATAAGGAAATTGCTCATATTGAAAGCAGACATATAAATTAGTCACATTATAAATCTACATGGTAAGCTTCAGCTTCTGGTAAGCCTCATAATGCGTGGGGAACCATTGCACCTCATGTAGCTGTCAACCAGGGTTGTACTGGGCAAGTTCACATTTTGCATAGTAGTAACTCAAGGATGAGAATAAGGACAGTCAGATATTAACAGGTTGAACTGTGTGCCGCGTAAGTCATTTCTGATATAGAAAAGTGAAAATGAATATGAATATAAACATCTGAACCCTAAAATACTTCCATACCTAGTTGATTGTCTATCTTCTATTCTGGGCTGAGCTGGCACATTCTTTACTTCATAATTCATTTCCCCAAGCAAAAAGTTGAGATGTAGTATTTGAAGTCACTTGACTTTAAGTTTCATTTTTCATTATTTTGTCTTTTGGTAGGCTATCACAAATAAACTCTTCTGTTTATATCTTCTAAATGGCTTTTGTTTGTCTGTAGCCATATTCTATATATTTTGTACCCATCACTAGACTGAATTATCATTTTATTTTTTAGTAGTTTTTCCATCTGCTCTCTCAAGTATTCTGATTACATAGCCTTGTCATAAGCAAAAATGATTGTTTTACCTCTGATCTCTTTTTCTTCTCTAACTGTACTTGCTGGTACAATAACAAGCTGATTCTAATAGTCATGAAACAGGGAGGTTTTAAAAAATAATCAAGGTAATTTTGGAGATTATCAAGGAAGAGCTTGCCTGCTATATATTAAGAACTTATATAAAGCAAAATAGCACCCAGAAACAGACCACATAGAAGTGGAGACTCGATACGGTAAGAAGGTAGCATCATAATGCATAGGGAAAAGATGAACTAGATGGTAAATGGTGCTGGCATAGCAAATTACACTTAATATGTCTAAATGGAACTCTTAATGTTCCCCCCAAACCTGCTTTTCCTTCCATCTTCTGCTTTCAGTTCTTGGCAACTCCATCCTAGTTGCTCTGGCCAGAGACCTTAGAGTCATCCTTGATGCCCTACTTTCTCACATTTCACATCCTGTCTATCAGGAGAGCCTGCTAGGCCCAGCCTTGATAATCTGTATAGCCTCTAAGCATTCTTATCATTTCCTACCATGACCATGGGCCAGGCCACCTGTCCTCAGCTATTTGTTGCTAGACTCCCTGACTTCTACTCTTGCTTGCTTCTATTCTGTTCTCAATGCAGCAGCAAAAGTGGTCCTTGTAAAATATACACCAGATCCCACCACTGCTCTACTCAAATAGTCCAGGTAACTGCTCACCTCACCTGAGTCAAAGCTCACTTCCTTTGATGACCTCTGAGGCTTTATGTGACCACCACTCCACCCCTTACCTCCCTGACCCTCTTGCCTCCTCACCAACTTTTTTTCACACACTGTGCTTCAGCCACACTGGACTTCTTGCTTGCCCTCAAACACTCAAATATCTGCCTGGGCTCGCTCCTTCCCTCTCCTCCCTTAAGCCTTTCCCCAGGAGTCACCTCCTCAGTGCAGCTCCCCAGACCACACTCTTTAGAGGGTAACTGGCACCACACTGGTCCCCATCCCTCTTAGCCTGCTCTACTTTTTCCCCCGTGGTATTCACCTTCAGACATTCTTTGTAACTCACAGGATCATTATATTTGTTTGTCTGTCTCCCCCTGCTGGAAGATAAAAACCATAAAAACAGAAATGTGGGTATCCTTTGTTCAGTGATGGATCTTGACCACCTAGAACAATGTCTCGACCTCAATGGAATACATGAAGAGAAAAATGGGCAAAGAATATTAATAGGCAGCACACAGAACTTATTGGGCATCAGGCACTCAACAAAACATTTCTATTCTGATGCTATATGTGCATTTCCGAGAAATCTCACAGTCCGCAAACTCACAGAAAATAAAGAACAGGGCTTATAGGATTAATAAGATTAAAAGGAGACCTCTCCAAGTCTATGAACCTTTGTAAGCAGAGCACTAGTGAAAGCAACAATCCCAGTAGATGTGGGCACAGTTACATGACTGCTGAATGTGCATTTGACTTCCACTGATCACTCTTTGGCAACCTGTAGTGGGGTGACTAGTGGCCCCCAAAACACATGTCCACTTGGAACCTGTGAATGTGACCTTATTTGTACAAAGAATCTTTACAGATGTAGTTAAGGATCTCAAGATGAGATCCTCATGGCTTTAGAGTGGGCCCTACATCCAATGGCAGGTATCCTTAGAAGGAACAGCAAAGGAAGGCTACACACACATATACGGGAGAAGACCATGTAAAAACAGGAGTGGTTGGAGTGATGCTGCCACAGCCAAGGAAGCCTAGAACCACCAGAAACTGGAAGAGGCAAGGAACGATTGTCCCCTAGAGCCTCTAGAGGGAGTGCAGGCCTGCTGACACCCTCATCTCAGGCTTCTGCCCTGCAAAACTGTGAGAGAATTAAGTTTTTTGTTTTCAGCCACCAAGTTTGTGTTAATTTGTTACAGCAGCCACGGGAAACAAGTACATAGTCTTAAACCCCAGGCCTCATGCTCCCTCCTCTAAGATGCTGGTCCTAGAAGGCATCTGCTCCTAATCCAGACCATTCCTTTTAGCATTAACAATCGGATCCAAGGCGTAGCCTTCTTCATCAGTGTATCATCTTCACAGCTTCCTTGCTGGTGTTCATAGCTTTGGCAGATAGCTTAAATTATTGGACAGCAGGACAGCTCTAGAAGCTACTAGCACTAGAGGAACACACTTCTGTAAACTTTTGGGTTTTTCCTTAATGTTTTCATATATTGCTCAACCTTTCTAGAGCTTGCTCTTGATCACTTCAAGACATTAATGTGATAGTTAAAGGGGTCTTCCCGGGACTCTCCTGTTATGTACAGTGGCCTGGGTGGTAATTGCATTAATATCTCTATATGTAAACATTTGTTGAACATTTTAAGATTTGTGCACATTAATGTGTAATTTATCTCAGTACAAAAGTTTTAAAAATTAACATACTGGGAGCATCATATTCTGTTCCAGCATGAACTCTTTTTTTTTAATCCTGCCATCAATGTATTATTTATCAATCAGAGCATTTGGCATTGTAGCAAAGCAGACAATGTTGACTGACTTCACTCACAACTACCCTGTGAGGTCTGTGGCATTTTCATTCCTATTTGACAGAGGGGAAGTGGAGGAACTTAGAAGATTAAGTCACACAGCTGGTAAGGGACAGAGCAAGATTCACACTAAGGCTGGTGGGTATCAATGCCACTGCTCTCAGCTGTGTACGTATTACTATGACCAATGACACATGAAAAGGTGTGGTAGAACAGGGCAATGTAATCAAAAACTACCATGTTACTGTCCTTAAATTGGCAAAAAATACTCTTCTGTTCTCAACTCCTGGTGTGGACATGGAGCAACAAGAACTGCCAGGCTCACTAGTGGGCGCATAAGGTCATATCACTACCTCAAAGAGGAATTCGGCAGCATCTAGTGGAATTAGACCATGTTGTCCTCTCTAGCAGTCCTATCCCTGGTCAAATTCCTTCAATAGATATTTGCACATGCACATGAGGAGATGTGTCCAAGGATAGCAAAGCATTGCATGTAGTAGTAGAGAGCACTGGAAATTGCCAGCTATTCATCAGTGTGAGAATGGATAGATAAACTGGTTTATTCATTCAATGAAACTCAAGGATCAAATTCAGAAACATACCATTTGGTCAAAATGTCGATTGATAACTACAGAATATACCACCTTTGATAAAAAAAAAACTTTCACAAAGTATAAAATAATAGCTTATTTTGTTTCTGGATACATACTTACAGGAAAAGTGTCACAAATCTCCACAGGAAGGACAGCTACCCACCAGAAGAGTTGTTGCTCTGGGAGCAAAAGGGCAGTGGGCCTGGTGACAGGCAACACAGGAGACAAGAGCTGTGACTGGGTTGAAAAACTTTTAAAAATGGTGATGTGTGTGGGAAGAATTGTATACGTAGTTATTTCTTGGTGGCATTTTATCATTCTTGGTAATTTTCTGTGTTTTTCAATTATGTAATGTTGCAGGAACCTATGTATGAATGTTAAACCTCACTTAGAGGCTTATGCAGAGAATAGGACATGTGTACTGAGCAGGTGAATTTTTGTAATGTGGTGGGCACAAAGTAGTAATTCAGACTTGTGCTTCTCCCCAGCAGCCAAATCCAGTGGAACAGCGTTACATGGAGCTCTTGGCATTGCGCGATGAATACATAAAGAGGCTGGAGGAGTTGCAGCTTACCAACTCTGCCAAGCTTTCTGATTCCTCGACTTCACCTTCAAGCCCTTCGCAAATGCTGCCCCATGTGCAAACTCACTTCTGAGAGGGAGCCTTGCCCAGCGCTGCGTTCAAGCTCTGAATAAAGGAAATCGTTGACTTTCCTTTGGGGTCTCTGTACAAAGTAGATTAAAATATTTGCCCCCATGTAGAACTTGAATTAACGTAATCTTAAACTCTTGAATATGTGCCTTCTAGATTACATATTACAAGAAAACTATAGTGTCTACATGACAGTCAGATGGAAGGAGCCCAGATACAGATTTAGAAAATCCTGACATCTTTCAAAAGGAGTTTTTGAAAAATACAAAGTTTAAATTTAATTTGTCTCTTTAGAAATGCTATGTATACAGTGCATAATTTGTGGGCTTAATTGGAATAACATTATTTTAAACTAAAGGGGAAACAGGTTTGTGAAATGGATTTTCCTCAGGTTGCTTAAAAGCATTGCTTCAGATTATCTACAACTAACCCAAATGTGAAATGTGTGTTACTGCCAAAACCAAATTGAGCTCAGCTTCTAAGGCATTATCAAAAAAGAAAGTATTTCAATAATTGCCAAATTTTATACCATCCTAAGTGGTGACTTAAGGAGAAATAGCTGTGTAGATGAGTTTTTCATTACTTTGAAATTTTGGAATATGAAGTGTTTTCCTCTAATTTTCAAGAGAAGCGTATTTTTATATTTAAGAGAAACTGATGGGTCCTACTTAAATATGATCTGATTTTTTAAACTTTGCCTGTTCTATTTTCTAAATTTTTCCCATGAGTTTCCCTAAAATTCTGACCCATTTTCAGGTTGTAGGAAACCTCCTATGAAGCACTGTGCAAGGATGTTGGATATGATATGCTGCTGAAGTGAATGTTTTCACAAATGTTACTCTCTTCAAACCAGCTTATCTGCCAAAGCTTAGGGTTGACTATCTTGGATGTTCGAGTTATTGCTGGAGCATCGTATTTTGAAATAAAAGTCGCAGATGTACATTTGTTGAGTGTATCTTGAAAGTATTGTGCTTATTAATTTCAGTTAAAATGGTGTTGGGTGCCCCTCCTCCCAAGTGTGCATAAAAAATGGTTCTACACATTTTTACTTGAAGTACCTGGCAGTTTGCTTTTTCAGTTGTTTTCCCTTTAGTATTAAATGAAATTTAAAATGCAGTTCTATTTGATATCTGAACTAATTCATTTAGTAAGTATATTTGTAAAAGTTAGGGCTAGATTTAAAGCAATTAACATGTTTTACAATGATCTGTAAAGGACTATTTATAGCTAATATGGTTTTGTTTTCAATGAATTAGATTAAATATATCTTTGTAAGTTATTTTATGTCATAGTTTAATTGGTCTACCAAGTACGAGGTCTCAGAAACAGTAGTGATATAATGTATAAATTTTGTATGTATAAGAAATTTTATTAGACCTTCTCTTGCCTTTTGTAAACACTGTAAATATTTCATAAATTAACAAAGTGTCACTCCATAAAAAGAGAAAAAAGCTAATACTAGTAGTTTAAAGAATTTTGTGGAATTTCATGAAACATTTTTCATGGCAATAATGACTAAAAACCTGCTGTAATAAATACATTAACATAGCACTCTGTTTTCAGATATGTAATTATATATATTTATATATATATATATATATATATATATATGTCTTAAATATACATTGTATCGTCTTTTCCTGGCTTGACTTCACATGCTCTTGGTCTTACCAGCAACCTTGTAGGGCTCTCTCCCCAGATCCTAGCAATATGGGATATTTAAGTGCATTAACAATGCAGATTTTAAGAGTCACAACTCTTTATTAAAGTAAGGACAGCTTTTACAAAAGTACTGGGAGTGCATAGGCACAAGACTTCAGATTCTGGATGGAGAACAAAGTAGGTGATATTAAGAGAGAGTAAGACATTGGTTGAAACAAGGTATGCTGGATGTTGCATTAGGTAAGAATTTTTAAAATCCTCCAAACTGTGCTGCCAATTGGAAATTAAATTATTTATTTATATGCATCTGAAAAATGCTAAATAGTTACAGCAGAAAACTAAAATTAACCATTATTTTAAAATCTGAATAGGACTCTTAAATATATATTTTAAAACTGAGTATTTGAAATGCTTTGTGAGGTTCTATCTTTAGACATTGTTGTGTTTAATCCTCACTACAAACTCACAGGCTACACAGTATTCTATTATTGTATTTTCCAGCAGAGAAGGTCATTGATCCAGGGGTTCATGCCCAAAATCCCACAGAATCAAAACAAATAAGATCCAAAATGGCAAAAGAGTAAGTGGAAGCTATATTAACCTCCCAGGACCAATCAGGAATTACAGCTAAATGGTAGAGAAGTCATCCTGAATAACTAACTGAACACTAGCTGGAGAAAAGCTTTATAATCGAGGACAGACAGAAGAAACCCACTTCCCCACAACGAGACTGGTAGGGAGTGCAGAGGAGGCATGAGGGGGCTGGCTGGTCTCTCACGGGCAGCAACTGAAGTTCTGGAGGAATATCTCAGTGGCCAGAGATTCCATCCTGAAAAGTGTGGAGTCTAAACACCAAGCTAGACTCCCCAGCCTACAACCCCACACCTGGAAAGGATCCAAATAACATCCAGCTGTGAAAAAGCAGCAGGGTTTCTGGCTGCCAGGAAGAGATGGCTGGAGACTCAGAGAAGCTCTTAAAGGGCCAACCCACACAATTTCATTTGCAGCCACTTACCCTGGGCTCAGGCAGAGAGAGGGCAGAGTGGACTAGAGATGCTTGAGGAAAGTCTGGAGTTGGTGGCCCTGGGGAGAGAACTGAAGAGAAGGCCACCAGGATCCCTGTGCTGAGTCATTCCCTATACTGCAGAAGCCATGTATCAGGTAGCACACTCCCAAGTGGCATCAGCCTGAGGGGAAGCAATACCCTGCCTACAGGAATTGTAACCCACATTGTGGTGCTTAGCCAGGCTGCTGATTGCAACTTCAGCCTATATCACTGATGAGTTTAACAATTAGGGTGGAAAAAATGAAACAGCAGTCAAAATAGGAAGACAAAAAAACACACCAAATGAAAGAATAAGAAAATTCTCCAGATGAACTAGATGAAATTCAGGCAAGCAATTTAGCAGAGAGTTTAGAGTAATGATTATAAGAATACTCAATAGCATGAAAAAATACATAGAAAACATAAAAAAGGACCAGTCAAAAATAAAGAATGCACATCTGAAATAAATAATACACTGGAAGGAATAAACTGTATTAGATGAAGCAGAGGATTGAATCATTGATTTGGGAGACAAGGTAGAAAAAAAAAAAACACCCAGGCAGAACAGCAAAACAAACGAAAAAAAAATTTTAATGACAGTTTAAGAAACCTTTTGGACAACATGAAGCATAACAACATCCACATCATGGGACTACCAGAATGACAAAAGAGTGAGCAAGTGATAGAAAACCTACTTGAAGAAATAATGACATAAAACTTCCCTAATCTGATGAAGGAAAAAGACACACAAATCCAGGAACTTCAGAGAGTCCCAAACAAGTTGGACCCAAACAGGCCTACACTGAGACACATGATAATTAAAATGACAAAGCGTAAAAACAAGGAGAAAATCCTAAAAGCCACAAGAGAAAACCTGATAATTATATACAAGGGGGTACCAATTAGACTGGCATCTGATTTCTCAACTGAAACATTTCAGGCCAGAAGGGAGTGGCCTGAAATATTCAAGGTGATGAAAACCAAGAATCTACAACCAAGGCTACTTTACCCAGCAAGGCTATCATTTAAAATGGAAGGAGAAATAAGGAGCTTCCCAGACAAGAAAAGGCTAAAGGAGTTATGTTAACACCAAACAAGTACTACAACAAACGTAAAAGGGCTTGCTTTAAGAAGAAAGAGAAAAAGAAAAAAGGCAGAGGGAATAGTCTAACAATAAAATGTTACTAAATACGTAACTATCAATAATCACCTTAAATGTAAATGGCTTAATGTAAACTGCCCCAACCAAAAGACATAGGGTATCTGAATGGATTTTTTAAAAAGGACACATACATGTGCTGCCCTCAAGAGATTCGACTCAAATCAAAATATGCACACAAACTAAAAGTAAAGGGATGGAAAAGATATTTCATGCAAATGGAAAGGGGGGGAAGCTGGGTACTAGTATTTATATCCGACAAAATAGGCTTTAAAACCCAGGCTATAGTAAGGGACAGAGAAGGACACTATACCATGATAAAGGACAATCCAATAGGGATATAACCCTAGTAAACATTTATGCCCCCCCATAGGAGCATCTAAATATGTAAAGCAAACCTTGATGGACATAAAGGGAGAGTTTGGCAGAAATACAATCATAGTTGGGGATTTTAACACTGCATTGACTTCAATGAATAGATCTTCCAGGCAAAAAATCAACAAGGAGAGAGCAGCCTTAAATGACACACTAGATCAAATGGATTTAATTGATATCTTCAGAGCATTTCACCCCAAAGCAACAGAATATATATATTTTTCAAGTGCATATGGAACATTTTCTAGGGCTGACCACATTTTAGGACACAAAACAAGTCTCAATAAATTTAAGAGGATTGAAATCATGTCAAGCATATCTGATCACAATGCTATGAAACTAGAAATCAATCACAAGAAGAACACCAAAAAACACAAAGAAATGGATGCTAAATAACATTATTAAACAATGAATGGGTCAACAACAAGATGAAGAAAGAAGTCAAAAGTTACCTTGAAACAAATGAAAACGAGGACACAACAATCCAAAATCTGTTGGACACTGGGAAAGCAGTTCTAAGAGGGAAGTTCATAGCATGACAGGACTATCTCATAAAACAAGAAAAAGCTAAAATAAAAAATCTAACTTCACACTTAAAGGAACTTGAAAGAGAACAACAAACAAAGCCCAAAGTGAGTAGAAGAAAGGAAATAATAAAGATCAGAGCGGAAATAAATGAAACAGTCTAAAAATGATACAAAAAATCAATAAATTCAAGTTCTGTTTCTTTGCAAAGATAAACAAGATAAACGAAACTTTAACAGACTACAAGATAAAAAGGTAAAGGACCCAAATAAAATAAAAAATGAGAGAGGAGAAATAACTGACAGCAAAAAAAAAAAAAAAAAAAAAAAAAAAAAAAAAAAAAACATGATCTTAAGAAAAATTATGAACAACTATATACCGACAAACTGGACAACTTGGACAAAATGGATAAATGCCAAGAAACATAATCTTCCAAAAGTAACTCAGGAAGAATGAGTCTGGATAGACAGATTACACCTAATGAAATTGAAGCAACAATACAAAAAAAAAAACCCAGTAAACAAAAGCCCTGGACCAGATAGCTTCACAGATGAAATTTACCAAACATTTTGAGAACTAACACTTCTCAAACAATTTCAAAAAATTCAACAGGAGGGAAGGCTCCCAAACGCATTTTATGAGGCCAGCACTATCCTAATTCCAAAACCAGGTAAAGCCACTACAAAGAAAGAATTATTGGCCAATATACCTGATAGACATAGATGTTAAAATCCTCAACACAATATTAGCAAACCAAATACAGCAATGCATCAAAGATCATATGCCATGATTAAATGGGATCTATTCTTGGAATGCAAGTTTGGTACAACATTCACAAATCGATAAATGTTATTCACCATATAAACAACAGGAAGGATAAAAATGACAAGATCATATCAATAGATGCAGAAAAGGCTTTTGATAAAATCCAGCATTCATTCATGATAAAAACTCTCAGGAAAGTGGGAATACAGGGAATATACCTAAAAATAATAAAGGACATATATGGCAAATCCACTGCCCCCATCATACTCTGGGCAAAAACTATAAGTGTTCCTATTAAGATCAGGAACAAGATAGGGATGTTTGCTTGTACCTCTCTTATTCAACATAGTACTGGAAGTCCTAGCCACAGCAGTCAGACAAGAAGAAATAAAAGACATCCAAATTGGAAAAGAAGAAGTAAACATGTCTTTATTTGCAGAAGACATGATACTGTACATAGAGAACCCCAAAGATTCCACCAAGCAACTACTAGAAATGATAAATGGATTCAGCAACATAGCAGGATACAAAATTAATATCCAGAAGTCAATAGTATTTTTAAAACTTTAAGCAAAAATTAATGGAAATGTAGAGAAGCATACAGAGTCGAAGAAAAGGCTGAAAATCTCAAGGAGTGGCAAGAATCGAGCAGTTCTAAGGCAACAAGAGGGAAGGGACCATACTCTGAAGTGTTGCAATTGTTGTGAACAAGCTCCTACAGCCCTTTTCATTCCATTCAGGATTCAGGGTCCATGTCAAGAATACGTGCCTGAGCCCTGGCTGGCGTAGCTCAGTGGACTGAGTGTGGGCTGCGAACCAAAGTGTCCCAGGTTCAATTCCCAGTAAGGGCACATGCCTGGGTTGCAGGCCACGGCCCCCAGCAACCGCACATTGATGTTTCTCTCTCTCTCTCCCTCCCTCCCTTCCCTCTCTAAAAATAAATAAATAAAATCTTAAAAAAAAAAAAAGAATACGTGCCTGGCCTACCGTGAGTCATATACCAAAACCATCATCCAGAAGAGGGTAGGGACTCTCTTTTCTTTTAAAAATATTTAATTATTATTAGGATACATAATGCTTTGTTTTGTGTGTGTGTGTGTGTGTGTGTGTGTGTGTGTGTGTGTATTCCCTATATATATTCCATATGTATATTCCATATATATATATATATATATATAAGGAATTTTGGTATATTTCCTTGATTATGATATTACAGTTGTCCCAGTTATTCCCCTTTGCCCCCATCCACCCAGTATGTCCCTTCCCTCCAGCAATCCCCCATTAGTTCATGTCCATGGGTCATGCATATAAGTTCTTTGACATCTCCATTTCCTATACTATTCTCAACATGACCCTGTCTATTTTGTACCTACCAATTTCGCTTCCTATTCCCTGCATGTTTTCCCTGTTCCCCCTCCACACCCTCCCAACTGATAACCCTCGAAATGATCCCCATATCTATGATCCTTTTCATGATCTGGTTGTTTCCTTAGTTTGTTTTTGGTGTTTTTTTTTTTTATTCAGTTGCTGATAGTTGTGAGTTTGTTGTCATGTTAATGTTCATAGTTTTTATCTTTTTCTGAAATAAGTCCCTTTAACATTTCATGTAATAATGGCTTTGTGATCATGAGTTCCTTTAGCTTTACCTTGTCTGGGAAACACTTGATCTGCCCTTCCATTCTAAATGATAGCTATGCAGGATAGAGTAATCTAGGTTGTAGGTCCTTGCTTTTCATCACTTTGTATACTTCTTGCCAGTCCCTTCTAGCCTGCAAAGTTTCTTTTGAGAAATCAGCAGTCTTATGGGAAATCCTTTGTAGTTAACTATGTTCCTTTCTCTTGATGCTTTTAAGATTCTTTTTTTTTTCTTTACACTTCAGCATTTTAATTATGATGTGTCTTGGTGTGTTCCTCCTTGGGTCCAATTTCTTTGAGATTCTCTGGGCTTCCTGGACTTCCTGGGAATCTATTTCCTTAGTCAGACTGGGGAAGTTTCCCTTCATTATTTGTTCAAATAAGTTTTCAATTTCCTGCTTCTCTTCTCTTTCTGGCACCCCTACAATTCAGATGTTGGAGCATTTGAAGTTGTCCCAGAGGTTCCTAAGCCTCTCCTCCTTTTTTTGAATTATTTTTTCTTTGTTCTCTTCTGGTTGAATATTTATTTCTTCCTTTTGTTCCAAATAGTTTATTTGAATCCCAGCTTCATTCCCTTCACTGTGGGTTCCCTGTAGATTTTTCTTGATTTCAATTAGTACATCTTTCATGACTTCCTTTGTTTTGTGGCCATACTCAATGAGTTCTGTGAGCATCCCTATCACCAGTGTTTTGAACTCTGCATCTGATAGGTTGGCTATCTCTATTTCATTTAGTTTTCTTTCTGGGGTTTGGTTCCATTCTTTCATTTGAGCCATATTCCTTTGCCACCTCAATTTGGTGGCCTCCCTGTTTTCATGTATTAGGTAGAACTGCTTTTACTTACTGTCTTAGTAGTATGTACTATGTAAAAAAGGCACCTGTAAATTGTGTGGAGCAGAGCCTTACATAATTGTCAGGTTGGGACAACCTGCTTCATTGCTTTTTGGCTGTAGGAGTGGGACTTAGAGAGGGGTCAATGCTGCTTCCTGGCTTCTGGAGGCCTGCTAGGCACTCTCCCCACCTTCAGTCACATCACTCACCTTCTGTATGTGATTGGAGCACTTCCAGCTGCTGCCATATGGTTTGTGTATGTTCTAAGCCCATGTGGGCCCTTTAAGAGGTGAAAATCCAGCAGTTTCTTCCACTGTTTCAACCACCCACTGGTTTTAACAGCCAGAGGTAATGGGGATTTATCTTCCTGGTGCTGGCACCCTGGGCTGTGCATTCTGCCCTGAGTCTGGGGTCACTCACTCCCAAGGTATCCCTCCCCATTTTTATCTACCACACGTGGAGGTGGGACTGTCCATTCCTCCACCACCACCATCACCTCTCCAAACCACACCTCATCCTCCCTGCCCCAGGTCCATGACTCTGCCCTTCCTGCCCATCTGGATGAATGTGGCTGGGGCGTTGGGCTGAGGTGGGGGAAAAAGGCAGAAAACTGTACTTAAACAACAATAAAAAAAGATTCACAGAGGAAAATACAAGAAAATTACAAAAATAAATGGTGTTGTGAAAACTGGACAAATACATTTAGAATAATGAAACTAGATGACCTTCTTACATCACAAACAAGAATAAATTCAAAGTGAATCACAGACTTAAATGTTAGGCCAGAAACCATAAAAGTCCTAGAATTAAACATAGGCAACAAAATCTAACATTGCTCATAGCAATATTTTTTCTGATACATCTCCCCAGGCAAAGGAAACAAAAGAAAAACAAATGGGACGATATCAAGCTAAAAAGTTTTTCAAAGCAAAGGAATTCATCAACAAAATAAAAAGACAAGCCACAGAATAGGAGAACATATTCTCCAATACATCTGATAAGGGGTTTATATCCAAAATTTATAAAGAATTTACAAAACTCAACACTGAAAAAACAACCCCATAAAACTGGGAAAGGACCTGAATAGACTCTTCTCTAAGGAGGACATACAGATGGCCAACAGACATATGAAAAGATGGTCAATGTCACTAATCATCAGAGGGATGTAAATTAAAACCACAATGAGATACCATCTCACACCTGTCAGAATGGCTATCATCAATAAATCAACAAACTGGTCCTGGTGAGGATGTGGAGGTAGGGGAACCCTTTTGCATTATTGGTGGGAATGCAGATTGGTTCACCACTGTGGAAAGCAGTATGGAGATATCTCAAAAAATTAAAAATGGATCTGCCTTTTTACCCAGCAATCCCACTTCTGAGAATATACCTGAAGGAACTCAAAAACACTAATTCAAAAGAACATAAGCACCCCTATGCTCATTGCAGTGTTATTTACGATCACTAAGATATGGAAGCAGCCCAAGTGTCCATCAGTAGAAGAGTAGATAAAACAACTATGGGGCATTTACACAATGGAATAGTCGGCCATAATAAAGAAGAAAATTTTACCTTTTGCGATAGTATGGATGGACCTAGAGAACATTATGCTAAGTGAAATAAGCCAGACAGAGAAAGACAAGTGCCATGTGATTTCACTCATATGTGGAATCTAATGAACAAGCTGAACTAATAAGAATTGGACAGACTCTTTGATGGAGAGCAGATGATAGCTAGTGGGGACGTTATAGGGTGGAGGGATCGAGCAAAAAGGAAAAAGGACTCATGGACATGGGTAACAATGTTAGGTGATTGCTGGGAGGTATAAGTGGACTAAATGGTAATGGAAAAAATGACAATTAAATTAAATAAAAAGAATATATACAAGCATTAAACTAAATTCAGCCTTTTTCGAGTTCCCACTGACTACCTTAGCTCTGCCTTCTGAAATGAAATAGAACAATATCTTCCTGGTACAGCCTTCCATATAATTTGGAATCATACCTACTTTTGACAATATAACAGTTTTTTTCTAAACATAATCAAAGCACTTTTTTATCTATTTTTGGTAATGCAACAAATCTTATTTTTATTGGAAGGAATAATTTTCACAAGTTTTACACTAAGCTGACTAGTATCTCATCAACTGCAGCCCTCTCTACAGAGTGCACATCTGTGGTGTCAGTCATTTGGACAGCTCTTGTGGCATTTAGGGGCATTAGGCAAAAATAGGACTATACAGAGGGAATGTTCTTAAAATACAGGAATTTTATTAGGGTCTATACACTTATGACTCTGAAATTTCATGATGCTTTTTTCGTGAATATACCTATTGGTGGCCATAAAGCAAAAGTAGGGTATACCCATAGGAAATAAGAAATGTATGTAGCATGAAGCCACACTCACACAAAAGTCTTTCTGGGTTGTGGATTGCAGCTAATTTTTTTAGGTTCACAGAATCACTTAATGCATGATGTTGAAATAGCAGTATTTGAAATTAGAGTTTTATATTCCAACATCTATTGGTAGATCTATAACTTGGTTAAAGAATTATTAGCAAAATATTTTGTATTAAACATATTTGATAGAGGAAAGATCAGCAAAACAAAGTATTCTCATTTCCTTATGAGGCTTAGATTTAGATATGGCTTATTCCTTATTTGCAATAATTTGTCCTTTGAAAGCAAAGACAATAATGTATTTAAGCCACATGGGAATGTTTATACATAACTGTTAAGGCCTAGCAGTTCTTTTTCTAGTGACTTTGTAGAACATGACACTCATTTACAGTGGTTAGTACTTAATGTGCTTCTGCAATTGACTGTGTTTCACAGAGCATTCTATGTAAACTGTAAGAGAAAGTTGTTTGCCTCATTTCAAGAGCTTTAAATCACAAACCTGTGTTAGAACCCTGGTTAGAATGTGTGGAGACCTGGATACCTGCCTGGGTCCTGAACTACTACTTCTTTTTCTTTTTCTGAAGTACTTGGATGGATGGTGTGAGGTCTGGGAGTAGGCATCTGTCCATCTGCTCAGCAAGGATATGGCCTGCATGTTCTTTAAGGTTCCTTACACCCCCAAAACAACCCTTCTCAGAAAATACTTTTTAATCACTGCACATATAACAATATTTATGGCACAAGGTGGCATTTGCTTTGTGTGTTAGTTTTCTCTTCCTTCTGTAAGAAATCACCACAAGCTTAGTGATAATTTATTCTTTTTGTTTTGTTCTGTTTTTAGTATATTTTATTGAGTATGCTATTACAGTTGTCTAAATTTTTTCTCCTCTTTATTCCCCTCTGCCCTGCACCCCCCTCCATCCAGCTTCTCCCCCACCTTAGTTCATGTCCATGGGCCATACATATAAGTTCTTTGGCTTCTCCATTTCCCATACTATTCTTAACTTTTCCCTGTCTATTTTGTTCCTACCATTTATGCTTCTTATTCTCTCTACCTTTTCCCCTCAATCTGCCCCCCTCCCCCTCTCTGCTGATAACCCTCCACGTGATCTCCATATCTATGATTCTGTTCATTCTCTGCTTATTTCTTAGATTGTTTTTGTTTTTAGGTTCAGCTATTGATAGTTGTGAGTTTGTTGTGATTTTACTGTTCATAGTTTTGATCTTTTTCTTTGATAAGGCCCTTTAACATTTCATCTAAAATGGTTTGGTGATGATGAACTCCTTTAAGTTATCCTTATCTGGGAAGCACTTTATCTTCCCTTCCATTTAAATGATAGCTTTGCTGGATAGAGTAATCTAGGTTCTAGGTCCTAGCTTTTCATGGCTCTGAATACGTCTTTCCAGCCCCTTCTTGCCCGCAAGGTTTCTTTTGAGAAATCTGATGATAGTCTTATGAGAGCTCCTTTGTAGGTAACCGTCTCCTTTATCTATTGCTGCTTTTAAGATTCTCTCCCCATCTTTAATTTTGAGCAATTTAATTAAGATGTGTTTTGGTGTGTTCTTCCATGGGTCCAATTTCTTTGGGACTCCCTGGGCTTCCTACATTTGCATGTGTGTTTCCTTCACCAGATTGTGGAAATTTTCCTTCATTATTTTTTCAAATAAGTTTTCAATTTCTTGCACTTCCTCTTCTCCTGGCACTCCTATGATTTAGATGATGGAATGTTTAAAGTAGTCCCAGAGGTTCCTAAGCCTCTTCTCTTTTTTGAATTCTTGTTTCTTCATTCTGTTCTGGTTGGATTTTTATTTCTTTCTTCTGTTCCAAGTCATTGATTTGAGTCCCAGTTTCCTTCCCTTCACTATTGGTTCCCTGCATGCTTTTCTTTATTTCAGTTTGCATAGCCTTCACTTCTTCATTTATTTTGTAACCATACTCAACCATTTCTGTGAGCATCCTGATTACCAGTGTTTTGAATTCTACATCTGATAGGTTGGCTATCTACTCATTACTTAGTTCTTTTTCTGGAGTTTTGATCAGTTCTTTCATCTAGGCCATATTTCTTTGTCTCATCACACCTGTTACATTGTAAGGGGTGGAGCCTTAGATATTTGCTCAAGTGGGGCAACCTACTTTGCTGTGTTGTGGCACTGTATGAGAGGAGAGGTCAGGGTGGAAACAATGTTGCTTGCTCAGCTCTCACCCCACCTTCAGTCATTTCCCATGCTTCCCACAAGTGGATGGTGCCTTTTCAGATGCTGATTCCCAGGTGGGTGGGCTTGTGCATGTTCTAGGATCCTGTGGGCCCCTCCAACTCACTCTCCTGTGAGACTAGGAGTTTCTCTCACCAGTGCAACCCTCAAAGATTTTTACAGCCAGAGGTTTTGTGGCTTAGTTTCCCACACTGAAACCCTGGGTTCTGCAGTCTGTCTCATTCCCCAGTTGTTCCTCCTGGATTATCCTCATGAGAATGGAGGATATTCTCCATTCCAGTCCAACAGCTGCTGTCTTGTAGCTCATCCTTGCTGCACTGGCATCCCATTTGTGCCTCTCCTACCAGTCTGGATGAATGTTTCTTTAACTCCTTGGTTATCAGACTCCCACACAGTTTGATTTTCTGGCACTTCTGGTTGTTTTTTTGTTTTTAAATTTGCTTTTGTCCTTCTTTTGGTTGTGCAAGGAAGCAAAGTGTATCTACACATACCTCCAACTTGGCCAGAAGTCTAATAATCTTTTCTTCAGGGAGTGTTTGGGGGGGGGAGTTGTGGTTTTTATTGATGCTTTTCAATAGAGGCTGAATGTCTATTTCCAGAATGTCACCAAAGCAAAAAGAAGCTGAACAAAAGTATGGAACTTAGATTAGATACATTCCCAAACTAATTATAGGTTATATTTATTTATTTTTAGAGAGAGGGGAAGGGAAGGAGAAAGAGAGGGAGAGAAACATCAATGTGTGGTTGCCTCTCACATGCCCCCAACCGGGAACCCAGTGCACAACCCAAGCCTGTGCCCTGACAGGGAATCAAACTCATGACCTTTTGGTTTGCAGTCCGGTGCTCAATCCATTGAGCCACACCAGCCAAGATTGAATACAACTTATTATAAGATGATTTATATCTCTGCCACACCTGATTCACTGAAGGTTGAATAATGGAATACTATAATACAGCCTCTCTTTGTAAGGTCCTGTGTCCTAGAAGTGAGTTTGAGCAGTTTAGAGCATTATTACCACCACAAGAAGAACTTAAAGTCTGTATATTTAAGTTTTACTTCTTTGTATCCAATATCCAAAATCATTTTTTAAGAAAAGAATTTCAAGAGAGTTACAAAAATTCAAACAACATAAAAATAAACGAGTTAATCAGGGAACTAGAATACAAAAGTAGGAAAAATAGATGAGGTAGTTAGAATTCATGCTTCAAGATTCTATACAGTCACCAGAAGCCTGCCACATATTTCTCTCTGAAGTTTTCAGCAAAGCACAGATGACATGATTGTTTCATAATTTACAGTATCTCTAAGATAAAAATTAAACAAAATGTTCCAAGAACAACTATTCCTGGTACTCAGTCTAGCATGGCTTTCTATCATTGTTCAGGATCTTGCGAAGCTTGAACCTAATCCACTGGATATCCTGATGTTCCATTTGTACCAGTTGAGAACACGTTATCTATGTGTGGCCACCAGGCCTAGTACAATATTTGGCACATATTAAGCATTCAAAAATGTTTAAGTGAATGAATGCATCAATTTGTACTTATTGCTATTAAAAAGAAAAATCCCACAGTGATAAGGTTCTTATAAAATAATACAATGACATTGGCAAGAAATTCAGAGATCTTGGCAATTTTTATTATTTAAAATATTTTTTCAGTTACAGTTGACATTTGATATTATATTAGTTTCAAGTGTATGACATAGTGGTTAGACATTTATGTAATTTATGAAATAATCAAAGAGATCTTGGAATTTGAATTTATTTTTGCAGTTTTACTTCCAATATCCATTCCAACTCTAAAATGCAGTGTTCTTCTCACAAACACATTAATATTTGTCTTACTTAGGTTAGCAGTTTTAGAAGCAAACACAGGGAAGTGTGGGCACCTGATGTATAATGTATAAGCTTTCAGGAGAAGGAGGTAGAAAGCTGGAGATAGCAGAGGAAGGGGCCGACCAAGGAATAGTGGCAACTGGACTCTAGCTTCAGCCTGATCCTATGAGGAGCTCTGGAGTGGAAATTGTGCCTCACTAATTGTTTCATTGTGAGACAAGGGGAAAGACTTCTGTTCTCCCGTGCCAGTCATTGGCTGTGAGCTGCCCTAGGGTAGGGGTGGGGGGCAATGCGAATAACCATCTAGGAAAGATGACTCCCATACCTGAGGGCAATCCTCCACAGAAGGGGTTGCCTGGGAGTCCTTAGTATCCAACACTCCCAGCAGCTGGCAGATGGGAGCCAAGCTGCCATAGTGGATCCACTCAGAGCCCCAACATCATCCATGTCAACATTACAACTACTTCATCTATGCTGGCAAGAGAGAGACAGGTTTTTATAGTTGCCATTACATAATAGCCTACATATGCATAATGCTTATACATACTAGGCACTGTTCCAATTGATTATATATATATTTTTAACAATTTATTATATTTTGTTATATATATAACAAAATTTATTATAATTTGTTATATATATAACAATTTAATTGCCCAACAAGCCTATGATTAGCTATATCATCATCATCATCATCATCATCATCATCATCATTCCCTTTTGCAGAGGAGGAAACTGAGCACAGAAAAGTCACCGCTGAAAGTTACCCAGGTGCTGAGTAATGGAGCCAGTTTCAACTCAAACCACAGTATCTTGGAGTCTGTGCTCTGATGTGCACTACTTTGCTGCCTTGTCAAAGAACCCGGAATCCTGTCAAAGCAAAGCGTTTTAGAATATCTTTCTTGTATCTAAATAAACCATATCTCCACTCCTCAGTGTTTGTTGTCTATAAATTTCAGCCCCTAATTACTTGGGAAGATGGATAATCCCTATAAAATACCTGATATTTTAAATTATATTTGAACAAGGACATCTTTAGCATTCAAAAATTCATAACACTTAAAGCAGATTGTGAAAACTCTCCACTGAAGGCCTTGCAAAAGCAGTCGAGCTTTGCCACTCAGCTTTGCTGCTTCCCAGCTTACCCTGGGGCTGGAAAGCTTCTCTGCCTGAGGCCTAACTGTGCTGGCACCTGTCTGCAAAGAAACTGGATGTGTTTTTCTTCCACTTGGTTGAGCCCATGGGATAATGTTCAGAATGAAAAGAATTCCCCCAGAGTCTGCAAAATGAACAGGTCAATGGAACACTTAAACATTGCTCTGGAAGCTGGAATCTGATATATATAAAGTCCTTGTTTGGCAACCATGTTACTCTCCTGGTTGAACTGCTTGAAGGTGGAGAAATCCTGTGGGCTTTGTTTTTGTTTGCATTTTATTGGTCCATGCAGTTTAAAACTCAGGAAATAACTGGTTTGAACTCACTGTCTCCCTTTCTTCTACTTTGTGATGGTTAATTATATGTATCAACTTGATTGAGCCACAGGATGTCTAGATACCTTATTAACATTATTTCTGGGTGTGTCTGTGTGGGTATTTGGAAGAGATTAGCATTTGAATCAAGGAATCAGTATACTGAGTAAAGCAGATGTCCCTCCCCAATGTGATGCCTTATCCAATCCATTGAGGACCTGAATAGAACAAAAAGGTGGAGGAAGGTGGAGTTCTCTTTCTGGCTGACTGTTGATATATGTATCTTTTGCCCTTGGTGCTCTGCATTCTCAGGCCTTCAGACACAGACTAGGATCTACCTTCAAAATACAGCAATGGCTTTTCTGAGTCTCCAGCTTGCAGATAGTATATCATGGGACTGCTTGCCCTCTATAATCAAGTGAGCCAATTTCTTATAATAAATCTTATTATGGTTATGTTCTACATAATGGCATTTCACTTAATGATGTACTGCATATATGGAGATGGCCTCATATAATAGAGCTGAAAAATTTCTATCATCTACTGACATCATAGCCATTTTAACACCACAGTGCAACACATTCCTCATGTGTTTGTGGTGATGCTGGTGTAAACAAACCTACTGTGCTGCCACTCATGTAAAAGTATAGCAGATACAATCATGTACAGTATGTAATGCTTCACAGTGATAACAAATGAGTGTTACTGGTTTATGTATATACTGTGCTATACTTTTTATTGTCATTTTATAGTGTGTTCTTTCTAGTTATAAGAAAAAGTTTGCTGTGAAACTGTATGCCATGTTTTGTCAACAGCAGCCTCATACATCTAGTGTATATTGCCTCTCCTGATTGCATCATTTTCTCTTGTGCTTGACTCAATCTTGTGCTGTTATATACAGTAACATGCTGTACAGATCTGTACCTAGGAGCAATATGCTAGACAATAAAGCCTAGATGATTAATAGGTTATATCATCTAGGTTTGTGTAAGTGTACTCTATGATGTTTGCACAACAAAATCACCTAGCTACACACATCTCAGAACATATACTCATCATTGAGTGATGCATGACTATATATAAATAGAAAGATAGATATAGAGACAGAAATAGAAATAGAGAGAGATAAAGATGGAGTGATAGATTCTGTTTCTCTGGAGAAGCCTGACTAATACACCTTCTTAGTCATTTCATAACTATCACCTCCAGCTCTAATTGTTCCCTGAAAGTGTTCTTATCAAAGTCTTATCAATGTGACCTCCACATTGGTGATTCCAAGGACCACTTCTCTGCCCCTACTTACCACATGTCTCAGCACCACTTGTCATTCTGAACTGTTCCTTCCTTTTTAAAAATATATTTTATTGATTATGCTATTATAGTTGTTCCAATATTTTCCCCTCCCTCCCCCACCACCCAGTACCTCCATTCCCTCCAGCAATCCTCCCCCTTAGTTCATGTCCATGGGTCATGCGTATAAGTTCTTTGGCTACTCCATTTCCTATATTGTTCTTAACATGCCCCTGTCTATTTTATATCTACCAATTTGTAATTCTTACTCCCTACACCTTTTCCCCCACTCTCCCCTTTCCCCTTTCAGCTGATAACCCTTGAAATGATCTCCATATCTATGATTCTGTTCCTGTTCTGCTTGTTTGCTTAGTTTGTTTTTTAGATTCAGTTGTTGATAGTTATGCATTTGTTGCCATTTTAATGTTCACAGTTTTGATCTTCTTTTTCTTAAATAAGTCCCTTTAACATCTCATATGATAATGACATGGTGATAATGAACTCCTCTAGTTTTACCTTGTCTGGGAAGCACTTTATCTGCCCTTCCATTCTAAATTGGAGCTTTGCTGGATAGAGTAATCTAGTTTGTAAATCCTTGGTTTTCATCACTTTGAATACTTTTGCCAGTTCCTTCTAGCTTGCAAAGTTTCTTTTGAGAAATCAGCTGGCAGTCTTATGGGAACTCCTTTGTAGGTAACTCTCTGCTTTTCTCTTGCTGCTTTTAAGATTCTCTCTTTAAGTTTTGACATTTTAACTATGTGTCTTGGTGTGGTCCTCTTTGGGTCCATCTTTTTTGAGACTCAGTGATTCTTGGACTGGTATGTCTATTTCCTTCACCAAATTAAAGAAGTTTCCTTTCATTATTTTTTCAAGCAAGTTTGCAATTTCTTGTTCTTTCTGTTCCCCTTCTGGCACCCCTATGATTCAGATATTTGCACATTTGGAGATGTCCCAGAGGCTTCTTATTCTATTCTTATTTTTTGAATTCTTTTTTCTTCTAGCTGTTCTGCTTCAATGGTGTTTTCTTCTTTATGTTCCAAATCATTGATTTGAATCTCAGCTTCATCCCTTCCATTGTTGGTTCCCTGTAAATTTTTCTTTATTTCACTTAATGCAGCCTTCATTTCTTCCTGGGTCTATTTTATACTGTTGCAGTAGCCAATGATTTCTTTGAGCATCCTGGTAACTAGTGTTTTGAACAGTGCATCTGATAAGTTGCTTATCTCCATTTCATTTAGTTCTTTTTCTGGAGTTTTGTTCTGTTCTTTCATTTGGGCCATATTTCTTTGCTCAATTTGGCAACCTTCCTGTGTTTGTTTCTGTGTATTAGGTAGGCCTGCTTTGAATCCCTGTTTTAATAGTGTGGCCTATTGTATAAAAGGCACCTGTAAATTGTGTGGGGCCTTCGGTAGTTGCAAGAGTGGGACAACCTGTTTCACCGATTTGTGTCTCTGTGTGGAGGAGGGCTCAGAGCGGAGACAATGACGCTGCCTCTGGAGATCTCCTGAGAGGAAGCTATCTCCTGGCACTCGCTTGCTTGCCAGTAACTTCTCTTTCTCTCTTTCTCCCCTTACGCCCCTTGTGCCCTTCCAGCTATTGCCCTGGTGCTAAATCCCAGAGGGGGTAGGTCTGTATAAGTCCTAAGTCTGTTTCGGGCCCTTTAAAAGAAGTCTCTTGAGAATCCCACAGTTTCTTCTGCCACCCCAACTCTCACTGGTTTTTGCAGCCAGAAGTTGTGGGGACTTACCCTCCTGGTGTTGGGACCCTGGGCAATGTGGTCTGGTCCAGGGCTGGGATCCCTCGCTCCTGAGGTACCTCTCCTGATTTTTATTCACCACACATGAATGTGGGACCCATTCTGCCACCTCTCCACACCTCTCTGAGCCTCTCCATGCCTCCACGTCTCTGTCCCTCCTACCTGTATGGAATAATGTGGGTTTTTTATATCCTTGGTTGTTGGACTTCCATACAGCTCAATTTTATGATGAATCTGGGTGTTATTTGTTCTGTAGCATAGGTGTAATTTTTTCTGTAGTTGTGGGCAGAGGCAAAACTACATCTTGGCCAGAAATATGTTCCTTCATTTTTAAAACTCTCTACTCTGTTGGCCCCCAGGTCCCCTCTACCCTGACTCTTTTTCTTTTTCATTGTCTCTGGCAATGCCTCAGGCTCCCCCAGGGCTTCTCTCTTTTCACCTGCCTCTTAAGTGCTGGTGTCACCAGTGTGGACCTGACTACTTACTCTTCACCTTGTCTCCTACCACACAGGTGGACATATGTCTCCTTAAGTGATACCTGGGAAGGCAGGATGGTCAACCCAGCAACTCTGAATAGACCCTGATGTGGGCTTTGCAGGGAAGAGTGGGTTGGGCCACTTGTGTTGAGAGCCAATTCTCCATGACTATCTCAGGTTTCTGCATATTCCAGGATCTCTGAGTGAATGAATGTATGGGCAAGTTAAGAACACTGGTATAAGGAGACATTCCCAACTAGTAAAGATTATCGAAGTCTCCCTCCCAGGAACCAATTTAAAGTAATAAAAGTAAGGAGATTTGCTTGCATTCCAGGGAAATTGCTCTCTTTGGAAGGGAGAATGGGCAGGTCACTAGCAGTACTATAGAAGATCAGAGTTCCCAAGTTTGGAATTCCTCTCTTGTGTTGTACCCCTTTCATGTGAAGATATCATCTAGCCCCCTATTGGTCAAACAAGTTCACAGGGCCAGACCATATTCAAGAAGAGGGGAACAGATGCCACCTCTTGATGTAGGTATGCAAGATCACATTGCAAAAGAGCATGTCATACTGTGGAGATGGGTTGAGGGAATAGATCCAAGATATTGAACTGGCTGCTGCTTTGCTGTGAATAATTAACTGCCTTTGTTTCTGACCCAGAGAAACTCTGTCAGTGTCAGAGTGTAGTGGCAGGTTAGGTTTTCTAAGCTTGTTAGTATGGGAAAATCTTAGACTCTCCAGAGCTACAGACCAAATAAGAGGGAACACCTGCCTTAAAGGTGGGATGGTTTGGACATGGATTCCCAGCTAATGTGGGGGGGGGGGCAAAAAAGGGGAGATTACTTTTCTGTGTTAGATACCAAGAGCAGTGTTTGGGTGCTCTGTTGCTGCATCTAAACAAACAAAAACAAAAAGTGCTCTAAAACCTAGTAGCTCAATACAACAATTTATTACTTCTCAAAAATCTGGAATAAGTTTCCAACTTCACATGGTGTTTGCTAGGCCTCTGGAATGGCTGGAAGGCCTGAAATGGCTTGACTCACATGACTGGCTGTTAGTTCTAGCTGCTAGTTGAGAAACTCAGCTGGGATAGCAGCCAGGAGCCTTGGTTCTCATTCACATGGGCCTCTACATGTGGCTGGTTTGTCTTCCTCACAGTGCTGCAAGAAGTATTGTTCCAAGAAATATTGTATTCCTAGAAACCAAGGTGGGAGTTGCAGATCCATTAAGGCCTAGCCTGGGAAGTTACCTAGCATCCCTTCGGCCACATTCAAAAGAGGTTATAGGGCCAGTCCACATTTAGAGGAAGGGACATAGACTGTGACTTTTTATGTGGGAGTTCAAGATCACATTGCAAAAGAGCATGTAGGATGGGGGTATTACTGAAACAGTCTTTGGAGATACTGTATATCACAGAGGGAACATATAGTTGTATATCTCCAAATGCAATAAGCCCTGCCAGCATCAGAATCCAGAACAAAGTCCAAACTTCTTAGTCTAGCATTCCAGATGCTCCATGTCTTGGCCAAGCTAGCCTTTAGTTGACTTCCTCATTTGTGTTGTCTGACCCCATACTCCAGCAACAATATATTTCTTGGAGTTCCCTTACACATAATAAGCTGTTTAACTGACTCCACACACTTTAGTCCATAACTGTTTTTTCTGCCTGAAACAATTTGACTTTTTCACCTGGTCAAAGACTTATTCATCCTTTAAGATTCAGCTCTATGTTACCTTTTCTAAGAAGTCTTCCTAACCCCCTTTCCCTCAATGATTTGGCTGGGTGTTTTCACAGCCTATGTGCTTGCCTCCATCATAGCACTTACCAACCTGTATTGTTATTGTTAATTTGTCTGTCTCCTTCACTTGACTGTGAACTTCTTAGACAGGGATATATGTCAGATTCTCTTTGTGTAAGTCCTAAATTTGCTTAACTGAATTGAAAGTCTTATATTGTCATAGTGAATTCCTCTTTGGCCTAATCCTCCTTAAATAACGGGGTACTTCAAATATGCTTAAAATTTACCACTTTCTTTCTGACAAATCTCAAGGCAGCTAGGATGCTTACAGGTCCTTGTAACTAAGTACTTGACTAAAAATGGATGTCTTGGTCTACTCAAGCTGCCATAACAAAATACAACAGACTGGATGGCTTAAACTACATTTATTTTCTTCCAGTTATGAAGGTCACAAAGTCCAATATCAAGGTTCTGGATAGGTTTGGTTCCTGGTAAGAGCCCTCTTCCTGGCTTGCAAACAGCTGCCTTCTCACTGTGTCCTCACAGAAGTCTTTCCTCCATTCCTGCTCATGGAGAGAAGTGAAACCAATGTCTCTGGTGTCTCTTCTCATAAAGACACTAATCCCATCAGACCAAGGGCCCATCCAAATGACCTAATCACCACCTAAAGTCCTCATATCCAAGTATCATCAATTGAGGGTTAGAGCTTCCACATATGAATTTGAGAAGGGGAGACACAAATATTCAGTCTACAATAGTGGGTTAAATATTTGACTTAATAATTTTGGAAAACCAGAACCCTGCATAAGGTAGGTTTCCAGTGTGTCTAGGGGTCTTCTTCCCCTCCCTCCTCTCAGTCCTCTTTATCCTGTTGCCTTTTCACTTCAGGCTCATCTCCTCTTGTGTGTAAGATGGCTGCTTGGGCTCCAGGCATCACATCGTCGAGGTTCAGTATGAAGTTTTTAAGCTGGTAGGGCAGCATGGGTCTAGGATTTTCTAGGAAAATGGGAACTTCATGTTTCCAGGTCTGCCTTTTATAAGGGTCATAAGTCTGCTGTCTACACCCAGGGCAATCATAGGAGAAGGGGCTTAGTCATGATTTCTAAGAAAATCAGGGGTGAGGTGGCAGGGAATAAACCCTAGAAATGAGCAGGGAAATTAAATCTAGTCCGGCATTAGATATTGGCTTGATTTTCATAGCACTGATTTAACCAAGAGAAGTTAAATGTTAGTCTTAATATAAACCAAGGGTGGAAGTTCCCAGGGTGGCATCAGAACACTTGGTTGCCCTACAATGCCCTCCTCTCCCTTTATGGGAGAGGAGTAACGGGGTGGGGAAGAATTGCTAAAATGTATGGCATTTCTACTGACTGGACATGTCAAGACCAGGGACACCCAAGGGCCTGAGCTTCCCCACTCCAAAACTATTCTGTTAAAATTGAGGGAAAAGAAATCATTTTTAATTCTTGAAATTCCCTGAACTTTTTTTAAAACCTGTATCTCCATAGTCAATCTGTTATTTTCCTGAGTAAAGCACGTGTGCATCATCCGTTTGTAGATT
Source organism: Phyllostomus discolor (assembly GCF_004126475.2). Classification (NCBI taxonomy): domain Eukaryota; kingdom Metazoa; phylum Chordata; class Mammalia; order Chiroptera; family Phyllostomidae; genus Phyllostomus; species Phyllostomus discolor. The sequence goes on along the minus strand of NC_050198.1, from coordinate 41,598,507 downwards.
TCGACTCCAAATGGCTTGGGCGTTGTCCAAGTTTCTGAAGCCAGAGGGCATCTGCACCCAGTTCTGATTTTGTGGGCGAGCCCAGGTGGGCTTGGGCAGGTTGGCGGGGCCGGCGGGGAGCGCTGGAGCAACTAGGCGCCGAGCCCCAGACGCTCGCGCCGCAACCCCCCACGCGCGCGCGCGCGCGCGCGGCCTTGTGGGTAAGGCCCGGCCGCCAGGTGACAGCTAATGGCGGCGACCGCCTAAGCCGGCTGGCGGCAGATTGGGCCGCAGGAGGCACTCGGCGGGACCTTCCCGGCGCCAATCTGTTCTCGACTGCGGCTTCCCCGCGGTGGCTCCGGTCTCGCCGCACTATGGACCGGCCGACGGCGGCGGCGGCGGCAGCGGGCAGCGAGGGCGCCGGGGGACCGGGCCCGGGCCCGGGGCCGGCGGGGGGCTGGAGGTCCCCTCGGGTCCCGGGGGTCCCTGCCGCCGGCTCCAGGCAGCCTAGCGTGGAGACCCTGGACAGGTAAGCGGGGCCCGGCCCTCCAAGGCCTCCCGCGACCTGACTCCCGAGGGCCCCTAGTGAGCCTCAGCCACCCGCTCAGCGCGCGTCAGTTGGAGGCCCGTGTGTCTACCCCTTCCTTGGCCCCCTACTGGGTCCGCCACCTCTGGAGGCCCCCAACTCCCTCCCAACGTCCCCGGCCCCTCACCTGGCTCACTTCCGCCTTTCGCACCTAAGCTCCCCACACCCCTGAGGGGCTTTGCAGATGTCAAACTATTTCCAGTTCCACCTCCTACTGAGTCTGGGCTGACATTGCTCCAGCCACAAATCACTGGGGAAGACATTTCACTCCGACTCTCTTGTCGAGTGACCTTGCCTCCAGTGGTTTAAAGACCAACATATCTCAACAGCGCTGTGCTAGTGGTCTTTGATGTTGGGGTTGGAAGTGGGGACTGGGGGGGGGGGGGCGGAACCCGGTAGCTGTCAGCAGCTGGTTCACATGGAGGCAAAGATACTCTGATTTGAAAAATTGGGATGGAAAATGGCCATAGTGCTCTGATGCAGAACACAATCGTTTACTTTCAGTTCTCCACGCTTGAAAGGAACCGGTTTGTTGTTTTCGTGAACACATGAGCCTCCTGCTTCTTACACAGTTTCAGAACTAAGATCCATCCCTTAGAAGCATAAACTGACCTTGTCCAAATGGGAGGGCCACCCTAATGTCCCCAGTGCAAGGAAAGGATTGTCCCACTTCCAGAATATCCAGTATTACCACCTCTTGGCCATTTCACTGACAAGAGAGTGCAGTTAGGCAAGAGAGACAACTCTGTCAGGTTCAGATATTCATTCTTGCCAGGCTTAGTCACACTACCAAACAGGACTTTTGGGACTTTCCAAAGGCATAGGGACAAGAAACATTTCCTTTGTTTCTGCCCCAGTGTAATTACAGTGTATTTTAATACTTTCATCACCCAAGTTATCAGCTTCATTGATAATTTATCACAGCTAAGACAGAACTTTGAAATGGCCAGAATTGCACTCATGGATACTCTGTAATGTCTGAGGGCTTGGAGACTCAGAGAATATTTGCTCTCTTATAGTCAAGTGGAGAAGACAAACCAACAGCTTAAACTGAATGTGATATATGCTAGGGTAGGGTAAACATAGAAGCACTCTGGATGGGTTATGTGCGGAAATGATCTGAGAAGCTTTTTAAAAAGAACTCTACATGGCCAGGTGCCACTCCTGAGGCTTCTGATTCAGGAGTTTGGTGAGAGGCCCAGGAATTAGTAGTTTCTAAAAAGCTTGCAGCCTTAGTTGTGATCCACTACATTGTGGGTATATGGAGGTGGGGTACTTGATTTATTTGTTAATGGTCAGGGAATTGATGAGTATGGGCAGTAAGTGAGAGCCTTCTGAGGAAGCTGACATTTGAACTGAATGGTGAATAATGAGAAGTTAGCCAGAGGACAGGGTGGGGAGGGCTTTGGGATCATTGGAGTGGAATGTGCAGTCACAGGTGGTGCTGGATGTGGGGAACTGGTAAGGGAAAAGACGAGGGATGGCAGGGGCCAGATCTTAAAGGGGCATGTGTGCTTTCCTAGGGAATTATGCCTTTATCCTGTGGCACAAGGCTTCTGGGGGTATAGTTCTGTATAACCTGCCACAGAATCACCTCCACTGCTTGAATCAAATTCAGATTCTTAGGTCCCCCATAAATCTAGTCCATCTGCTTCTGAGGTGGAGCCTGGAATTTTGTATTTTAAACAACCACCTGTGCTACATGAGGTGGGGTATGTGGCCTCATTTGCCTAAAATGGTACTGGTTTACCAGTTGGGCCAGTGTAATTATTTTTAAAAGATTTTATTTACTTTTAGAGGGGAAGGGAAAGAGAGAAAGAGAGGGAGAGAAACATCAATATGTGGTTGCCTCTTGCAAACCCCCTACTAGGGACCTGTCCCATAACCCAGTCATGTGCCCTGATTGGGAATTAAACCAGCGAACCTTTGGTTTGCAGGCCCATGCTCAGTCCATTAAACTCCACCACTCAGGGCTGGGATAATTATTAATAGTGTTCTCCTTCAACTCACAATAATGCCTTGGTTTGGATGAGAAGTTATGTGGTCATCCTAGTTGTAGGGACCACAGGAGAATTTCCATCAGGTGAGCTACAGGATGGGATTGACATTTGAGAACGATTGCTCTACAGTAATGTGGCAAATGGACTGGAATTGGGAAATCTTATGTAGCAGATTATGGAAATGCTAATCACTCACTGTCAGGCCCTGTGTTGCACTAAAGGTATATCAGGAAACAGACACAAAGCCTTGCCCTCAAGGGGCATATGTTTGGTGGGAGAAAGAAAAAAAAATGTGTTTTCTATCAGATGGTGATAAGTGCTAGAGGGGAAAGTAAGTTGGGAAATAGATGGGAAGTGTTGGGGATATGTACTTGGAGAGTGGTTGGAATTTTATGTAGGGTGGTCATGGAAAGCCTAGCTGAGAAAGTAACATTTGAGTAATGCTCCTATAGAGGTGAGGGTTTCAGTCATACAGATGTCTGGGATGATTGCATTGTAGGCAGAACCCTGTGCACCCTGGGGTGGGAGTTTGAGTGAAGTGTTCAAGGGTCAGCAAGGAGACCAGTGTCACTAGTGGGCAGGGGGGTAGGGAGAGAGCAATACAGGACGAGGGGCAGGAGGGTCACAGGGGCAGGTGGTAGAGAGTCATGGGGAGCCATTGGAGGTCTTGGAGCAGAGGAATGATGTAATCTGATGTAGATTTCAGTAAGGTCTCCATGGCTGCTCTGTGGACAACAGTTTGAAAGGGGAAGGGGTTGAAGCAGAGAGACTAGCAGGCAGGAGGCTAATGCAGTCATGCAAATGAGAGGATAATGGTTTAAAACGTAGCAGTGGGGTGGAGGAAGGAGAAGTGGTCAGATTTGGGATACAGTTTGTAGAAAACATTCAGGGTAGAGCCAATAGGGTTTGCTGAAGATTGGTTGTTGGGTAAGAGAAGAAGAATCCAGGACAATCCCAAGATTTCTGGCTTGTAGGAAGTGGTAGAGATGGAGAAGGCTCTAAGTGAAGCTGTTTTAGGAGACTGGCAGCCTCTCAGCTGTGGATATATCAGTTGTGAGACACCAGTTGTATGTCCTAGAGGCAGTTTGTGTATATGAACCTGGAGTTCAGAGGTGGTGTCTGGGCTGCAGACCTCAATTTGGGAATTATCCATGTAGAGATGAGGCTTAAATTCATGAGGCAGAACACAGAAGAATGATGGGTGTCCAAAAAGGAAACTGGAATAAGAATTGAGCAATGATATCAGATGTGAGAGTGAAATGTGGGATGGGGCTCCAGTGTAAATCCCAGCTTTAAGGCCCGGGAGGGGTGCTGGGTAACTAGTTGTGCTTTTCCATGATTTAGAAAACATGGGGCAGATGCTGGTTCAGAATTGGTTGAGTTGGCAGGGTCTCTGGGACCAACCAGTAGAGATGTCTCCTAGGATTATGGGAATCTGAATCCAGAGGGAGAGTCCAGATGGAGAAAACAAACCTGGGAGGCCCCCGAGTGGTTGTTGATACCTGGTGTGTGGAGGGAAATTTTACACACTAAAGAGAAGACATAGGGGAAAGGAGACATGGCTTCCCTTTTCAGGTCTATCATTTACAGTTTTGATGCACACTCTTAAAAGTGACTGTGAGAGTGGAACCTGGCTCTCCTGCTGGGATTTAGTCCCACCCTGTGGACTGTGGGGCCCTCCCCTCTGTTCTGAATACTGTACTTCTCTTAATGATGTCAAAGCTGTGGTCCTGCAAGAGGATGTGGCTTGCTCAAGATCACGGAACTAGCAGGTGACAGAAACAGGACTCGATTCAGACCTCTTGGCTACTTGCCTACTAAACCACGCTGTGCATAACTTTGTTGGCCAGGAAGCTTTTGGTTGCAGGTAACAAAACAGAAAGCATTCTAGCTTAAGCCAAAAAGGAACTGTGTCATGGCCATCACAACATTTGGAGCCCGAGTTGCAAACAGTGTTGTCAGGGAACACCCCATCTGTTGTTTTTTTTCTTGTCTTACTCTTTATCTTTGTGGGTTTCTCAAAGTGGATGGGGTGAGGAGTGGTCTTCAAGGGGCTGAGGCAGATCCACACTACCCAGGGTCTAAAAGAAAAGCTTTCGATTGGCCCAGCCTGGGTCACTTCCCCACAAGTGGGGTCAGGAGGAGCAAGGGGTCAGGGTTTAGGCCCACAGAGGCCTATGAAGCCAGGGCAGGGGGTGTTCCCAATAGTAGAGAGAGTTGTCCTTATCAAAAGAAGGGGGAAAGGATGCTGAGAAAATAGTAAAAATGGGTCATCCATGGTGGGTAAGCGGGCAGGTTCCTACTATAAAATTTGCAATCAGGGGTTGGTGCTGGCAGAGAAAAAGGCCACATGATGACAAAAGTATGCTATAACTGGGCAATAAAGGTGACTTAGCCTTTGAAAAAGGAGATAAATCCTTCCCTTTTCCCTCCTCCTTCCTCTTAGTTAGAAATTGTGGCTGCCCTGGCTGGTGTGGCTCACTGGAGACTCAGTGACCCAAAGGGTTACTGGTTCAATTCCCAGTAAGGGCACATGCCTGGGTTGTGGGCCAGGTCCCCAGTAGGGGGTTCAGGAGAGACACCCAGAAATTGATGTTTCTCCCTCTCTCTTTCTCCTTTCCCCCCTCTCTAAAAATAAATAAATAGTATTTTTAAAAAACATACTCATATCTTAAAAAAGAAATTGTGGCAAGTGAATTCTTTTTTTAATATATTTTATTGATTATGCTATTACAGTTGTCCCATTTTCCCCTCTTTATTTCCCTATGCCCTGCATACTCCCTCCCACCTGCATTCCCCTGCTTTGGTTCATGTCCATGGGTCATACATATAAGTTCTTGGGCTTCTACATTTCTTATACTATTCTTAACCTACCCCTGTCTATTTTCTACCTACCCTTTATGCTACTTATTCCCTGTACCTTTTTCCCCTCTCCCCTTCCCGTTCCCCTGCTGATAACCCTCCATGTAGTCTCCATTTCTGTGATTCTGTTCCTGTTCTAGTTGTTTGCTTAGTTTGTTTTTGCTTTTTTTTTTTTTAGGTTCAGTTGTTAATGGGTATGAGTTTGTTGTCATTTTACTGCTCATATTTTTTATCTTTTTTTTCTTAGATAAGTCCCTTTAACATTTCATATACTAAGGACTGGGTGATGATGACCTCCTTTAACTTGACCTTACATCTGAGAAGCACTTTATCTGCCCTTCCATTCTAAATGAAAGCTTTGCTGGATAGAGCAGTCTTGGTTGCAGGTCCTTGCCTTTCAGGACTTCAAATACTTCTTTCCAGCCCCTTCTTGCCTGCAAGGTTTCTTTTGAGAAATAAGCTGAGAGCCTAATGGGCACTCCTCTTTGTAGGTAACTCTCTCCTTTTCTCTTGCTGCTTTTAAGATTCTCTCCTGATCTTTAACCTTGGGCAGTGTAATTATGATGTGCCTTGGTGTGTTCCTTCTTGGGTCCAACTTCTTTGGGACTCTTTGAGCTTCCTGAACTTCCTGAAAGTCTAGTTCCTTTGCCAGATTGGGGAGGTTCTCCAGTATTTTTTCAAATAAGTTTTCAATTTCTTGCACTTCCTCTTCTCCTTCTGGTACCCCTATGATTCAGGTGTTGGGATGTTTAAAGTTGTCCTGGAGGTTCCTAAGCCTCTCTTCATTTTTTTTTTTTGAATTCTTGTTTCTTCATTCTGTTCTGGTTGAATGTTTCTTTCTTCCTTCTGCTCCAAACTGTTGATTTGAGTCAGGGTTTCCTTCCTGTCACTGTTGGTTCCCTGTACATTTTCCTTTATTTCACTTTTCATAGCCTTCATTTTTTCCTGTAATTTATGACCATTTTCAACCAATTCTGTGAGCATCCTGATTACCAGTGTTTTGAACTGTGCTTCTGATAGGTTGGCTATCTCTTCATTACTTAGTTGTATTTTTTCTAGAGCTTTGATCTATTCTTTCATTTGGGCTATTTTTTTTTTTGTCTCAGCAAACCTGTTATTTAGTAAGGGGCAGAGCCTTTATGTAAAGGGAACACGTCCTAGGTGTTCCCCAGGGTGGGGCAACCCACATAGCTGCGTTGTGATGCTGTATGTGGGGGAGGGGTCCAAGAGGAAACAATGCGGCTTGCCACACTCTCTGCTGGTTTTTAGTCACTTCCTCTGCAACCCCAAATCAAATTGGGCCCTTCTGGTGCTGATTCCTGAGTGGGTGGGTTTGTGTATGTTCTAGGACCCTGTGGGTCTCTCCAACAAACTCTCCTGTGAGGCTGGGAGTTTCTCTCACTGCCACCTCAACCCCCCACAGGTGTTTTCAGTCAGAGGTTTTGAGGCTTTATTTCTTCACGCTGGAACCCTGGGTTGTGCAGTCTATCTCGCTCCCCAGTTGTTCCTCCCATTTTATCCGCACGCAAATGTGGGACTGCTTACTCCATCAGCTGCCACCCTGCCTGCCAAGTCCTCCAGCTGTCGCCACCTCCCGGTGAATTCTTTCCACCAGGCTGCCCATCTCTGCCCCTCCTACTAGTCTGGATGAATGTTTCTTCTTTAACTTCGTGGTTGTCGAACTTCCATACAATTCAATTTTCGGTCAGTTCTAGTTGTATTTTTGTTTCTAAATTTGATGTTGTTTTTCTTTTGGTTGTGCAAGAAGGCACAATGTGTCTCCCTATGCCTCCATCTTGATGGGAAGTCTGGGATTCTTGATGTATCATAGGAATGTCTGCCCATTCAGCAAATGTTTTTATTTATACTTTTTAGTCCCATAGATAACCACTGAGCTATCTTGGTCAGAGACTGCAATTTAGATCACTAGTAGAGAACACCAAATATCTTTATTTTACTATTTAGCCTATTTTACATACTGCCTGGGAATCCAAGTTTTTCTAACTTTCTAATACATGAGTGTGGATTTAAATAGTGATCAGATTTTTCAAAGCCTGGAACATTCTTTACAGTGAAAGCTACCTGCAACACAAACTTTCATAAGAATCTTTTACCCTTTTGCTTGATTTCTTCAGTGCTTTGACCAGATGAGAGAGAAATCTGGCCTATAGGGGCTAGTTTTTAATTCCCTCTTTGCTCAGTTTTCTTATGTGGTCCTTAAAGTCAGAAGAGCACAGCCTGACCACTTACCAGTCATGTGAATTTCGTCAAACACTGGAATCTCAGTTTTCTCATCTGTAAGATGGATCATTATGAGGCTGGGGTGAAGCTGTGTTTAGAAATGTGTTGAATACTTTGGAGCACCATACAGGTGGAAGGTGCCATTTTCATTGCATTGCACTGTTCTCATATAAGGCAGTGGCTATTATCTGTGGTCCTGGCCTCTGTTTTGCTCTCTAGCTCAGTTAGTTGGCTGCTACTGATTGTGCTATGTCTGGCAGGATAGCCCTAACGGACCTGTAGGTAGTCTTGCCATTTTCTCATTGGGCATGTCCCTTCTGTGCCTCAGTTTTATCATCTCAGATACAAGTTGGCTATTCCCTGTTCTGTCTTCTTATCACACTGTTGTTGTGGTATCACACTGATACCATAATGGACAGGAAGAGCCTTTCTAAGTCATCAAAGCCCTTATAGAAATGTGAGATAACATTATTGCTAGATACAGGATGCCATTTTTCTATTATGCTCTTATAAAAAAATCACATAATCAACTTTGCTCTGTTAAAAGTCACTTTGATTTACTCAAAATTATGTTATTTCCTATATTTAAAACTACCAACATGAAACTGATTGAATGTTTGAAAAGCATATGATATAAGATAAATATTTTACTTTAGAATTAATGTTCTATTTACATCACATTAAGAATATCCACTCTATATACAGGGGTTGGCTAAAGTAGGTTTATAGCTTTCATATGGAAAATAATACAATAATAAATAATACAAGAATGAACTGTTTCAGGTACTTACAACTGTAAACCTCCTTTTGCCCATCCTTGTAATTTTACCCGAAGGGTAAAATTCCATGAAATGATAGGGAATAACTTGCTTAGAATCTTAAACTTAAAAATAAATTATTGATTTATTTAAAATCAACCTAGAAGCTAATCATACTTCTTAGTTGTTAGTATTTCAGTTCTTTTATATATATATTTTTTAAAAGATTTTATTTATTTATTTTTAAAGAGAGAAAGGGAGGGAGAGAGAGAGCAAGAGAAACATCGTTGTGTGGTTGCCTCTTGTGCACCCCCTACTGAGGACTTGGCCTGCAACCCATGCATGTGCCTTGACTGGGAATTGAACCCTTGACACCTTGGTTCACAGGCTGGTGCTTAATCCACTGAGTCACACCAGCCAGGGCCAGTATTTTAGTTCTTATATTAGATGTAAAGGTAACTAAATAGTCTAATAAAAGTTTGTCTGAAAATAGAAATGTACTTATGTCCCCAGTCAGTGCTCATTTTTCTCACCAGGAGCCTATGTCTTAAAATATTTTAATCACACTATTTCTTTTAGTCCCACAGGATCACATGTTGAATGGTGTAAACAGCTTATAGCTGCTACAATTTCTAGCCAGATATCAGGTTCAGTGACATCAGAAAATGTATCCAGAGATTACAAGGTAAGTGGCATTGAGTCCTTAATTCATTTTCAATATGCCAAGTAGCCAAGAAGCTTTGCAGTTTTAATTGGAGTGAGACTTTGGCCCCTTGTTGCTGGACAAACATTTGGTTGGGAACAAGGCTGAAAAGTTCTCAGGAACTTTAGAAGAGAAATTTACCAGGATCTAGTACATGTGGTCATAATTTTGTAATTAAGTGGAAAAACTGTCTTTAGATTATAATCATTCTTTTAAAAATTCAGTTTCATTTTTTGATTTATTATGTATTTTATTATATATTATATTATATTATATATTATATTTTATTATAATAAATACCTATATCTTCTTTGTTAATATTCTGAATTTCAGAAAATATCTGATGTGCAATGTCTCCCTAACATCATAATTTATTACTGTATTTAGGTACTACTTGTGAGTATTCAGCATTAACATATAACAGAGTGTAAAAATTTTTCAAGATCTCAAGAATATTTTATGGGCCGCCTGATTTTTGTAGTCCCTATTGGGTTAACAAATATCTTTTTGCTTATTTTAAAAGTTGGATTACTTATTTATTCTTTTTTTTATTTTTAAAAAATATTTTATTCATCCATTTTTAGAGAGGGAAGGGAGAAAGAGAGAGAGAGAGAAACATCAATATGCGGTTGCTGGGGGTCATGGCCTGCAACCCAGGCATGTGCCCTGGCTGGGAATTGAACCTGCGACACTTTGGTTCACAGCCCGCACTCAATCCATTGAGCTACACCAGCCAGGGCTTGCTTGTTCTAAAGTTAGAGTGGAAAGCTCCTAGTCAGCAGAAAGGGGCTGTGGTTTCCTAGCATGATCATGCAACTTAGCAGGTGATCAATAAATATTTGTTGAATCAATTAACAAATAAAAAACTTGGGTGTTCCATCTTTTAGGCTAAATGTTAACTTTGTTTTAATGTCAATAAACTATTAACAGGTACATTAAATGAAACCATGTTTACATTTTAATCGTAATGTTTGCTTGAAATGAGTTTTCCATATATTATAGTCATTTTTTTGGCCTGCTAGTAAGAGAGAATTGATTTTCACACATTTGTGCTAATTGCATTTAGTATTCCAGACTACTCTCAGTCAACAGTCTCTCAAAACCATGGTCCTTGCCAGGCATCAAGTCTTACAAACAAAGAACTACAATAAAGATCCTAATTGATTCCTAATAGCTGCTCCTTGTTTAAGTGCACTGGCATAAGTTCCTCTTTAGCTCATAATATAACAAGTGCAGAGACTGACTCAAGAAGCTATGTAATTGAGATTTGGCTGTCATGTTGTACTTGCTTCATCCAAGCTGTTGGATGTTTTTGATTACACCTACTGAAGAAAAGCATGGCTGTGCATTAGTAGAAATTGGATGATCTGCCCAGCCAGAGGAGTGATAGTATATATTCTTTAATAGGTTTCCCTGCTATTTGGTTTTCATGTTTGTACACATAGGGGCAGCTGGGGTTCCCGGTCCTCAAAACCCTGCTGGGAAAATATGCTACCTCCAGGTAGGAGAAACATCTGCTGCATCACCAATGCCTGAATAGCTGGTCACTGAGCAGCTACTGACCCCATTGATCCTAGTTGCCCTATTGCCCCTACTTTAGTTGCAAAACTGCCCTGCTAAGTGGAGAGGCTCAAGGACCCATATTAGTAGAGAATAGCTGTCAGTCCTTGGAGTGATTTTCTGGATGGACAATTATCAGTTAAATGTAATGTTTTCATTTGATTGAATTTTTGTTAGTGCTGTGTGGATTCTATAAAAGTTTGAATATTGACCACGTGCATAGCTTTCTAGCCTATATGTTAATAGATCAGTCTGAGTCTGTACTTAGACATGAAGTAACTAAGTTATTTTGCAATTTTAGTCTATTTACAAATTTTGCATAGCACAGTTGGCTCATATTGGAATGGATTAACAGATGGTATTCATAAAAAATAAGGCTTTTCTATATTTTGTAAATTGAATTTTAAGTATCTACATTAGATCATAGCTAAAGCCTCTAATGAATTATTGTAAAGCAGTATGTCTTATAGTTGTCTTTGCCCTGTAGCCAACTCTGCAAAGTTGGCATTGAATTTATTATTTAGGAGTTATGTGTTTTTCAAGGAGAGAGTTTTTTTAAATAATAAATATTTTTATTCTGAACCACAAGAATAGTTTTATATGCTACTTATAAAGTAGTTCTTAAAATCAGCATAACCAAGATCAGCCTTTGGGACATCTTGGAGCCATTGTATGGGGTTTTCCGTAAAAGTCCATGTACAATTTCTTGAGGATTTACTTTGTAGTCATCAGTCAGTAATATTTGAAATTATCTATTGTGCAAATATCTTATCTGAAATACATGCTCAATTTGGGGGTTAATTTATTATAGCTTAAACTCAAAGTCTGTAATTAGATGGGAATAAATGTTTATATGGGACAGAGTACTTGTATCTTGATTTGAAATGCTGATTGTCTTCTAAGATATAGGCTGCTGAGAGTGGTTCCACATCATCATCATCCTCATTAACCCGGTAGCACATACAGGGCTTTATGGTTTTGTAATACTTTTTCACATATCATCCATTTAAGCCTTAAAACAACTCAGTGAGGTACTTTTTATTATAATCATCACTGAACAGATGAGGAAATCAAGCCTCAGAGAGGTTACTTGACTTGTTTAATATCATGCAGTCAGAACTGGGATTTGAACCCAAGTCATCCCACTGAAAAGCTAGAGTGAGTTTTAAAATTTGCGCCCTGCCCCACCCACCATCTTTAAAGATGTGGCTTTTGGGTCTTCTTACATCAGTATTCACTGGAGTGCCTGCAAAAATGCAGCTTCCTTGGACTCCATCCTGCTCAGTGAATCAGAATCTCTGAAGGCAGTGAACTCAGTGCTTCCTATCTTTCTTACATATACTAAAATTGGAAAAGCTAGGTTTCTGAGGTTTAGATCTGTTGAAATTGGTGATGAGACCATACATTTCTCCTACATGCCCATAAATCTGAATAATTACCAACTTATGCTAGGTTTTGGGGAACATTTGTTTTATCATTTTCTCTTACCATAAATTGACAGCTCAGGATCAGATCACCCAGAGTGTGCTGAGAATATCACTGATATCACATGAGATGAGCTTAGATAGTATGTCCATGGACATGTTTTAACAATTACATAATTATTTTAATGAGTCTTAGAAAAACTAGCACATCAAACTTGTCTCCCTAGTTCAAAAGTTTGTCCTAGAGGGCTAGAACTTTATAGTCTGTTTTTTTCACCACTGTGCCTCCAGCATCTAAAACAGTGCCTGGTACCAGCAGGTGCTCAATAAATGTTTACTGGGTACATGAATGTGTGGTGTGTATACAGCAGGTATTTGATAAATGTTTGTTAGACAGATGGCAGTGAACAGAGATGAGTTTCTGGGAATGGTTCAAGCACCAGAAGAAGCTGAGCACCCTGAGACACTTATAAAATGGAGACAGAAGTGACATTTTTGAGGGAGAATGTTGGGCTTGAGGTTGCCCAGGCTGAACCCTCACCAAGTAATGCTAGTGTGAACAGGGCACCATTTTGACAAGACACACGCACTGAGGATTTGAGCCAGGCACTTATGGAGGACTGGGCTAGATTAAATGAAATAATATAGTTAAGAATTGTACTGAAATGTTCTTAGGAAATGTTAGAAGTGACACAGTTGATCGGTTTCCATTGCTGGGAAAGTAGAACTAGGCCAAGAAGAGGCAACATGATGGAATAGTGCAAACAGTACTGGTTAGCTTTGTGACCTTGTATAACCTCTGGCTGTCAGTTTCCTTGTCTGTAAGGCTAAGAGAATTTGCATTAGATTGTAAGTATCTAAATTCCTTTATTTCTAGAACATTCTTCAACTCTGTTTTGTCCAAAAGAATTTGATTCTGGCTAGTCTTCAGGAAATTAGGGCATTAGAATTTTAATATAATCATCCTGCCTCTGGCTCCATCATCATTATCGTCATCAGCTCTCTGTACTTCCCCTTTCTTTATCCGTGCACACTTAGTAGCTAAATCTCTTCTTTAAATATTGTGAAGAAAAAGGAAAAATGGAGGGGGTCCTGTACTAAGTTTAACCATTTAACAGATTATTACAGTGATTAAATTCTGGATCCTCAACAAACATTTCCTGAGGGGCTTTGGAGGGAAGTGGAATGCAGTGTATGGAAAGGGCTTCATTGTGCTTGAACTATATCTGTGTGTGCATATTCAGTCCGCACATACAATATGTTTTATTGATTTGAGACAGAAAGAGAGAGACAGACAGACAGACAGACACAAGCAGACAGACAGACATCAGTGGGAGAGAGACATTGATCTGTTGCCTCCCATATGCACCCTGACTGGGAACTGAACCCTAAACCTTTTGGTGCATGGGACGATCCTACAAACACCTGAGCCAGATGGCCAGGGCTAATATTCCTTTTTTTTTAATTTATTTTATTGATTGTGCTGTTACAGTGGTCCCATTTTTTCCTCCCCTTTATTCCCCTCCACCCAGCAACCCCCACCAACATCCTCTGCCTCCTTAGTTCATGTCCATGGGTCATGGGTAAGTTCTTTTGCTTCTTCATTTTCTATATTATTCTTAACTTCCCACTATCTATTTTGTATCTACCATTTATGATTCTATTTTATAAAGATTTATTTATTTATTTATTTATTTTTAGAGAAAGGAGAAGGGAAGGAGAAACAGAGGGAGAGGCCTGCAACCCAGGCATGTGCCCTGAATGGAAATAGAACTGGCAACCCTTTGTTGTGCAGACCTGTGCTCAATTCACTGAGCTACACCAGCCAGGGCACATTTATGATTCTTATTCCCTGTACCTTTTCCCCATTATCGCCCAGCGCCCTCCCCACTGAAAACTCTCCATGTGTCTCCATTTCTGTGAGTCTATTCCTGTTCTAGTTGTTTGCTTAGTTTGTTTTTGTCTTTGCTTTTTTCTTTTTAGGTTCAGTTGTTGATAGTTGTGAGTTTGTTGTCATTTTACTCTTCATAGTTTCGATCTTCTTTGTCTTAAGTAAGTCCCTTTAATATTTCATATACTAAGGACTGGTTGATGATGAACTCCTTTAATTTGACCTTATCTGGGAAGCACTTTATCTGCCCTTCTTTCTAAATGATAGCTTTGCTGGATAGAGTCATCTTGGATGTAAGTCCTTGCCTTTCAGGCCTTCAAATACTTCTTTCCAGCCCCTTCTAGCATGTAAAGTTTCTTTTGAGAAATCACCTGATAGTCTTATGGGCACTCCTTTGTAGGAAACTCCTTTTCTCTTGTTGCTTTTAAGATTCTCTATCTTTAATCTTGGGTAACTTGATGATGTGCCCTGGTGTGTTCCTCTTTGGACCCAACTTCTTTGGGACTCTCTGAACTTCCTGGACTTCCTGGAAGTTTATTTCCTTCACCAGATTGGGGAAGTTTCCCTTCATTATTTGTTCAAGTAAGTTTTCGATTTCTTGCTCTTGTTCTTTTTCTGGCACCCCTATAATTCAGATGTTGCAACATTTAAAGTTGTCCCAGAGGTTCCTAAGACTCTCTTCATTTTTTTGAATTCTTGTTGCTTCATTTTGTTCTGGTTGGATGTTTATTTTTTCCTTTTGTTCCAAATCATTGATTTCAGTCCTGGTTTCCTTCCTGTCACTGTTGGTTCCCTGAATATTTTGCTTTTTTTTTCACTTTGGGTATTTTTCATTTGTTCTTTCATTTTGTAACGAAGCTCAATCAGCCAGGGTTTTGAACTCCTCATCAGATAGGTTGGCTCTCTCCTCATCACCTAGCTCTTTCTGGAGTTTTTCTCTGTTCTTTCATTTGGGCCCTATTTCTTTGTCTTGGCACACATGATAAGTTGTAAGGGGGAGGGACCTTCGGTATTCACCAGGGCAGGAGAACCCTCCTTAATGAGCTGTGGCACTGCCTTTGGGGGAGGGGCCAGAGAGGGAACAATGCAGCTTGCCTGCTTGGCTCCAGCCCCACTTTCCAATGAACCCTCATGTGATACTGGGAGTTTCTCCCACTGTGGCAACCCCCGCCATAGTCCACAGTGAGCTCGGCATCTCAGTTTCCTATTCAGTCAGCCCTTCCCACATGGTCTGCTGCCTTGCTGGGGGTTCTTTCCGTCGGCCCATCTTACTGGTCTGGTTGGTCTGGTTGATCTGGTTGATTTCAATTCCTTGGTTGTCGGAGTTCCATACAGTTTGATTTTCTGGCACTTCTGGTTGTTTATCGATTTTAGATTGGTTGTTATCCTCCTTTTGGTTGTGCAGGGAAGCAAAGGATTTCTACCTATGCCTCCATCTTGGCCAAAACTCAGTGAAAACCATTTAGAGGTAGGTAAATTTTTAGTTAACTTTCAGGTGGTCTTCTTGCTTTGTTACATAGAGTAAGATCATTATTAACTTTTTTGTACCTTCTTGTAGGTTCTTGGCATGTATAGGAGTTGAGAGAGGTGATATGAGTCAGGTCAAGACAGTTGTGGTGCATGTTGGATAGGCTGAGACCCATCAACTTCAAAAGGTTACCTAAATAGTACTGATGCTAACAACTGTTTCATGAGTACTTATCCACTCAGGTACAGTTGTATTATCCAATTTAACCCTCCCAACACTCTGCAGGAGAGTGGTGTCCAGCATCACTGATTTAGAGAAGAGGAGACTAATAATCCAAGGGCTTGTGTGGCTTGTCAGGGGTCTGGTGGGCAGTAAAGCAGAATTTGACACCAGAACTCATTCCTATAACCACTATGCCAATTTGCCTACAGAAGCTTTGGTTGGGAAGGCGTTTTTGTGATGTCTTTCCATGAGGCTTAGATAAATAACTGCTATGGTCTTAGAGCTGGTCAGGACCTTGCAGCCATTTTGGAAACTCCTCCCCTTTTGTATGTGTAGAGACTGAGACCAAGTGCAGACAGTAGGAGGCCCTGGATAGGTCAAGGAGAGCTGGTCCCAGGCCTCCTAACTTAAAACCACTGCTTTCTTCTGCAGCTTTAATCAGCATTTGAATCAAGAAAAGAAAGAAAGAAAGAAAGAAAGAAAGAAAGAAAGAAAGAAAGAAAGAAAGAAAGAAAGAAAGAAAGAGAAAAGAATCTCTTTGTGTACCTGAAGTGGCTTATTTCAGAAGAGATGTAAACTAAACCAGAGAAATACACTTGGGTATCAACTTAGAGACTTTCAGGAGAGCCTCCATTGACCTTCTTGGTCTCATACCAAGAATACCAAGGATTTCATTACAGTAGGTAAAGAATTATGTGAATGTAAAAGCACATATCATCCTACCCATTTTCAGGCTTTTGAATTAGTTTATCCTTCTAATAAGAAAGGCCTGTTGACAATGATATATGTCCTACATGTAAAGAAGATCCATTTAAACTACTTGTGAATCCTGCTTTGTTGTTTCAATTGTTAGTATCCCTTTATAGAGAAAGTGTCAAAAATAATTATAGTTACAGAACAAATATGAAAATAATGGCCTGCTAGAGCAGAGGTTTGGAGGTAAAGAAGGGAAACAAGGGAAAGGGTAGTGGTAGTATATTCTTCATCAACCCTCCAAGAGAGATTGTAAGCTCAAAGACTCCAGTTTAAATGTGTTAATTGTAGTGGCACCATGCTGAGGTAGTGTAGCAGACCAAGAGGGTTTAAATACTTGCTCTGCTATCTTGAACTTGTCCAGATTATTTAACTGTACCTTGATTTTCTCAACCCTAGAGCCAATAATAGTTTTTATCTCACAAGGTTGTTCTGAAAATAAAATGAGTTAATACATACAAAGTGCTTGGAAGAGTGTCTGGCACCTAAAAATCATGCCATGAATATTTAAAAATTTTTATTGAATTTATTAGGGTGACATTGGTTAATAAAACTTTATAGGTTTAAAATGTACAATTATATAATATATAATCTGTATTGTGTTTTCACTACCCAAAGTCAAGTCTCCTTCTGTCACCATTTATCCCCCCATTACCTTCATCTAATTATCCCCACTCCCATGAGTATTTTTTATGATGCACATGCTGCTTAAGGAAGACAGTAAAAGACATAAAAATCAAAATTTCAATCATCAGATAGTAGGAAGAGGGAGTTTGATAAAGCTTATTTTCTCATCTTTTAAAATGGGAAGTAACTAGCTACTGTAAAATGGAGTTAACTAGCTACAGGGGAGTCCCCATTAGACTGTCAGCTGATTTCTTAAAAGAAACTTTGCAGGCTAGAAGGGATTGGCAAGACATATTCAAAGTCATGAAAATCAGGGACCTACAGCCAAGATTGCTCTACCCAGCAAAGATATTTAGAACTGAAAGGCAGATAAAGAGCTTGCCTGACAAGAAAAAACTAAAGGAGTTCATAATTACCAAAATATTGTTATATGAAATGTTAAAGGGACTTATTTAAGAAAAGAAGATCAAAACTATGAACAATAAAATGGCAATACATGCATACCTGTCAATAATTGAATCTAAAAAACAGACTAAGCAAACAAGAACAGAGACAAAATTATGGATGCAGAGAGTGATTTGATGGTTGCCAGATGGGAGGGGGCTGTGGAGGAATGGGTGAAGAGGTGAGCAGATTAAGAAGTACAAATAGGTACTTACAGAATAGTCATGGGGATGTAAAGGATAGTATAGGACATGGGGTAGCCAAAGAATTATATGCATGAACCATGGAAATGAAAATGGGTAGGGGGTGCTGGGTGGAGGGGCAGAAGGGTGAAAAATTGGGACAACTGTAATAGCATAATCAATACAATTAAAAAAATAAAGTTGACAAATCAAGAAGTCAAGGTGTAACCATATTTATGGTTATGGAGGCAATCCTCAGAATTGAAAATAGGTACAGTTAAGTATGGTTATCACTGAGGAATGAAGCTCAGGGAGTGGAGAGTTTTGGGTTTTTTTTAAAGATCTGATTTATGTACTTTTAGAGAAAAGGGAAGGGAAGGAGAAAAGAGGGGAGAGAATCATCAATGTGTGAGAAAAACATCAATAAGTTGCCTCTCACATGCCCTTAACTGGAGATCTGGCTCAAAACCCAGGCATGTGTCCTGACTAGGAATACAACTGGTGACCTTTTTTGGTTTGCACACCACCATCCAACTTACTGAGCCACACGAGTCAAGGTGGGAGTGGAGACTTCCTATTTTGAGTTTTTATTGCCACATATGTCCCATTTTGAGTTTTTATTAACATAAGCATGCAGTTTATATTAACTTTTATTGATGTCATTAACGAATGATAAACCTCACCTATTTAAAGCATATAATTTAAGTTTTGATAGGTGTACACTTGCAAAACTGTTATCACAATTAAGGTGATAAAATATCCATCACCACCACTCTCCAAAAACACCAGGTTTAAGCTTCTTAATCTAAATAGTCTGTGTTTAGGAACTTATGGGCTTAAATTTCTTTGTGCTACAGCATCACATAATTCAGAAAACCTTTTTTTTACTCGGAGTATTTACATTTAATGATGATAGCATGACGAAGTCTTCATGTGTTGTTCTTATCTATACTGAAAAAATCTATACAGCTAATAAGAACCTCTGGTGATTTTTTTTTAATGATCTCTTTTTCATAGAACATCCAGTGGTTAGATGATCAGATTTCAGGCTTTGGAATGGGGAACAGATGATTAAGGTCTTTCTCAAGACCATTACCACTATACACTTTTCAAAAATTCCTTTCATTCTCTGCAATGTTTCTTGTGTCCTGGGCTTCCCCAATGCACATGCTGCATGTTCAAGTAGCATTCATAGGCTACTGGTTCAGGAAGAACTTTGCTGAAATCAGTGTTTGCATTTAAGGAAACTTGTCTTCTCCTTGTGGGACAGCAGCCCAGGCCTCCCCTGCCCTCCTCTGCCCTCTCAGACCAGGTAGCTACCTCTTCCCACTTGGAGCTGCCCCTCCCCAGGCAGCAGGGGCTAAGGGTAGGTAAGACAGCCATCCTTCTCTTGGTGGGGTGGCCATATCTGGGAATCTAATCCTGGAGTCCCCAAGTGCAAATTGGAAATATAATTTCTGCAGAAACCAGGTTATAGTTGTGGTTATCTAGGTTTTGTGGTACTGTTAAAGCTGTAGCTGAGCTATTCTCTGGGTAAAATGTGGGAAGTTTTATAGGTTTTTTGTTTTATTTCTGTGGGATGGTTTGGGAGCAGAACTGCCTTTTTATATCATTGTTTCTCTAGGGAAAATCATTCAGTATTCCAAACAGATACACAAATGAACTTTTCAAACACTGCCTGTTCACAATGACTTGTGATTAGTACTATCGTACTTGACAGAGGTTTTTGTGTTTAAAATAATGTTGTTTGTCTTAGCCTAAGGGCAATTAGTTTCTTCAAACCATAGACTTGCCTAAAAATTATAGGACAAATGTGTTAAGGTTGATTTGATATTGGATGAAACTTAGAGGGCAAATGTGTTAGGATTGATCCTGTTGGTCTTATGTAGAGGAGTATGATGTTTCTTATGGAATGGGCTGGTGAACTTAATGACATTTTGCAAAGGTCAATAGTAACATGTTTGTGATGATGATGTTCTGTATTTTAACTAACAGGTTTTCAGGAGGCCTGATATAAGGGTAAGGATGTTTGGCAGATGGGCCTCCTACTTGTGTGTCTCTGTGCTTTACTGAACATTAAGTCTATTTAGTGTTCTTTACCTTCTCACTGGTTTTTATGAGTCACTCAGAGCAGTTTGCTTTGCTGTATCATAGCTTTTAAGTGTTCACTGGAAGCGCTTTATTTGTTACAATATTTTTATGTACAATAAAAGCCAATGTGTCTGAGGACAGGATGCTAAAATTGTTACCAGTATGTAGTACTGACTTTTGTTGTATTACATGAATTCTGACCAAATAAATCTTTGTGGCAGGGCCTTATAAGGCTAGGCCTATAGAGTCCTCTTTTAACCTTGTTTATTATGTAATTCATACTAAACAATATAGCAATGGCAAAACAAGAAAGTGGTCAGTTGTTGTTTATCCTAAGAATTTGTCACCTTCATGTTTGCATGCTGAATCCAAAAAACAGAAATGCTAATCCTAAAGATAAGTTAGCAAAATCAGTCCCATTTAGTATTTTTTAAAACACAGATGTAACTGTTACATCTAGTGGGTTATTGTTTATATTTCTTCATGATTTTTCCTTCCCTTTATTTCAGAATATTCATAAAGCAAGACAAAGATTGGTAATGTGCATGCATTTAAGCCTGAGTATCAAATGTTGAAAATTAACCTATTCCCATTAAATGAAAACAATGTGGATTATGATAGAATGATTTAGTGACTTCAGTTTTTAATTTTTAACCTTATTGAAGCCAATAAAGTAGTAAAAAAATAAGCAGGTTAAGTCAAATTCTTATGATTTTAATTGGTTTATCTTTGTTTAATCTTGTTTTCACCATGTTTTCTTTCACTCATGAGAATCATTGTGTTTTACTGATTCACATTGTTAAATATTAGTGTTTGGCTTTACACTTGCATGGATTTTGAAATGCTATATGTTTTTGTTGTTGCTTAGTTATTCATTTTTCTGTTTTTTATTTTTTCAAAGAATGATTCTATTTTCTTTGTATTTAAAAATGGAAATTTCTTTTTTTTTAAGATTTTATTTGTTTTTAGAGAGGGAAGTGAGGGAGAAAGAGATAGAGAGAGAAACATCAATGTGTGGTTGCTGGGGGTCATGGCCTGCAACCCAGGAATGTACCCTGACTGGGAATCGAACCGCGATACTTTGGTTCGCAGCCCGAGCTCAATCCACTGAGCTACGCCAGCCAGGGTAAAAAAATGGAAATTTCAAAAAACTGGCTGCATTTAAAAAAATTACCCTTCTTTGAATGGTAGCAGTACCAGTTGTGTAATAAACTCAATCTGATATAAAGCATAAAAAACATATTAAGTAACAATTTCACTTTATTGACAAAAATGAAAGATGGGAAATAGTAAATTCTTTTAAATCTTTGTTTTTTTCACTGATTACCCTTCAAAGAAATAGTCATTGGAACCAAAGTTTCATGAAGGAAAAAATATACATTTATGCTAAATTTTAATATTTTCAGCCTAGAGACTTCATGTAACTTTCAAAAGGGGTTAAAAGTCTTGTCATCTTCAGGATTCATATTCTTTATACCATGTGCTATACTAAATGTCCAATTTTTTAAGTTTTAAAAACTTTTTAAAAGTTTAAATAAAGATGTGTGACCTCTGAGTTGTTTCTTTGAAGCACATTGATGCTGTAATTAGAAATATTTTTAATGTGTTCATTCATAATTCATAATATTTAATTAGCAATAAATACCAAATTATATGTATACTTATATGCATATGTATATCTCCAGCATGTGATATGTGCATGTGCATGTTTGTGGAAATTTTGGTAATACCAGTGGAGTTGATCCCTGGACAATGTAATAATTCTTGACAGTATATGAGTACTGCTTGATTTTGCCCTTTACCTCATTTCTGTGGTGTGCTTTATTTTCTATGAGCATATTGTGTGTCTATTGTTTTGTTCCTTTACTATACACTATACTATGTATTGCTTGATTTTAAAAAGACAGTACATTTTTTGAAATCCATGATACTCGTTTGCTTCTCATTTTTCTACCCCAACACAAATATAGAACAGATACTTGATTTTAGGCTGAGGATGCTATAGATGGCCTACATGTTGTTTCCTTACCTCCAAGGGGTGAAATGTTGTAATTTGCAAAGTCATGATAGGTGTGTTGACTTTTACATGCTTACTGTCTCTTTAAAAAAGAAGTTCTATCCTTTCACCTGTCTGTTTGCACATGTTTCTCTTTCTCCTCTTTGTCTTTTCTTGTCCATGCACCTGATGCTGTGCAGGAGATTCAGGAAGAACACAATGGCTACCCTTCTGAAGCTGAAGCTGATCAGGTGGCAAGTGCTACGTGTTCATCTGTTTGTAGCTACAGATTGTGTATTTAGAAGCCATTTCATACTAGATTTCTAGATGATAAGCAAATGCTTTTACCACTATAGTAGGTCCCTCCTGTCCAAGTTTGATAGATTCCATTATGACATTATTTGCAAGAATTGGTTTATCCAACATTTTGTCAACCAGAAATTTGTTCATTCTGTTTTCTCAGTAATTCTCAGTTTTCCCACATAGGGTTATTGATGAGCTAATGAGCCTCAGCCATGACAGAATTCTGAAATACCTTTATAAAAACTTAAATGGGACAGATGCATATGCTAAGAGTGCTCCTTGAGGGTGTGGACTTGGATTTCTTCAAATGTGTGTGGTCTGTGCCCAACGTGGTAGGTGGTACCTTGTATTTGTGGAATGAGTCCATATAGTTTGTATTTATTAATCAGAAAGAAGTCATTCAAGTATCCTTGAGTGCTTACTCTGCTCAGTACTTCTAGACCTTCTGGAATCTTTTAAAGCAACAGAACTTTACACAAAGTTTATGAAGTAACTTAATATGTGAAAGTGGTAGAAGTACAGCTCCAGCAAAACGTGGTAAGTTCCCATGCTCAGCTGTGCCTTTGCCCAGCCCAACCTCCTTTGGTAACTCTGGAAGCAACTTGAAGAGCCCGAATTGAAAATCACTGCTTTTGGCATGTAGTGGTTATACAAACTACCCACCCAGCAGCTTAGATTCAGATGAGGAGAAAAGTAGTGGAGAAGCCAGGGACATCCCACGGGTTTGAGCCCTTGGGGACAAATTCAGGGAGCTGGCTGGCCTTCAACTGGTCCTACAGGGTCACCAGAACAGGATTTGGATGGGATCATCAGAGGAAATTCCTCAACTGGGCAGCACTTGACTCGAAGGCAACAAGAGGAACGGGTGTGTTCATGAGATCAAATTTCATCACAAGAATCCATTCTTTGATTATGCTGTACATGGGTTGGATAAATCAAGGGTCAAATCATGTCCTGTGCAGCTTGGTAGTTGCAATCAAAGCTTAAGCTAGCACAAGTGTGAATCCATTTCCTAACACCAACTTTATAAAAGGAATCTATTGTATTCACCAGTGAGCCTTTTAAAATTGTTCTCATCTTGAATTCCCTTGCTAAAGCTAAATGTGTTTCCTGTACAAAAGAAACTTTTGTGGGGAAATCTGAAGCAGTGAGCTCATTTATTTATTTGTTTGCTTTCTCATCACTTAAAAATCATGTTCCAGATTTAATTATTAGTCAGAGGTTTGTCTCACTGTCTCACCAACACAGTCATGCTTCATATAAATGCACAGGTATTTCACACCAAATTCAGCATGGCTTTCAGAAGAGAAAAAAAGAAATGTTTGATCTCCAACCTCTATCTTGAGAGCCTTGTACATTCTCAGAATGGTCCCAATCACCACTTTCTGCCATCTGCAACATTTTGATAGCGAGTTGCAGGACTTGACAGGGTTTGATGTGGCTCAATATAAGGCTTAAAGTGAGCCACATTTACCCCCAGCCCTTCCAGATACAGTTGATTAGAACAGATTGCTTTAGTAAATATATTTCAAAATAACTTATCCCCATTTATTTCAAAGTGTGAGTTAAGGAATTTAAGTCTATATAATATAACATTTAGCCATTAAAATAAGCTTTAACAATGTTATATTTGAAGTAATACAAAACTTGGATATTGATTAAAATGGTTTTTTCACATTGTAACTATATTATAAAATTAGTTTCTAGTTCAAGTAATAAATTAAAGAAGGTGACTTTCAAATTAAGGCTTCTATTAAGGATTAATGATTTTTCAGTGTTTCTAAAACTAGACATTTGAAAATATAAATATTGGTTTATACTTCCATGTGTAAAAGATATATTTCCAAATCAGTTGTGAGTATAAAAACCCACAAATGCTTCCCCATGTCCCCTTTAACAGTTCTCTACCTCTGTAAAATTTTTGGCTGAAGAATATCTTAAAAACTAATCTGGACTAAAAATTCAAATGAAATAAAATTGTTTGGAGGCAACCTGTATTATTTTAACCGTGTTCTTGGTAAGGAGGAGGACTGACTGTGCCATTGTATGCCCTCCCCAAAGAACATATCTATCCTGACCAACATTTAGCATTGAATGTGCTCTTTATATTTTTACCTTTTTCCTTTCTTTATTTGAAAACATTTGATGAAACTGCTGTGTATAGTGTTTTCAACTGACTCCCTTTAGTAAATCATACTGGAATATTATTTTGACTATGAAAAAGTTTTATTTTGAATTTTCAATAATTAGAATTAAAAAGTTATTAGGTTTTAATGTTTTGCTTCACAAAATTATGCTGAAAACTTAGTATTGTCCAATCTGTTTTCCTCTGAACACTAGTGACCTGATATATATATATATATATATATATTTTTTTTTTTTTTTTTGAGAAAGCAGCCCCTGATCAAATAGGTATAGGAAATGGAGCATGCATGCTCTAGCACCCTCTGCTGACCTGGCATACATTAACATGCTAAAGACATCTCACTTGAAAAAAAAGTTTGTTTTCTTTAATTCTGCATTTCCCTAACTTTTCACACAAAAAAGACCTATTCACATCTCTTGTGAATTTAATGCTCTATGACACACAGCTGGGGGATTTCTGAGGTTTTTGAACACCTTATTCTTATTCGTGATACATTGTGTCAGAGATGCCAAGGAAAAGTAACTAGTTTCCTTGGCAACATTGCAAGGGATGGTAGTACCTTGGAATAGGCCCTGAGTTCAGACTCTGGTCCATAGCTTTGTAGTTTGAGGCTCCCCTGAGTTCTCTGGCAAGATCCAACCAAACTCATAAGAAACTGGCTACATGGTGCCAATCTGGACATTTAGAATTGTGGGCACGTACCCACATTTATACCCAAGCACGTTATAATAGTCATCCATCCAAGACATCCTTTTCCTAGTATCAGTGTGGGAAACCTAATACCTCATTATCAGTTTGCTTGATAAGTGTGGAATTGACACAAAGTGAACTGGCTTTGGAGAAGCTTGAGGAACACACACTGTTCCAGTGTCTTGATTGAAATACTCGAGTTTTGCCAGGTGAGGGCACACTTTCTCTTGGCATGGATGGGACACACACTGACAAGCTCCAGTGCTTTGTGTACACACACACACACACACACACACACACAGAGTAGCTGGGGTGCAATACAAAAGCCTAGGGTTTTCCTTGGTAATATCACTGCTCTGAGACCTCTCCCTGACTACTTTAATTAGACTTCAGGGTTTCCCATGCTATCTCATAGGCTGGGTCATTTCTATAGCTACTTAAACACCTATATCTAATGTTGATTTTATTTGTATTAGTTTCATTCTCAGAAGGTAACCTTTTTTTTAACTTTATTTCCAAATTCTGGAGGCACCTTATAATAGCTGTCTGTGTAGCGATTGGAGTATGTATCTGTTATGGTCAAGCCATATATGTATTAATGCTTTCTAACTGTGAACTTTAAATATGTGTAATAATTTGCTAGAATATGCAGCATGGTGTCCTGTGATGCTGAGCTTTGAAATTGTCTTGTAAGGGGAGGGGGCATACATTTTGCATGCTTCTGTAGCTTTGTAGTGAGAGCATAGAACAAACACCACAATTATTCCCACACATATAGATGGAAAGTGAGATTTACTCCTGTTTGTTTTATTGCCAGGCTCTAAGGGATGGAAATAAGCTGGTACAGATGGAAGAAGCACCTCTTTTTCCAGGAGAATCAATCAAAGCTATTGGTAAGTTTAATGTGTACACTTTGCTTATACAGATCCATAAAATGATATAGTACTTTCTTTGTGGGTGCAGGTGATGTAAGTACTAAAGATCAGCCAGACCAGTTTCATTAGCGGACAGATGGACTAGGCCTATTCATTCTTATTAATGTCCTTATTGACCTTAAGATATAGAAGACTATAGAGAATCACTTTAAACTCTGAGCATTAGTTGGCATTACCAACAAAAGAAAGGCCCAACTTTTCTTGATGAAATGAAGGCTGATCAGACCTTTGCTGTATGTCAATTCATTGCTTTGTTGGAATCCTTCACTATAAGGAAAATATATCAAGAAAGTACAATTTTAGTGGAAGAAAAGGGTGTGTGTTGCCGGCCTGGATTTTAAAAGCAATGGCCTAGGGGGCTACCATATTCCCCCCACTGTGGACTAGCAGGCATTTCAGCAGGTGCCATGGGTAGATGGTAGAATAGCTGGGTGCAACCTTTTCACCTCACAATTGCTGGGGTTCAATAGGACAGTCTGCTTTTCTAGGCTGAGTATTGCCTTCTTTCCTTAGGGCTTCCTTCCAAAGATGTGTGCTCAGTCTCAGTGTATAGTCACCTTGTGTCAAGAACTTTTGAGTAGCTGGATTCTCCTACCAGGGTATACAAACAGCTACCCACACTGAATATCCTCTTTGGCTCTGGACCCTGCTTATTCATCCTTGCTTTTGGCATTCTTTTTTTTCTTTGGCTTCTGGAATTTTATTCACTCCTGGTGGTCCTCTGGCCTCTCTGGCTATTCTTTCCCTAGGAGTTCTTCTAGCTCTGCCTCCATGCTGCTTTTGAAATAATCTGTTTAAAATGCAGAGCTAATTATATCATGCCTCTGCTTCCCCTGACAGCAGACTACCCAGATTTAAAGTAAACATGAAGAGCTTTGACACATTATTCACCTGGGAAACCATCATCACAGTTAAGATAATAATCACATTCTTAACCTCCCAGAAGTTTCCTTAGGCCTCTTTATAAACCTTCCCTCTTGTGCCTTCTCCCCATTCTCAAGCACCATAGACCAGATTATATTTTCTAGAGTTTTCTAGAAATGTAATAATTGAGTATATTCTCTTTCTTCTTTAGCTTCTTCCACTTAGCATCATTATGTTGATGCTCACTCATGTTGTGGCATGGGTCAACAGTCATTCCTTTTTATTGCTGAATTGTACTCTACTGTATGGATGCACCACAGTTTGGTTACCCTTCATCTATTGAGGGGTATTTGGGTTGTTCCTACTATGTGACTATCACCAATAAAGCTGCTATGAACATTCACAAACAAGTCTTCTCTGACCTCACATCCTATCATCTTCATGCACTCTTTGATCCAGCCATACTAACCTCTGACAACTGGCTCCTCTCTTTCCTTTTCCCCAAACCACCTCCCTCCTGCTTCCCTGCTGGGTTAAACTGATCCTTTTCTGAGCTCTTATCACATTATGTCCACATGGTTATCATAGCATTTATCATTTATAATGACAATATAGTATAATTGTCATTTTCTGTATAGTGCAATCATAGGTCATGCACTGTTTGTGGGCAGGGACTGTCTCTAGTTATTACTAGAATCCCAACAAGAGAAGCCACTTGGTACCTAATGAGTTATAGAAAACTTTAATGGAGAGTGCTTGGCTGTATGACAACTTTAGTACCTTTCATTGATCCATTTGGACTCACCTTTTAGCTATGTACTTTCCTGTCATACCAATGGAATGGTGCTTTGGGAAGATCATGAAGGTGTGGTAAGCGTGAGGTTCTTAGCATTCATGGAAATCAAATATGGTGATATTGATATTCACAGGCAGAAAATAAAGATCAATATGGAAGCTGATAAGGAATTTGAAGCAAAGAAGTCTTTTTCTACTTCATTGATGTGGTTCTAGTTTTTGTCATCTGTAAAGAAGTTGCTTTTTGGAGGAGATGCACTAGGGGACAGTTTTTAGCTTTACTTAGTTTTCATTAGCAGTAATTTATTAAATGGTAGCCCAGGGTCTTGAATTTAATTAATATATTTTGATGTGATTAATTTATCAGGGGAAAAGTTAACCACCTGGAAAAAATGACCAAGTGTAGCTTATTATGAAGCCCTTTATTTAAAACCTCATTAAGTAACAAAACATAATTTTATTTGAAGAAAAGGAATTTTATTAGAAGACTATCTATATATGTCTTTTTTAAGTAATAAATTTAAAATTTCTATAAAAGTGGAATATATATATGTGCTCATGTTAAGATTTATTGAAGTACATGTCTATGGCAGTAGTTGATACTTTGAATTTTCTTTCTCAGTGAAAGATGTCATGTATATCTGCCCATTTATGGGAGCTGTGAGTGGAATGCTGACAGTGACAGACTTTAAGATGTACTTCAGAAATGTGGAGAGGGTGAGTTTTTAAAAGTGTACTTTATTTTTTAAAAACATTTCAGAAGCAAGTAAACAAAAAGAAGAAAGTAAGAAGTACCCTGAAAGCCCATTACTCTGAGAGAACCAGAAGGTGATTTTTAAGATGTGTATAAACAGATTTTGTTTTCTTGAAAAAATAAAGCTGTTAAAGTAGCACTTATACCTGCAAGGGAAGTTTAATTGTAGTCTCAACATGTACTTCAGAAAGCATGTTATAAATCAGACTTCAGTTTCTTAGCTGGGACAAAATAAACAAATGTGTTTTAAGCCAGCAAAGACTTAAAATATGAAAACTCTATTGACTGACACTAATAGGCATTCATCTTAATTTGTAAACTCAGGACCCACATTTCATCCTTGATGTTCCCCTGGGAGTGATCAGCAGAGTTGAGAAGATTGGAGCACAGAGCCATGGGGACAATTCTTGTGGTATAGAAATAGTGTGCAAGGTATGGTACCAACACTAGTAAAACTACAAGAGGCAGATGGATGGGAACTTTTTCTGACACATTTTTCCTGGTCTTTGGACAGTCAGGGTTATTTGTACTGTTAGTAACTCAAATGTTTTAGGACACAGACCTCTTCAAATCTTGTATCAACCAATTCATATCATTATGTAAACCATTGAAGTTAATCTCTTTTTCTTTTGAAGTATTCTAATTATAATGGACCTATAACCTACATGCTGATATTATTTGTTGCATATTAGAGAAATCAAGTGGAAAATAGAGATTCATATTTTTTTCCAGTTTGTTGTCTTAAGACTAATCTTGAAAACAATAGAGGGTCAAAGACTTCCTAAAGGGACAACAATAATATGACCTTTGAACACTATGGGGCTTAGGGGTACCAACTGCCTGCATAGTTGAAAATCCACGTATAACTTTCGACTCTCCAAAATTTAATTACTAATAGTCTGCTGTTGACCAGAAGCCTTACTGGTAACAGTTGATTAAAACGCATTTTGTGTGTTGTATGTATTATATGAGGGGGGACCCAAACCGCCCCCTGGAATTTATTTATGAAAATTGTGTATTTATTCTTCCATGTTTAAATTTCAGTCACCTTCAAAGTACTCTCCATTTGATGCAATATACCTATTGACATGTTTTTTTCACTGCTCAAAAGTTTTTCACCTCGTCGATTTTTAAAAATATATTTTATTGATTATGCTATTATAGTTTTCCTATGTTACTCCCCTTTATTCCCCTCTGCCCTGCACCCCCTTTGGTGCCTTTTAGTGCTTCTGACAATTTTTGCTTCACTTCTTCCGCATTGACAAGATATTTCCCTTTGGAAATTTTTTTTTTAATCCAGGGGAAACAAAAAAAAAGTCACTTGGGGTGACATCAGATGAATAGAGAGGGTGGGACATGGGGTTGTTTACCAGTCAGTGTGATGTGGGCAGGTGTGTTCATAAATCACCCATCAAGAAATGGGCAAATGTGTCGAAAGAGTCTTCAAAAAATTCACTGAACTCAAGTGCAGCCTCTCACAACAATGCCAGTTGGTACACTGATACAGGCAGGTTCCTCGAACACTCACCTAGCAGAGGAAGCCTTTACAACAAGGGGCCCACTTTCCAGAAGATAATTTCATTTTGGGGGGGTCACCCCTCATATACTATATTCTTTTTTTCTTTTTTTTTAATTTTATTTTAATTAATGTTGAAGTACAATTTTCTATCTTTTACTCACCCCCCAGCCCATGTACCCAGTCCTCCCCACCTCCCTCCCATTTCTGCCTGCCCCTAGTTTTTGTTCATATGTTCTTTATATTTGCTCCCGTAAACCCTTCCTCTTTCCACCTGAAATTCCCCTAAAATTCCCTCACCTCCCTCCTCTGAAGACTGCCAGCCTGTTCTGTATTTCAGTGTCTTTGGTTATATTTTCCTTGTTTCTTTTGTTGATTAGGTTCCTGTTAAAGGTGAGATCATATGGTATTTGTCTTTCACTGCTTGGCTTATTTCGCTTATAATAATGCTTTTCAGTTCCATCCATGCTGTTGCAAAGGGTAGGAGCTCCTTCTTTCTTTCTGCTGCATAGAATTCCATTGTGTAAATGTACCCTAGTTTTTTGATCCATTCATTTACTCATGAACACTTAGGTTGCTTCCAGCACTTGGTTATTGTAAATTGTGCTGCTATGAACATTGGGGTGCATAGGTCCTTCTGGGTTGGTGTTTCAGGGTTCTTAGGATATAATGCTAGCAGTGGTATTGCAGGGTCAAAAGGCAGATCCATTTTTAGTTTTCTGAGGAAATTCCATACTATTTTCCACAGTGGTTGTACCAGTCTGCAATCCCATCAACAGTGTACTAGTGTCCCTTTTTCTCCACAACCTCTGTAACACTTGTTGTTTGTTGCTTTATGACGGCCATAGTGACTGGTGTGAAGTGGTATCTCATTGTGGTTTTAATTTGCATGTCTCTGATAGCTAGCAATATTGAGCTTCTTTTCATGTGTCTCTGGATCCTCTGTATGTCCTCCTTGGAGAAGTGTCTGTTCAAGTCCTTTGCCCATTTTTTAACTGAGTTGCTTATCTTCTTAGAGTGGAGTCGTGTAAGTTCTTGATATATTTTGGAGATTAAACCCTTGTCTGAAGTATCATTGGCAAAAATGTTTTCCCATACAGTTGGTTCTCTTTTTATTTTAATACTATTTTTTTAGCTGTGCAGAAGCTTTTTATTTTGACGAGATCCTGTTTGTTTATGCTTTCTTTTATGTCCCTTCCTCTGGGGGACATATCAGTAAAAATGTTGCTGGGTGAAATATCTGAGATTTTCCAGCCTATGTTCTCTAGGACTTTAATGGTGACATGGCTTATATTTAAATCTTTTATCCACCTTGAATTTATTTTTGTGTATGGTGTAAGTTGGTGCTCGAGTTTCATTTTTTTGCACGTAGCTGTCCAGTTCTCCCAACACCATTTATTGAAGAGGCTATTGTTTCTCCATTTTATGTTGCTGCCCCCTTTGTCAAATATTAATTGACCGTAGAGACTTGGGTTTATTTCTGGGGTCTCTGTTCTGTCCCATTGATCCATGTGCTTGTTTTTCTGCCAGTACCAGGCTCTTTTGATTACAGTGGCTTTATAATACAGTTTGGTATCAGGTATTGTGATCCCTCATACTTTGCTTTTCTTTCTCACAATTGCAGCAGCTATTCAGGGTCATTTATGGTTCCATATAAATTTTTGAAGTATTTGTTCTGTCTGTGAAATATGCCATTGGTACTTTAATAGGTATTGCACTGAATCTGTAAATTGCTTTGAGCAGTATGGACATTTTGATGATGTTAATTATTCTGATCCTTGAACATGGTATATGTTTCCATTTGTTTGTGTCTTCCTTGATTTCTTTCTTCAGTGTTGTGTAGATTTCTGCATACAGGTCTTTTACTTGCTTGGTTAGATTTATTCCTAGGTATTTTATTTTTATTTCTGCTATATCGAATGGGATTTTTTTCTTGCTTCTGCTGTTTCATTGGTGGTATACAAAAATGCCTTTGATTTCTGGATATTGACTTTGTATCCCGTTGTTTTCCCAAATTGGTTTATTAGGTCGAACAGTTTTTTGGTGGAGTCTAAAGGATTTTCTATGTACACTATCATGTCATCTGCAAACAATGACAGTTTTGTTTCCTCTGTTTGAATTTGGATGCCTTTTATTTCCTTTTCTTTTCTGATCACTGTGGCTAAAACTTCCAATACTATATTGAATAGAAGTGGTGAAAGCGGACAACCTTCTCTTGTTCCTGATCTTAGAGGAAAAGATTTTAATTTTTGCCCATTGAGTATGATGTTGGCTGTAGGTCTCTCATATATGGCGTTTATTATGTTGAGGAATGCTCCGTCTATTCCCACTTTGCTGAGTGTTTTTCTCGTAAATGGGTTCTGTGCCTTATCGAATGCTTTTTCCGCATCTATTGATATATTCACGTGATTTTTGTGCTTGCTTTTGTTTATGTGATGTATTACATTTACTGATTTGCGAATATTGAACCATCCTTGGATCCCTGGGATGAATCCCACTTGGTCAGGGTGTATGATCTTTTAATGTATTGTTGGATGTGGTTTGCCAATATTTCGTTGAGGATTTTAGCGTCTATGTTCATCAGCAATATTGGCCTGAAGTTTTCTTTCTTTGTTGTGTCTTTATCTGGTTTTGGGATTTGGATGATGCTGGCTTCATAAAAAGGATTTGGGAGTCTTCCGTTATTCTGGGTTTTTTGGAATAGTCTGTGAAGCTCTTCCTTAAATGCTTTGTAGAATTCTCCTGTGAAACCATCCAGACCTGGACTTTTGTGTGTTGGGAGTTTTGTGATTACTGCTTCAATTTCATCTACTGTTACTGGTCTGTACAGGCTTTCTGCTTCTTCTTTATTGAGTTTTGGAAGATTATATTTTTCTAGAACTTTGTCCATTTCACCTAGGTTTTTAAATTTCTTGGCATACAGTTCTTCATAGTAATTTCTTACAATCCTTTGTATCTCTGTGGTATCCGTTGTAATCTCTCCTCTTTCATTTCTGATTGTGTTTATTTGGATTCTTTCTCTTTTTTTCTTGATGAATCTGCTTAAAGGCTTGTCAATTTTGTTTATCTTTTTAAAGAACCAGCTCCTGGATTCTTTGATCCTTAGAATTGTGCTTTTAGTCTCTATGTCATTTAATTCTGCTCTGGTCTTGGTTATTTCCTTCCTTCTGGGTTGCTCTGTCCTGTCTTTGTTGTTGTTCCTTCAGTTCTTGGAGACATAGGGTTAGGTAGTTTGTTTGAAATGTTTCTATCTTTTTCAGGTATGCCTGTATCACTATGAACTTCCCTCTCAGGACTGCCTTGGCTGTGTCCCATAAGTTTTAGGTTGTTGTGAGTTCATTTTTGTTTGTTTCCCGGAACTTTCTGATTTCTTCCCTAATTTGATTCTTGACCCATTCATTGTTTCATATCATGCTATTCAATCTCCATGACTTTGAGTGTTTTGGGTTTTTCCTCTTGGGGTTGGTTTCTAGTTTCAGTCCCTGTGGTCAGAGGAAATGTTTTGGTATGATTTCAGTTTTCTTGAAATTGTTGAGGCTTGTTTTGTGTCCTATCATGTGGTCTGTCTTTGAAAATGTTCCATGTGCATTTGAAAAGAATGTGTATTTAGCTTCTTTGAGATGAAGGGCTCTCTCTATCTATATATATATCAGTTAAGCTCATTTCATCTAGGTCACTGTTCAATGCCACAATATCTT
This sequence comes from Phyllostomus discolor, assembly GCF_004126475.2. Lineage (NCBI taxonomy): Eukaryota > Metazoa > Chordata > Mammalia > Chiroptera > Phyllostomidae > Phyllostomus > Phyllostomus discolor. Next base: position 41,565,019 of record NC_050198.1, on the reverse strand, counting down.
TGTTGATATTGTGTTTGGAAGATCTGTCCATTTTTGACAGTGGGGTGTTAAAATCTTCTACTATAATTGTCTTGCTGTCAATATCTTTCTTGAAGTCCTCTAAGATTTTCTTTATGTATTTGGGTGCTCCTATGTTGGGTGCATATTTATTTACAATGTTTATGTCTTCTTGGTGGATGCTTCTTTTGAGCATTATGTGGTGACCTTCTGGGTCTCTCTGTGGTCCTTTTTTGGACGTCTATTTTGTCTGGTATGAGTATTGCTACCCTGGCTTTTTTTTCACTGTCCTTTGCTTGGAAAATTTGTTTCCTGCCCTTCACTTTCAGCCTCTGTAGGTCTTTTGTTCTGAGGTGGGTCTTTTGAAGACAGCGTATGTGTGGTTCATGCTTTCTTATCCATTCAGCTATTCTTTGTCTTTTGATTGGAGCATTTAATCCATTTACGTTTAAGGTTATTATTGATAGGTACTTATTCATTGCCATTTTCATACCCGTGTTCCTCTCTCTCTCTCTCTCTCTTTCCCTTCCTTTCCTTAAAGCAGTCCCTTTAGCATCTCTTGCAGAGCTGGTTTGGTGGAGGTGTATTCTTTTAGACTTCTTTTGTTTGGGAAGCTCCTTATTTGGCCTTTTATCTTGATTGAGAGCCTTGCTGGGTAAAGTCGCCTTGGTTGCAGGCCTCAGGTTCTCATTAGTTGGAATATTTCTTGCCATTCTCTTCTGGCTTGGAGTGTTTCCATTGAGAAGTCAGCTGCTAACCTTATCGGGGCTCCCTTGTATGTTACTTCCTGTTTCTCCCTTGGTGCCTTTAAGATTCTCTCTTTGTCTTGGTCTTTTGCCACTTTAATTATAATGTGTCTTGAGGTGGGCCTCTTTGGGTTCCTCTTGATTGGGACTCTCTGTGTTTCCTGGGTTTGTGTGACTTTTTCTCTCATCAAATTAGGGAAGTTTTCCATCATTACTTTTTCAAATAGTTTTTCTATTTCTTGCTCTTCTTCTCCTTCTGGTATCCCTATTATACGGATATTATTACATTTCATATTGTCTTGGATTTCTCTTAATCCTTCTTCATTCCTTCTGAGACTCTTTTTCTTTTCTTGCTCTTTCTGGGTGTTTTTTTTTCTGCTCTGTCCTCCAATTCACTACTTCGATCTTCTGCTTTATCTATCCTGATTTTCATTCCTTCTACTGTGTTTTTCAGTTCAAATATTGTGTTCTTCATTTCCTCTTGGCCCGTGTTGATAGTTTCTATTTCCTTTTTCATTTTGACATAATTTGCAGTGAGTTCATTGTAGCTTCCCTATAGTTTGTGGTAGCTCATTGTGAGCTCATTGAGCTTCCTGATAATCATTGCTTTGAAGTCAATATCTGATAGTTGAGTTGCCTTTATTTTTTTAAGAGTTTATTTATTTAGCCCTGGCTGGCATAGCTCAGTGGATTGAGCACGGGCTGGGAACCAAAGTGTCCCAGGTTCGATTCCCAGCCAGGGTACATTCCCAGGTTGCAGGCCATAACAAAAAAAATTTATTTATTTATTTTTAGAGAGGGGAGGGAGGGAGAAAGAGAGAGAGAGAGAGACATCAATGTGCGGTTGCTGGGGGTTATGGCCTGCAACCCAGGCATGTACCCTCGCTGGGAATCGAACCTGGGACACTGTGGTTCCCAGCCTGCGCTCAATCCACTGAGCTATGCCAGCCAGGGCAGTTGCCTTTATTTCATTTAGCATTCTTTCTGAGGCTTCCTCCTTTCCTTTCATTTGGGGATTGTTTATTTGTCTTCCCATTGTTTGTGAGACTCTTCTTGTTAGCCTCAGCTTCTTAAATTGATCTCTTCTGTCTCCCTGGGTTTGTGGTGTGAACCTCTGTGGTAGAACACCTGTGAGATTCAGTGGTGCAGTCCTCCTTGGTCTCCCAAGCTCACTGGTCTTGGCCTTTTGTTTAAGTTGGGTCTGTGTTTGTGTTTGGGTTTTGACTGTTGTTGGGTCTTTCTTTGGTGGGTCCTTCCCACCAGCTGGTTAAATGGGGGTCACTCTGTCCACTACCTCCTGTATTTTGTTGTGCTGGTGAGGGCAGGTTGTGTTGAAGCTGGTTCTTCCATGTGCATAAGGTTTTGAGGATTCTCTTTTGCTCATGTTCTGTTGTTCATACTGGGTAGTGTTTCTACTGTTTAGTTGTATTTCCCGATAGGTCCTAGATTGAGGTTTGTGTCGTTTCCACTCCCTCCTTCACCTTCTTCTGTTGTTATCTGTTGGTGGTTCCTTTGTTGTTGGGTTTCCTGTTCCAGTGGGTACCCTGGTGTTTACCACTTCCACCTACTCTTTTTTGTGATCATTTGGAGGGGGAAGGCAAAATGGTTTAAAACAGCAAGAGAGTTTTCTATGATATTTACTGTAGCAGCCAGTAGAGAAGAGATAGGAAATCTTTTGGCTATGTATAGTGTAAACTGTGATCTTCCACCCAACTAGCCGATTTTTAGAAAAGATGGAAAGAAGATAAGACTCTTGTTGGGGAAAGAAGGATTGTGAGTTAGATCTAAAGAGCAGTGAGGTGTGGGAGGTCAGATTATGAGGTAAGGTGAGAGTAAAGGATGGTAAATAGGTGTAGTGTGTGAGAAAATAGAGTTAACCACTACAGTATTAGAGTTCAGGAAACCGTGCAGTGGGCTAAGGTCTGGGAGGGGTGTTGTGAAGTATTTTCAATTGTATGGAACAGCAATTATTTACAATAGTATTAGAGCAACAATCATATGACAGAATCTATGTGATCTAGATAACAATAATAGGGAGTATAAGACCTTGAGTAGTGTTCTAATGGGACACAAATGAAGTGAGGGAGAGTAAATTAGCGATACACTATGAAAGAGATATCAGGGAAAACCCGTCAAATGATACAGTATAACCAGCCTAGGAAAGCAGACTATACAGAAAGAAGAGGAATACAAAAATACTATTAAAATAAAAGATTTAAGAATAATGGAAAAATAATAATAATACAAATATGCAATAACTTGCAGGTTCTCTGTAATAGCAGAGTGAAGTTTGTCTCACTGTCACAGCTGTTTTGATGCCCCTTCTTTGGGTCCAACTGTGGTCTTTTCACAGTTCAGGGGGGTTTTTTTGTTTGTTTTGGTTTTTGGGTTTTTTTTTTTTTTTTGGTCTCACTTGTAGGTATTATGAAAAAAAGGCCAAAAGAAGGAAAAAGAGATAAAATTGGAGGAAAGAAAGGAAGGAATAAAACAAGAAAGAAGGAAAGAGAGGAAAAAGGAATTGAAAGAGAATAAAAATAATAAAAATTTAAAAATTAAAAAAATTAAAAAATAGAATAAAATTAAAAAGCCTCTCAGTTTCAAAGTGTCCAAACCGGTTTTTCTGGTCTTGCTGGCTGCAGCAGGCTGAGGGGCAATTGGTATGTCTTTTCTTCCTTTCCAATCTGCACTCAGTCAACCGTTCTCAATGTCCTGGGAGCTATCGTGGCAACTCTCCCCTGTGCCTTGGGTGTGGGAACCAGGCCTTTCCCCAGGGTTACCCCTGTGGGCTGGGGTGCAGGGGTGCACTCGCACGCTCGTGGGCTTGGCCAGGCTGCCTCACCCTTCCCAGTGCTATGGAGGTGTACAGGGTCTTCTGAGCAAGCACAACCTTCCATGCAACCTCGGGATCACTTCCTGGCTGGGTGGCAGGGAGTCCAGAGCAATTGCTGTAGGAGAATTCCCCAAACAGTGTCTGTCTTTTCACTTTTTGAGAAATTCCTCCTACTCAAGCCCGCCGTTCCATACAGTGGCCTGGCCTCTCCCACAGACCAATTCTCTAGCCAGACCGGTGACTATGGGGGTCAGGGCCCGTCATGTGACTCTCAACTCTGCCGGTATCCACAGACTCCGAGGGTTCTCACAGCTCCTGTGTGTTTGCTTGCCACCAGGTTTCTCCCTGTGCAGCTCTGACCTAGTTTGGCAGGGGAGGGAGCAGTTGCCCTGGCTCTCTCCCAAGGACTCTGTGACAAACTTGGCCGCGGGCACCAGGCCTGGGGCTGCAGACCCCCTGGACCCTATGCTGGTCCCTGGGAACTTACTGTCCTGAAGCAATCTCCTTACCTCCTGGTATTTCGGTTCCACTACAATTTTTGGTCCCTTATTTTCATATATGTTGAGGTATGTTGGTTGTTTGCTCTTTTACTCCGTAGACCTGCTAGGATTTTCTCCTGTGTGTAGGGGGAAGTGGAATCTGCTCCCTCCTACCCTGACACCATCTTCCTCTCTGGTATACTGTATTCTTACAGTAAGGTAAGTTTAGATTAAAAAAAATGTTATTAAGAAAATCATGAGGAAGAAAAATATGTTTACAGTATTTATTGAAAAATTGTGTATGTGGACCCACACAGTTCAAACCTGTGCTATACAACTGTCAAACTGTATTAATAAATTCTGTGCTTAAAAAGACAAGTAAGTTTCTTGGCTATGTTGCAGTTTTCACCTGAGCTGTGTTTATTATTTTTTTTAATTCTCACCTGAGTATATGTTTATTGATTTTAGAGAAAGAGGGAGGATTGGGGAGACAGGGGATAGAGAGGCAGACAGAGAGAGAGATGGGGAGAGAGAAACAGACAGACAGACAGACAGACAGACATCATTGTGAGAGAGAAACATTGATTGGTTGCTTCCCTTATGTGCCCTGACCGGGAATCGAATGAGCAACCTTTTGATGTATGGGACAATGCTCCAACCAACTTAACCACCTGGCCAGGACACTGTTCTTATTTTTGGTTTTATACTCTACCTCAAATGGTTAATTAGAAATGTATGTGATAACTGGAGTCGTAATTAGTCACTTAAATGCATTAACTGATGTTTTTTATTAGAAATACAGTTTATTAACAACCCTACCTGAAGTACTAGGAAAAAGGACCTGCCTACAGAATCATCAAAGTCCCTTCCAAACTTAGAGTTTGGATTCCTGCCCATCTGTTTGCTGTGATCAGATCTCTGAGGATAGCCCCCACCCCCTGGTTGGCCCTAGACTGCAGTTGAAATCTCTTTTTAAAAAAAGATTTTACTCTTCCAAGTCACAGATCTTTAGGCTCACAAACTTGCTTTGGACAGTGCATGGCTGTGCTGGCCTTTGGTGGTGATAAATTCTTTTAACTTAACCTTCTCTGGGAAGCATTTTATTTGTCCTTCCTTTCTAAATGATAGTTTTGCTGATAGAATAATCTAGGTTGTAGGTCCTTGCTTTTCATCACTTTGAATACTTCTTGCCAGAACCTTCTTGTCTGCAAGGTTTCTTTTGAGAAATCAGCTGATGGTCTTATGGGAACTCCTGTGTAGGTAACTCTCTTCTTTTCTCTTGTTGATTTTAAGATTCTCTATATTTAACCTTTGGCATTTTCATTATGATGAGTCTTGGTGTGGTGCTGTTTGTGTCCATCTTGTTTGGGACTGCCTGTGCTTCCTGAATTGGTATGTTTATTTCCTTCACCAAATTAGGGAAGTTTTCTTTCATTATTTTTTCAAGTAAGTTTTCAGTTTCTTGCTCTTTCTCTTCTTTTGGCATCCCTATGATTCGGATGTTGGTATGTTGGAGTTGTCCCACAGGCTCCTTAGCCTATCCTTGTTCGTTTGTTTTTTGAATTTTTTTCTTCTTGCTGTTCTGATTGAATGTTTTTTTCTTCCATATGTTCCAAATCATTGATTTGAATCTACGCTTCATCCACTCCATTGTTGATTGCCTGTAAATATTTCTTTATTTCACTTAATGTAACCTTTATTTCTGCCTGGGTCTTTCTTATGCAGTTGAAGTATCCAATGAGTTTCTTGAGTATCCTAATAACCAGTGTTTGGAATTCTGCATCTGACAGATTACATATCTTCATTTTGTTTAGTTCTTGTTCTAGAGTTTTGTTCTGTTGTTTCATTTGGGCCATATTTCTTTATCTCCTCATTTTGGCAGCCTGCCTGTGTTTGTTTCTGTGTATTAGGTAGAGTAGCTTTGACTCCCAGTCTTAGTAGCATGGCCTATTATAGAAAAGCATACCCATAAGTTGCATGGGGTAGAGCCGTAGGTAGTCGCCAGGGCACAGCAACCGGTGTGAGTCAGGTTGATAGAGTCTCAGGGTATGGTGCTGCCACTCTGTGGCTCTGCGTTGAGGAGGGCTCAAAAAAGGGACAGTGGCCGCTGCCTGTCCTCTGGTGTTTTGTCCAGGAGGAAGCTGTCCCCTGGTCCTTTCCCTGATACCAGACACTTCAGTTTCTCCTCATATGCCACTAATGCCCTTCCAGCTGCTGCCCTGGTGCTAGAGCCCAGGGGGAGTGAGTCTGCTTAAGTCCTAAGTCCATTGTGGGCCCTTTAAGAGGACACACCAGAGAATCCCAGTTTCTCCCACTGGTTTTTACAGCCAGTAGTTATGGGGACTTATTTTCCTGGCACTAGAACCCTAGACTACATGGTCTGGTGTGGGGCTGTGCTCCTCTCTCCCAAGGTATTCCTCCTGATTTTTATCCAACACATGTGGGTGTAGGACTACCTACTCCACATCTTTGAGTCTCTGCCCCTCCTACCTGTTTGGATAAATATGACTTATTTAACTCCTTGATTGTCGGACTTCCATACAGTTCAATTTTCTGATGATATTGGTTGATAGTTATGTAGTTTAGTTGTAATTTTTGCTGTGGTTTTGTGAGGAGGTGAGCCATGTTTACCAGGAGTCCCAAGATTTTATTTACTTTTTAGAGAGAGGGTAAAGGAGGAAGAAAGGGACAAAAACATCAATGTATGAGAGAAACATTGATTGGTTGCCTTTTGCACACATCTGATGGGGAACCTGTCCCACAACCCAGGCATGTGCCCTGCCCAGGAATCAAATCAGTGACCTTTTGGTTCACAGGCCAGCGCTCAACCCCCTGAGCCTCACCAGCCAGGGCAAGCCAGCCTTTATTGATAGACATTTAGTTTATTTCCATTCTTTTACTGTTGTTATACATACACAATATCACAATAATGACTTTAATTTGTAGTCCTTCTTGTTTTTTTTTTTTTTTCTTCTCCTTGGTTGTCTTCTAATAAGTTTCTATTTTACCTTGATTTTTTTAAAAAAATATTTTCTTTTAATATTCGTTCAGGTACAGTTTTCTGCCTTTTACCCCCATCCCAGCCCACCCCCAGACCTCCCCACCTCCCTCCTGTTTCCAGCCCCCTCCTTATTATTGTCCATGTGTCCTTTATACTTGTCCCTGAAAACTGTTCCCCTTTTCCCCTGAAATTCCCTCTCCTCTCCCTTGTGGTCACTGTCAGCCTATAGTCCTCCTTATTTTTGAATTTCATATAATATTAAAGAGGAATGAGCTTTTTGTGTTTAACTAACAGCAGTGGTTTAAGAAGGTCATGGGGAACTGCTCAAACCAGTCCTGGGAAGAAATTGTACCATCAGAACCACCTCACTGGGATCTCTCCTGCCTACCTGCATTTTGGGCTTTCTGCCAGCTGCTTGGGTCGGCAGAAAAAATGGTAGGGCATTTTAAGAAACTGATCTTAAGAAAGAGCATTATAATTTTTGAGGACCATAGCATCTTCATGACAGAGTCCTTTGCTATGAGTACTGGGTAGAAACCTCTGTCACATTTCTATTTTATGGATGGTGCAAAATCTGTAATCGATTCCTTAATTCTTTAAAGCTTACAATTGATCGTGTAGCACATCTTTAGGAAGCAAGTGCGCAGAACTTGATGGCATGTGTTTTATGTACTAATCTTATTCTTGGTTCTGTCTGATGAGGTTTTCACCAACACATACCCTTTGTTCCAATTTCCTCACTTAATTTTTTTTAAAAATCTTATTGGAGATGTGTTTCTGTTAATTGCCTCTTGTTAGTAGGAGCAAGATTAGAGTATAAACATGAGAAACAAATAAAAACACTTTATTGATCTCTTATAGCGTGGTGTCTGCCTCATAGATACTCAGTATATGTTGAATAAATGAGTTTTGTTAATTGCTTAACAGGATATGAGAAACTTACGACTTGCTTATAAACCAGAAGAACAGAGTAAACCAGGAATATTTGAAAACCTCAACAAACATGCATTTCCTCTTTCCAATGGGCAGGTAAGTATACCCAAAAAACCCTTTTTGCATGCCTTTGTGGGGACCCCAAAATTTCATGTTTTATTAGTCCTTTTTATCTCTTTTCTCTCTGTTGGTAACTAATATTAGAATATTTAAAATTTGTCAGTTCTGTGTAATGATTAAGAAAACTGGTTATGTGTTACTTCAACATTTATAAATTAAAATAGGAATCTTAATACATTCAGCCCATCTTAATACATTCAGTTCATAACCAAACTGAATATTGGGTATATGACATAGCAAAAAATGCTGACATGTGTCTTTTGTGGGTTTTTTTTATCCAGACAGTCTTTGCATTCAACTATAAAGAAAAATTTCCAATTAATGGATGGAAAGTTTATGATCCAGTAGCTGAATATAAGAGACAGGTAAAGTATGTTGTTTATCCAACTAAAAGTAATAGGACGAGCATCTTTTCCTTTTCTAAAACATTAGAAATGTTATAGAGAAGAAACTTTCTGAAACAAGTTGTGCATGGGTATAATTTATATAGTTTGTAGGTTCTTCACCTCTGGGATGCCCTGTTCTCCTTATGCCAAACCTTTGACTCTGCCACATCCTTTTTCCAGAGGCAAGTGGAGTACAAGGACTGGGGTTTAAAAAGCAAATTGACCAGGTGGTTTTTATTATTAGGTTGATGAATAAGGATCAAAACCAATGGCTTCAATTATATTTTAAATATACGACATGACTGCATGAGTCTGTTATGGTGTTTCTCTACCAGAAGCTCTTTAGTGCATTGTAAATTTCAAGATCTTCCAATAAGATTATTTTCATGACATTTAATCTTTGTCTCCACCTTGTATTTGGTATGGTAATATATATTACTTATTTTAGAGATCTGTAAGAAATTTCTGTGTTTCTAAAGGACTTTCATGAGTATTTTCAAAAACAACACCATGGTCATTCTTTATAGAAACACTACAAGAAATGTATAGGTCTGGGATTCTAGTATATAACCTTCATTTTTTAGTCTGTTTGGAAATTCTTATGCTTCATTACATTTTTTAAATGGGTACAGAATGAGTCAGATAGATATATTTTTAAACTTTTAATTAGCACTGAACAAATTATAAATGGATTTTAGTAGAGAACAAGAAAGGGATGTGGTTCATGCTTAGTAGTTTCTGAAAATGTGAAAGTATGCTTTCCCCCTCTTCTTTCTTCTCTAACATCCTGCAGGGTTTACCAAATGAGAGTTGGAAAATATCCAGAGTAAACAGTAATTATGAGCTCTGTGACACTTACCCTGCCATCATTGTCGTGCCAACTAGTGTAAAAGATGATGACCTTTCAAAAGTGGCAGCCTTTCGAGCAAAAGGCAGAGTCCCTGTAAGTAATAAGCATTCATTTAGGTATAAACGTATATTGTATCAGATCTAATATGGAAAGACGATAGAAAAAAACCTAGTGAACAAAATGGAAAGTACAAAAATAAGCCTAAAAACCTGAACATATTTTTGATTATCAAGACTACCTAATTGTATAAACATTCTGTTTCCCAACTTTGCTTTGTTAACTAAAATTATGAGTGTAACTTTAGTTTAGCTCTCAAAATGTAATAGGGAATAATGAAAGATAGCAAGAAAAGGTTAGCATGCTACTGCTTTAACAGTTTATGTCACTGGTTTCACCAACTCATCCTAGAGAAAAGACACTCTTTCTTAGATGTTGAGTTCAAGGCTGAACGCTAAGTGGGAGGGACATCATTTTGAAAAGAAACATAGGAGTCAGCAGGGGGTGAATTTTTAAAAAGTTTATTGAGGTTTAATTGATATACAAAAACACATCATATGTTTAATGTATACAATGTGATGAGTTTGGACATATGCATACCCCAATGATACTGTCACAACTCAGAAGGGACTGAACATTTTTGAGCCTGGAGTTTGCAGTCTGGTATAATCCTGAGTCTTTTGGCCACTGGAGGAAAACAGGATGTTTGGTGATACAGCTTTAGATTTTATGAGAGACTGTATATTCACTTTGTCCTTACCCAGCCACATGTATCATTGTTTAGATACAAAGATGTTTTTAAGGAAAGAGACAAAATAAAACTAGTCAAGTGACAAAATAAAACTAGTCAGTCAAATAGGAATAGGGCCCAGTGTTAATATAGTTTCTGTTTTTCTTAGAATCATAGAAGTTTAGATGTGAAAGGGAATTTTTAGAGCTCATCTAGTGGGGTCAGTGACTTCCTTCCTGACCCAAACATTGCATCTCATAGCCACTATCATGCTGTGATGGGCTTGACCCCTCATGTTTGAGGAAAATATGTGGAAGAAACTGTTCTTGATGAGAGAACTTGTTTTTACTACCTGGTAATTAGAACACACACTGTTTTAGGAACTGTACTCATACTTGTTATTTACAAACACTAGGTGTTGTCATGGATTCATCCAGAAAGTCAGGCAACAATCACTCGATGTAGCCAGCCACTTGTGGGTCCCAGTGATAAACGCTGCAAAGAAGATGAAAAATACTTGCAGACTATAATGGATGCTAATGCACAGTCTCACAAACTTACCATCTTCGATGCCCGACAAAACAGTGTTGCTGATACCAACAAGGTACATTCTTGATGATGTTGCAGGAACTTGTAGGTTTTGCCTTATGTACTGTCTGTAAATCATTATGCAATTCAAATAGCCCATTGACTTCCTCCCCATCTGAAGGTGAAATCTTTCCGAGTAGTCCATAGATATTCCTCCCTGGGACATAGCCTGTGGATGTCTCACATGGGTTGTGATCTTGTCTCAGTCATTGTTCCTCTACAATCTTGTCTGCTGAATTAATTAAGCAAAAACCCAGAATGAGAATTATCACCTAAAGAATCAAGTAACTATTTTAATGAAATGATTTTGAGGCCTTTGTAAGTTTCTTTAACCTGTGAAATATGGTGATTGCTTGATTAACTCATATCTGGTCTGAAGCTCTTTTAGAATGGAGTAAGCTATGTAAAAGTAGACAAGTATACAAAGTTTCCATAAATCACATGAAGCAGTGGCATCTATAGACCACTCCATTTGATTCCCACTAGCCAAAGGGGACAGAATCCTTTGTACCTAGTAGTAGCTATAACATCAAGCCTCTACTACCCACTATCCAAATGGAAAAGGCTTTGAACTGAGTTATTTCTATTTCCCATGAATGACTTTCTAGCAATGGGTTACTATAGGTGGGTATTTGACAGAGTGCTTGGCCCTTTCCACAAGTAATTTCATGTATCAGGAAGGTGGTGACGATCCTTATCATCTCATGCCATTTGGTTAACAAATATGTGATGAGCACTTACTAGGAGGAAATATCACAATAGACCAGGTGAGGTGCTATATACACGTGTCAACTCAGTGTGCTGGGGTAGCCAGGAGAGGGACTGAGTGGCCAGACCTGCTTGTGAGCCTGGGAAAGTCTTCATGAAGGAACAGCATTCGAGCTGGCTTTGCATGGTTAGCAGGAAGAGACAAGTAGGGCATTCTAGAGAACACATGTACCTATTCATCAGTGTGCCAGAGCATATCATTCACAAGAGTGGCAAGAAGGGAGATGTCTGAGGGCATGATCATGTCCCCTCATGTTTCTCTCAGCAGTGCTTAGGGAAAGGGGTCTTTGTTTCTCTGGGCAACTTGAACCTTTTTTCCTCAGTGATTATTTTGTCAATCACAATTTCTAAAAAAACAACAACACCCTCTTACCTCTGCCATCTCATTCTCAAGAGAAGCCATTAACTTCTACTTCAAGGAGCAAACAAGCCATCAGACATGCCATTTTCCCTCAGTACTTGAGTGCCTGCTGAGGGCCAGGCATTTGCTAGGCTTCTAGAGAGGCACATACTGAACAAACAGTCGAATGAACTGTCAAATGGTTATCATGGAGGAACATGAAACATGCTCTGAGACAGCATAGAAGGAACCTAGTTATTTGCTACATGACCCTGGACAGTTACATAATCTATCTGCACCATGATTGCCTCATTTCTAAAATGGCAATGACAGTAAATCTACTTTCTCAAGTGGATGTAAAACTACTGCAAAGGGCCTAGGACAGTACCTGTCCCTGTGAGAAAGCATTTGGGGCAAGTTAGCTGTCATTTTTACTGACCTCAGAGTGTATCGATCCATTCTCTTCACTTTCATGACATCTCACTCCCTCGATTTCTCTCCCTCTGGCCTGGCTGACTCAGTCTCCTTCACTGGTTCCTCTTCCTCTTCCCAACCTACAAATGGCAGTGCTCCTTGAACTCAGTCTGGGGTTCCCTTTTCTATTTGTGTAATCTCCCTGAGCCATCTCCTCCGATGCCATGAATTTAAATACCCTCCACATACTGAGTTTGACATCCAAGTTTCTATCCCACCCTGATGCTTCCTGAGACTGAGACAGAATTTCCATCCCATTGTCTAGTTGACACATCTACTTGGCTGTCTCCCAGGTAACAACCTCAGCATATCCAAACTGGCCTGAGAGTCAGGGTGTTAAGAACTCTTGGTTTGGCAATCAGTTAAACCTAGGTTTCTCTCCAGCTTGTGCCACTTGGTGTTCTGGAGAACCCTGGGCCAGTTACATTACCTCTTTGTAAGCCTCAGGTTCCTCTTCTATGAAATGGGAGATAACCGTGTCTCATGTAGAGGGCTGTGTAAGGATCAAAATTAAGTGAGAAGAATGTACATAAAGGACTCAGCACAATACCAGGTACATCCTCAAAACTCAGTATATAATGTTGATAAGCTCACTGCTCCAGGTATCTGGCCTGGGTGTTGAATGCTGTTGTCAGCTACTGAGACAGGGGAGACTGGGAGAGAAACAGGGTGAGGAGGATGGGCAGTGTATGAGATTGCTCAGGCTGCTGTACAAATTATCATAAACTTGGCACCTTAACACAAATGTATTCTCTCATGGTTTGGGAGGCCAGAAGTCTGAAATCTGGCAGGGCCATGCTCCCTTAAAGGGCTTCAGGAGAGAATTATCCCTTGCCTCTTCCATATTCTGGTGGCTGTTCTATGCATGCAGCCACAGCACTCTAATCACTGCCTTTGTCTTCAAATGGCCTTCTCCCCTCTGTGTCTCTGTATCTTTTCCTCCTGTTTCCTAAGGATACTTGTGATAGCATTTAAGGCCCACCTAAGATAATCCAGGATTATCTCCTCATCTCAAGATCCTTAATTTAGTTGCATCTGCAAATGCCTCTTTTCTAAAAAAGGCCATGCTCACAGTTGCCAGGGATTGTGGATATCTTTGTAAGTTCCCCTTTTTCCCCACATCTGGTGGATCACCAGCCCTTGCCAGTCTTTCTTTTTTTTTAAGATTTTATTTATTTTTAGAGAGGGAAGGGAGGGAGGGAGGGAGAGGGAGAGAGAGAGAAACATCAATGTACAGTTGCTGGGGGTTATGGCCTGCAACCCAGGAATGTACCCTGGCTGGGAATCGAACCTGGGACACTTTGGTTCCCGGCCCGCGCTCAATCCACTGAGCTACGCCAGCCAGGGCTGCCCTTGCCAGTCTTTCTACATCCCTGCATACTTCCTGTCACCACTGTAGTACTATCCCAAGGAAAAGAAACAGATGAAGAAAGCTATATTCACAGAGGCAATCTTCTAAACATCCAGCAGAGCAAGGGCAGTCCATTGTGTTTTATTCAGTGCAGAAGAGACAGAAGCAGGGCACCAAATTGCACATCTAGAATGACTTTAACTATAGCAGTGTATGTGTGTCTGGGAACCAGACATGGATATTTATTTCCCCAACTCTCCATTAGGTCTTCTATATAATATCTTGTCATCTTCAAGTAAAGATGTTTTTACTACTTCCTTTCCAATCTGGTTGCCTTTCAGTTCTTCTTGCCTAATTCCCTGGCAAGAATCTCTAGTACAATGTTGAATAGAAGTCATCATGAAAGTGGGCATCCTTTTCTTGTTCCTGGTCTTAGGTTAAAAGCTTTTGGCTTTTCACCATTCAGTATATTAGCTGTGGGCTTTTCACAACATGTCCTTAACAAGTTAAGGAAATTCTCTTGTGTTATTAAGTGATTTTATCACTTAAAGGGTATTTGATTATCAAAGGCCTTTTCCGTATCAGTTGAAATGATCATGTATTTTTCCCCTTTTGTTCTGTTAATGTGGTATATTATTGAATTGGCCAAAAAGTCCATTTAGTTTTTTTCCATAAAATAAAAGACACATTTTTCATTTTCACAGATAACTATTGATTTAAATAGTTTGAGTACATCAGCTATCGCCTGCTGTTGCCTTCTAGTGGGCAGAGGGCAGGGGTGCTGCTAAACATCTTCCAATGCATAAGATAGCTCCACAGCAAAGAATTATTTGGCTAAAATGTCAATAGTACCAGGAAACTTCGCAAAGCACTTTTGACATGTTTGATCAGTCACAGCACCTTCTCCATACACTGTACAAATCTGTTTTTGCATTTCAGTTGTGTTTTTACCTTTCTTGAAATAATGAAGCTTAATATGCCAAAATGTTGCATATCTTCTTTCATCTTCAATATTAAAATGGCTGCACTAAAATTCACCAATTTTTATAAGTTTTTTAAAAATGGATGTTGCCCTGGCTGGCATAGCTCAGTGGATTGAGTGCAGGCTGCGAACCAAAGCATCACAGGTTCGATTCCCAGTCAGGATACATGCCTGGGTTGCAGGCCACAGCCCCCAGCAACCGCACATTGATGTTTCTCTCTCTCTCTTTCTCCCTCCCTTCCCTCTCTAAAAATAAATAAATAAAATCTTTTTAAAAATCTTAAAAAAAAAGATTCCTCTCAAAACTTGGTATTTAAAAAAATGGATGTTGATATGACAGCTGTCACCATAAAATCTAACAAAATTGTTCTGAAGTTAAAGACAACTAAACAATACTAGATAGAGCCTGTCATACAGAAAAAAAAAAAAAAAACTAAATGAACTTTTTTGGCCAACCCAATACATTGACTGACTTTTGTATGTTGACACTGTAGTGGGTTGACTAGCATCTCCCCAAATTCCATGCCCATCTGGAATCTCAGAATGTGACCTTATTTGGAAACAGGGTCTTTGCAGATTCAATTATTTAAGATGAGGTCATACTGGATTAACAAAGGCCTTAAATCCAATGACTGGTGTTCTTATAAGAAGTATTTGTAGAGGCACAGGCACACACAGAGAAGATGGGCATGTGATGACAGAGGCAGAGATTGTAGTGATGTAGCTACATACCAAGTAGTGCCAAGGATTGCTGGAAACCACCAGAAGCCAGGAATAAGGGATGAATATATTCTTCAAAGCTTTCAGGAAAAACTAAACTTGCCAACACCTTGATCTGTGAGGGAATAAGTCTGTGTTGTTTTAAGCCCCATGTTTTGTGGTCCTTGTTATTATAGCCATAGGAAACTTTTCCAATTCCCTTACATCACTGGGATAAGTCCTGCTAGTTCATGGTGTATAATCTCCTTAATATGCTATTGGATTCAGTTTTCTAGTATTTTGTAGAGGTATCCTTCAATCTAGTCTCCACATCATGGCCAGAGTGATCTAAATAAACAGCTCTGTGTGCCCCCTCAGTGCCCTGAATCAGTGATATACAATTTCTAAAGAGTCTTTCAAGCCCTGTGCCCATGAGCCTTTCCTCTTTCTTTCACCACATCTTTCAGGTTCCTGTCTCAGCTGTGGGAGACTTCTTTCAGTTAAGCACATCCCATTGTCATTTCAGAGCCTTTTGCCCCATGGCTAACCACTTCCCTATCCTTCAGGTGACACTCCAAATGTCACTTCCTCAGGGAGATCTTTCCAGATGAGCAGAGGTTCTCCTGTACTGTGGTGCTCCGCACTTCCCTTTCTATAACCCTCAGTATACTGTGGATTCCTTATTCAGTATGTGTCTAGTTACTAGGCCTTTGGCTCCATGATAGCTGGGACTGTGAGGATCTTCAACATGCCTGTACCCCAGAACTGGCCATCACATACATAATAGTTGCTCCATGACTGTTAAAGGAAGGGCTGGCTTTCTGGCGGGTCAGGTCATCTCTCAATAGATAGTTGCCATTTAGAGGGCCTAATGGCATATGGCATTCTACGTTAGTTCAAAAGTTCAGACTCCATTAGAGCATGAAAAGTTTTTTTTAAAGATTTTACTTATTTATTATAGAGAGGGGAGAAGGGAGGAAGAAAGAGAAGGATAAAAAAATCAATGTGTGGTTGCCTCTTGTCCCCTACTGGGGAACTGTCCCACAACCCAGGCATGTGCCTTGACTGGGAATCGAACCAACAACCCTTGGCTTTGTAGGCCAGCACTCAATCTACTGAGCCACACCAGTCAGGAGAGAGCATGAGAAGTTTTTAAGTCATATTTCTTTTTTAGAACATGAACATGGAGGGAAGGAATTTAGTTTTAACCTGTTGCATTGAGGAGCATGTGTGGGGAAGATAAAGCTCTAGAGCTCAGAAGGAGATCAAGTTGAGGTCTAGATTGGGGCACAGTGGCCTGTTGGGTGGTGGTTGCAGCCTGTGCGGGGAGAGGATGATGTCACTGAAGGACTCTGGGTCTCTTGAGCAGGGGTCAAGAACCAAACTCTCAGAAATGTCATCTGTGGAAGACAAAAGAGTGACTCTCTGTGAAGGAAAGAGGGCTACAAATGGTGAGAGGAGACCCCAAACAGAGGAAGAGTCCTAGATGCCAGGAGAGGTTGTGTCTAGGGGGAAGACAGGGTAGGAGGGGGTGTTTTAGCTCTGGCTGCTATAATAAAACACTGCAGACAGGGTGGGTTATAAACAACAGACATTTATTTCTCACAGTTCTGGAGGCTAGAAGTCCAGGATCAAGGTGTCAACAGATTCTGTATCTGGTGAAAACCTACTTCCTGGCTTGGAGATAGCCACCTTCTTGCTGTGTCCTCACACAGCTGAGCACAAAGAGGCAAGCTCTTTGGTATCTCTTATGCCTGCATTAATCCCCTTGGGAGGGTTCTACCTTGATCACGTTATCCCCTTCCAAAGGCCTCACCTCCTAATACCATCATATTGGGGGTTAGGATTTCAACATACAAATTTCATGGGGACGGAATTTCATGGGGTCAGTCCATAATGTGTAGTGTGTGGATTTCTGAGTCTGGGGGCATGAGAATCCTGCCCTGGCAGTTTGTACCTTTGACTTTTAGGAGTTACCTGCCCTCTCTGAGGCTTCAATTTTCTTTTTTATTAAAGTATATTTTATTGATTTTGCTATTACAATTGTCCCAATTTTTTTCCCTTTTCCCTGCTCTTCCCTGCAATACCTCCACCCTCCAACACTCCCCCCACCCCTTAGTTCATGTCCATGGATTGTACATATAAGTTATTCAGCTTCATTTTCTATACTATTCTTGACCTCCTCCTGTCTATTTTATGCCTACCATTTATGCTACTTATTCCTTGTACCCTTCCCCCCATTCCTCCCTCCCCTTCCCATCTGATGACCCTCCATGTGATCTCCATTTCTGTGACTCTGTTCCTGTTCTAGTTGTTTGCTTAGTTTGTTTTTGGTTTTGGTTTTTAGGTTCAGTTGTTGATAGTTGTGAGTTTGTTTTCATTTTACTCTTCATAGTTTTGATCTTCCATGTCTTAGCTAAGTCCCTTTAACATTTCATATAAAAAGGGCTTGGTGATGATGAACTCCTTTAACTTGACCTTATCTGGGAAGCACGTTATCTACCTTTCTTTCTAAATGGTAGCTTTGCTGGAAAGAGTCATCTTGGATACAGGTCCTTGCCTTTCATGACTTGCAATACTTCTTTCCAGCCCCTTCTTGCCTGTAAGGTTTCTTTGAAGAAATCAGCTGACAGTCTTATGTGCACTTCTTTGTAGATAACTCTCTCCTTTCCTCTTGCTGCTTTTAAGATTCTCTCCTTATCTTTAATCTTGGGTAACTTAATTATGATGTGTCTTGGCATATTCCTCCTTGAGTCCCACTTCTTTGGGACTCTCTGAACTTCCTGGACTTCCTGGAAGTCTATTTTCTTTGCCATATTGGGGAAGTTTTCCTTCATTATTTGCTTAAATAAGTTTTCAATATCCTGCTCTTCCTCTTCTCCTTCTGGCACCCCTATGATTCGGATGTTGGAGTACTTAAAGTTGTCCCAGACGTTTCTAAGCCTCTCCTCATTTTCTGGAATTCTTGTTTCTTCATTCTGTTCCAGTTGAATGTTTATTTCTCCCTTCTATTTATTTCTTCCAAATCGTTGAGTCTCAGTTTCCTCCCCTACACTGTTGGTTCCCTGTTCATTTTCTTTTATTTCACTTTGCATAGCCTTCACTTTTCCCTCTATATTGTGACCATACTCCATAATTTCTATGAGCATCCTGATTATGAGTGTTTTGAGCTCTGCATCTGATAGGTTGGCTATCTCTTCACCACTTAGTTCTATTTTGGGAGCTTTGATCTGTTCTTTCATTTGGGCCATATTTCTTTTGTCTTGGTGCACCTGTTATGTTGCAAGGGGCAGAGGCTTAGGTATTCACTAGGGCAGGGCAACCCACATTGCTGTGTTGTGGTGCTATCCATGGGGAGGGGTCAGAGAGGGAACAATACCACTTGCTCTACTCTAGTTCCACTTTCCATCTCTTTCCTCACTTCCCACAAACTGATTGTGCCCTTTCAGGTACTGATTCCCATGTGGGCAGGTTTGTGGGAACTCTCTTGTGAGAATGGGAGTTTCTCCCACCTTTGCAACCCCCATGGGATTTTACAGCTAGAGGTGTGAGTCTTTAGTTTCCTCGTCAGCCAGCCTCCACCTTGCCCATGTGGTCCACAGCCTTGTTGCGTGTTCTCCACCCGGCTGCCCATCTCTGCTGCTCCTGCCGGCCTGGATGAATGTTTCTTTGACTCATTGGTTGTCAGAGTTCTATGCAGTTTGATTTTCTGGCAGTTCTGGTTGTTTATTATTTTTAAATTGGTTGTTATCCTTCTTTTGATTGTGCAAGGAAGGAAAGCATGTCTACCTACACCTCCATCTTGACTGGAACCCCTGAGGCTTCAATTTTCTCACCTGGGAGCCCTCCCTGCCACTGAGAATTGACATACTGATGGGTGGAGAGCATGGCAGGCCTTCAACAAGCACTAAATAGTTGGTTTAAAATTGAGGAAATCTGAGTCCATCCTTCAGCTGGCTCCTGGTATTCAGGTTTCTTTTCCCCAAGATAGTTGGGATGGCCCTTTCTCCACTGCTATCAACTTATTATTGAAGACCTGGGGGCTCTTCAGTAATAGTGCCGCAATGTCACTACCTTCTCTCCAGAACTCTGCTTGTCCCCATAGAGAAAGGTCTGGCTACCAAGTTCTTGTCTTACAGAACTCTCTGAAACTCTCTCCCTGTTCTTGCGGGGTATAGGTGGGGCCACTTCTCACCATCCTTCCCCTTCTTCTATCTCAGAACCTCCAGGTGTCTGCTCTCTGCATCCGTGCTCACAGTAGGTACTCACACTCTTTTTCTTTTAAAACCCCATTTTCTGATTGTCATTTGTTTCATTTGTATTTAGTAATCAGTTTCCAGGCAACAAATTTCCTTCAAATACATTCTCCTGGTTAAAACCAAGTCTTAACATGGACTTTTCCTGGGCTAAGCATGAGACCCAGCACAATCCCTCCTAGACCCTCTTCCAATACTCAGCTCCCTCAGGGAACATGGGGCATTCCTCCACTTAGGTCATGCTTCAGACATGGTAGATGCTTGAGGTAATAACACATCAGTTCTCAAGTATCTTTGGGGGTTGGTGGGCAAGCCCCAAGCTTTGCATGGATTAGCTTTAATTGAGATAATTTATTTTATTTTATTGATTCACTTACCAGTTAGTCCCCACAGTGGCCATTTGAAGTTTTCATAGGTGAGAAAGCTGAGGTGGCATTTGGGTGGCAGAGCTAGGATTAAAAACCCACTCTCAGGTTGGTGGGCTGGGATGGGAGTAAAAGATAGAAAACTGTACTTGAACAACAATTAAAATAAAATTAAAAAAAACCATTCTCCCTACCACCTAGGTCTGTGCCTTTGACCATTGGATAGTGCTGTTCCCACCTTAGTCAACAGTGTTTTCAGCAGGTGCTTAGGTTCATTTTTTATAAAAATTATAATTATGCCATGGACTCAGGACTGGGCTCTAAACTGCTTTGTCCACAGTTGGTATTCAAAAAGTATGTTAGGCAACTTCTGGTCAAGGTGGCAACATAGGCAGACATAGCTTATCTTTTTGCATAACCACATCAAAATTACAACTAAAATATAGAACAACCATCACTCAGAACCATCAGAGATTGAGTTGAATGGAAGTCTGATAACTGAGGAATTGAAGAAACCACATCCATCAAGACTAGTAGGAGGTCAGAGGACATGAAACAGGCTGAGCACCACACCCACGCGGATAAAAATTTGGGAGCGGTATCTCAGGAGTGAGTAGCCCCAGCCCCACACCAGACCCTCCCATCCCAGGGTTCCAGTGCCAGGAAGCTAAGTCCCCCACAACTTCTGGCTGCAAAAACCATTGAGGATTTAGTCAGTGGAGGAGGCTGCTGGAGCATTAAGCAGTTCCTCTTGGGGAACACACACAAAGGCTCACCTACTCAGACTCATACCCTTTGAGCTCCAGCACTGGGGTGGCAGCTTGAAGGGCACCAGTTGCATATAGGGAGAGACTGAAGTATCTGACATTGGGTGGAGCAGAGGCCATTGTCTCTTTGCTGAGCCCTCCCCCACAGAGCCTATAGGCTGGTGTCATATCTGAGACTCCATCAACCTGGCTAATACTGTTTGCCTTGCCCTGGAGATCCACAAAGGCTCATCCACCGAACTTATAGGCCCACCCAAGTTGCTTTTCCATAACAATGGCTGGTCTTGGCTCCTAAATCCTATCAAGCAACAGCTGGCTTCAGTGAGCCCTAGTGCCAGGCAGATTAGATCACAGCTTGGCTTCACATGGGAATTTCCAAGACCAGCACTACATCTTCGGCTCAGGTAGGGTGCCCCAGGCAAAACACAGGTGGGTGCTGACCTTGGCCTGCACCATTCGGGAAACCCCAGGGCCAGCACACCCAGTGGACAGCTACAGACCATGTCAGAGCACCACCACCCTGCCCCTGCACAGTTGTTCTTTCATGGAAGGCAGAGGTTGGTGGTAAGTGGTCACAGCCAGTCCTTGCAGCTAACTGGCCTGGGTAAATTTTTCCCATTGATCTGCCAAGGGCAACCAAGACTCAACTACAAGAGGAGAGTGTACTCAGCCCACACGATGGGCATACCTCGAGTACCCAGCTTTGGTGACAGGGGAGGCTGTGCCATTGGATCCTATAGGTCACTTACTACATTAGGTCACACTACCAAGTAATGGAGTCAAAGCAGCTCTACCTAATACATAGAGTCAAACACAGGGAGGCTGCCAAAATGAGGAGACAAAGAAACATGGCCCAAATGAGAGAACAGATAAAAACTCCAGAAAAAGAGCTAAAGGAAATGGGGATAAGCAATCTATCAGATGCAGGGTTCAAAACATTGTTTTTTAAGGATGTTCAAGGAACTTAGGACCTCAGCAACATGAAAAAGGCCTAGTCAGAAATGAGGGATACACTAATTGAAATAAAGAACAATTTACAAGAAAACAGTAGTAGAATGAATGAAGCTGAGAATCAGATCAATGATTTGGAACATAAGGAACCAAAAAACAACCATGCAGTGCAACAAGAAGAAAAAAGAATTTACAAAAGAGAATACTATAAAAAGCCTCTGGGGCAACTTCAAGAGGTCCAACATTTGCATCATAGGGGTGCCAGAAGGAGAAAAGAAAGAGCAAGAAATGGGAAATCTACCTGAAAAAATAGTGAAAGAAAAGTTTCCTAATTTTGTGAAGGAAATAGACCTGCAAGTCCAGGAAGCACAGAGTCCCAATTAGGATAGATGCAAAGAGGCCCACTCCAAGACACATCATTAGTAAAAGGCCAAAGCTTAAAGGTAAAGAGAGACTCTTAAAAGCAAGAGAAAAGAAGTTAGTTACTGGGAAGTTGCCAGATGGAAGGGAGGGGGAGAATGTGTGAAGAGGTGAGGGATTAAGAAGTACAAATAGGTAGTTATAGAATAGCTCTGGGGATGTTAAATACAGCATAGGAAATGGAGTAGCCAAGGAACTTATATGCATGACCCATGGACATGAACAATGGTGGGGTGATTGCCTGAGGGAATGGGGGTGCTGGGTGGAAGGGGGCAAGGGGAAAAATCAGAACAACTGTAATAGCATAATCAATAAAATATAATTTTAAAAAAGGTGTTTTAATGAAGTTAGTGTCTCATGATTCTGTAGAATAACTTGGAATACATACAAGCTGGTACCCAAATATGCACAATTCTGGTTTTTTTCCTGTTATATTGCCACTTGCAGACTTAATCAGATATTCAGCAGCTGCTCCTACATCCAGGTGACTGAGCTTTCAGCCACACAGCCTCTGGCCTTCCACAGAACTGCTTTCCTTCTGAATTCTCAGATGCAAACTGTCCTCTCAGACCCCAGTCTCTTGTGGCAGTGCTCCAAGGCCTATCCATGGTTTGTCCTCAGTGCACGGGCCCTCAGGCCCCTCCCCTTTCTTCTTCCCTCCCCCTGCCCTGCCCATATTCACTTTATCCTGCCCAGCCAGGCCTCCTTAGACTCTCTTCCAATGCTCAGTTTACTTCTGCCTGCCTGCATTTCTCATGTGCATAACCTGGGCTGCTGAGTGTTCCAGGAAGATAAGAGGCTAACAATGTGCAGGTTGGAGCCACTCCAGATTCATACTTTCCAGAGTGGGCCCTGAGCACTGCTGGGAAAATTCTTCCCCCTAACTACCCTCAGTCTCCCCAGGAACTGTTTCAGCCTCTTAATGACTCTTCTTTAATGTATGGCCCTGTTCTATCCTCTTCATCCTCAACAGCTGACCTTCCTTCTCATACAGAAAGCAAACCAGTCCTCAGACAGGAACTCCCTCTGCTCCTGCCACCATGCCTGAAAACTAGCTTGTATTGCTGTCCATGGCAGTCTCTTGCCTCCTGTGCCTTTTGAAGGTGTTGCCTCTTTGTGTCCTGCCTTCAGCCCACAACCTCCCCACCTGTTCAATCATCCCTTTTCCTTCTCTGGGATTCTTGACCTTTTTCCTCCACTGATTTCTTCCCATGAAGTCATTTCCATCTATACAAATAAGCTCTCCCTGGAATTATTGTTACTGTCCCCTTCCAGCTAGCACCTTCTCCTGCCCCTTACAGTCTTCTTGAAGGATGTCTCCTTGATACTTGTCACTGCTCACTGTCACTTTACTTGCCCCTTAAGCCACTTGAAATTAGTTCCTATTCTCACCTTTGCCCAGGCTGCTCTTGGTAAAGTCACCAAGTATTTTCATGTCACAAAATCCATTGTGTATTTTTTAGTTCTTTTCCTTGCCCTCATGAGCTTTTGACATAGTTAAGTATTTTCTCCTTTTCAAAATACTATTTTCCCTTCTTTTTAATTTTTTCTTTCAATCTCTGGCTGCTCCCCTCAGTCTCTTGTTTTTCATTCTTTGAGTGTTGGCCTTCTTCAGGCTCCTGGCCTTTACTTCTCTTTCACATTAAACATTGTCCTTGAGCACCATGTGCCTCAACTCCATCCTCCAATATCATCCACATGCCTGTGACTTCATATTGATATGCACAGCTCAAACCTCTGTTCTGAGCTCCAGACCTGTGTATCCCATGGCCTGCAGACCTCTCCAGTTGAACTTCTCACAGGCATTTTGTGCTCACTGTGCTCAAAGCCAGACACTCTTCTCCAATAGTCTGTATCCCAGTAAATGATAACCACTGTCTCTCAGGCCACCCAGAATCATCACTGTCACTTCCTGTGCTACCCAATTTCGTTGCCCCAATCAGCCACTATGTCCTGCCTCTTAAATTTCTCAAATCAGGTGCATGTCTTGTCTCTTTCCTGCTGTCTCCATCACCAATTCCTTCAAACAAATGACCACCTGTGTCTGAGCTGGTCCACCTGCACAAGGTCCCACCCTCCTCCAGTCCCTTCTGCCCCATGTAGCCAGTTATTATTCTACAGTGCAGGTCTGATCTAGGACCTCACCACTGGGGCCTCCTCTCTCCCTTTTTTACCACTGCCCTGCTGTTCTCTGCTGAACTTCTTACCTGCCTCTCAGGAGGTAACATCCTCATCCATCTCTGGTCATCTAGACACAATGGTCCCTCTTCCTTGAGTGATTTTGACCTTCTTCCCCACACTAAAGCTTTCCTGACTTGTCTTCTCCTCTCAGTGTAGATGTCTCTTCTACCCACCCTGGCAGGCTTGTGCTCTGCTACAACAAAGGACTTGCCCCCTATTCTGGATGCACACCTCTCCTCCCCTACTTACTGCACTAGATTTTGAGGGCCTTGAGGATCATGGTCTACAATTGTTCATAGTTATTACTCCAGTATGTAGCTCAGGGACAAGCATTAGTACCCACTTGGTAATAGTAATTAGTAAGCAGGTAATCATTACCTGTTTGGTAATGATGAGTGTGATCTTTGGGTTGACAGATATATTTATTGTTTTTACTGATATAAAATTCACATAAAAATTGCCATTTTAACCATTCCAAAGTTTTATAATTCAGTGACTTCCAGTGTATTCACAATGTGATGCAACAATTCTAATTCCTGAGTACTTTCATAGCCCAAAATGTAAACCCTGGCAGTCACTGCCTATTCTGCCCCCTGCCCCAGCACTTGGCAACCACTAATTTACTTTCTATATAGATTTCCTTGTTCTGGACATTGCATATAAGTGGGATCATACAATATGTGGTATTTTATCCCTGGCATCTTTTTTTTTTTTTTACATTTTATTTAAATTGGCATTCAAGTACAATTTTGTATCTTTTATTCACATCCCAGCCCACCCACCCAGCCCTCCCCACTTATCCCTGGCATCTTTAACTTAGAATATAATATTTTCAAGGTTCATTCTTGTTGTAGCATGAAACAGTACTTAACTCCTTTGTATAGCTGAAAAATATTCCATTATATAGTTAGACCACAGTTTCTTTATCCATTCATCCATTAATGGACGTGTGGGTTGTATCGACCTTTTGACTATTGTGAATAGTACTGATGTGATCATTTGTATACAACTTTTTGTTCAATTCTGTGTGACTGCAATCGCTATGTCATATGGTGATTCCATATTCAACTTTTTGAGGAACCACCAATTTTTCTTCCACAGACCGCACAATTTTAATTCTTACTAGCAATGTATTAAGATTTCAGCTTTTCTACATTTTCAGTACAGATGTGTTTTCATTGTTGATCTCTATGAAATAAAAGGTAGATCAGATTTTGTTATGAGATAATCAAAGGCTAAATTACATCTCCTTTTCAATCACATTTGCACTTTAGTTTATTAAAATTGCTTAAATAATTCTCAGTGTTAGGGATTTACAAACTGTTTTCTTGTACAGAAATTTTCTGGTAGTAGACTTCCAGTCAAGATGGAGGCATAAATAGATATGTTTTGCCTCCTCACACAACCAAAAGAAGGACAACAAATTTAAAAGCAAAAAACTCCAGAACTGCCAGAAAATCAAATTGTATGGAAGTTGGAACCAAGGAGTTAAAAAAAAACATTCATTCAGATGGTAGGAGGGGTGGAGATGGGCAGCTGGTGCAAAGATGATGCACAGCAAAGTGGTGGCTGGAGGACCAGTAGGGTAAAGTGGCCGCTAGTGGGCCAGGGTGGACAAGGTGGTGGCTGGTAGACCACGCAGTCCCACATTTGTGTGAGGATAAATCAGAAGGAACAACTGGGTAGTGAGACAGACTGCGCAACCCAGAGTTCCAGTGTGGGAAAATAAAGCCTCAAAACCTTTGGCTGTAAAAACTTGTGGGGGTGGTGGCAGCAGGAGAAACTCCCAGCCTCACAGGAGAGTTCACTGGAGACTCACAGGGTCCTAGAACAAACACAAACCCACCCATCCAGGAATCAGCACCAGAAGGGCCCAGTTTGCATGGGGGAAGTGGGGGAAGTAACTGAAACTGGCTGAGAGGCAGTGAGTGCCATTGTTCCCTCTCTGACCCCTCCCCATGGATAGCACCACAACACAGCAATGTGGGTTGCCCTGCCCTAGTGAATACCTAAGCCTCTGCCCCTTGCAACATAACAGGTGCACCAAGACAAAAGAAATATGGCCCAAATGAAAGAACAGATCAAAGCTCCCAAAATAGAACTAAGTGGTGAAGAGATAGCCAACCTATCAGATGCAGAGCTCAAAACACTCATAATCAGGATGCTCATAGAAATTATGGAGTATGGTCACAATATAGAGGGAAAAGTGAAGGCTATGCAAAGTGAAATAAAAGAAAATGAACAGGGAACCAACAGTGTAGGGGAGGAAACTGAGACTCAACGATTTGGAAGAAATAAATAGAAGGGAGAAATAAACATTCAACTGGAACAGAATGAAGAAACAAGAATTCCAGAAAATGAGGAGAGGCTTAGAAACGTCTGGGACAACTTTAAGTACTCCAACATCCGAATCATAGGGGTGCCAGAAGGAGAAGAGGAAGAGCAGGATATTGAAAACTTATTTAAGCAAATAATGAAGGAAAACTTCCCCAATATGGCAAAGAAAATAGACTTCCAGGAAGTCCAGGAAGTTCAGAGAGTCCCAAAGAAGTGGGACTCAAGGAGGAATATGCCAAGACACATCATAATTAAGTTACCCAAGATTAAAGATAAGGAGAGAATCTTAAAAGCAGCAAGAGGAAAGGAGAGAGTTATCTACAAAGAAGTGCACATAAGACTGTCAGCTGATTTCTTCAAAGAAACCTTACAGGCAAGAAGGGGCTGGAAAGAAGTATTGCAAGTCATGAAAGGCAAGGACCTGTATCCAAGATGACTCTTTCCAGCAAAGCTACCATTTAGAAAGAAAGGTAGATAACGTGCTTCCCAGATAAGGTCAAGTTAAAGGAGTTCATCATCACCAAGCCCTTTTTATATGAAATGTTAAAGGGACTTAGCTAAGACATGGAAGATCAAAACTATGAAGAGTAAAATGAAAACAAACTCACAACTATCAACAACTGAACCTAAAAACCAAAACCAAAAACAAACTAAGCAAACAACTAGAACAGGAACAGAGTCACAGAAATGGAGATCACATGGAGGGTCATCAGATGGGAAGGGGAGGGAGGAATGGGGGGAAGGGTACAAGGAATAAGTAGCATAAATGGTAGTTAGAAAATAGACAGGGTTAGGTTAAGAATAGTTTAGGAAATGGGGAAGCTGAATAACTTATATGTACAACCCATGGACATGAATGAATGGGGTTCATGCTGGTGAGAGGGAGGTGCAGAGCAGAGGGTAATAAAGGGAAGAAAAAATTGGGACAACTGTAATAGCATAATCAATAAAATATATTTTAAAGAAAGAAAGGAGTGAGGGAGGGGTCTCATTTGCTTTTAATTTCCATATCAATAATTCTCTTGATTTTGGTGTTTTTATATACTATTTTTTCAATGGAAAGAAAGTACAGTTTTAAAAAGAAAATAAATTTTGTGGTAGTACAACTTTTTGTGTTCAGTCAGATGGCAATAACAGAACTTTTTAAACCTAATTTGCCTTGAGTAAGATCCTTTCCTTAATGCTTTGAAAACTGATGATGGGTGATGGAGGATTGTTATGGGTTTCCATTTAAAAAATATGTTGGCCCCGGCTGGTGTGGCTCAGTGGATTGAGTGCCAGCCTGTGAACCAAAGGGTCACCCATTCAATTCCTGGTCAGGTCAGATGCCTCAGTTGTGGGCCAGGTTCCCTGTTGGGAGCATGAGAGAGGCAACTGATCAATGTTTCTTTCACTCCCTCACTTTCTCCCTCTCTTCCCCATCTCTAAAGATAAATAAATAAAAACTTTTATAAAAATGAAAGAATATGTTGAAGTCCTAACCCTTGGTATCTGTGAATGTGGCCTTATTTTGAAATAGGGTCTTTGCAAATGTAATCAAGTTATGATGAGGTCATATTAGATTAGGGTGGGCCCTCATCCACTCTCTGACTGGTGTCCATATGAGAAGAGCAGAGACACAGACAAAAGGAAAAGGCCATGTGATGATGAGCCCGAGGTTGGAGTAATGTGTCTATAAATTAGGAACACCTGGGACCCCCAACAGTTGGAAAAGGCAAAGAAGGATCCTCCCCTAGAGAGTTCTGAGGGAGCATGGTCCTGCCAATATCTTCATTTTGGACTTCCTACCTCCGGCACTGTGAGGGAAGCCACTCATTTTGTGGTGCTTTTGTTTCAGTGGCCACAGGAAACTCATACAAAAGATGTAGGAGGTTTATAATAAACAGATGTTTGTTGCATCTTTAAATGGTCTCTATTTGGTAATACTAGAGAGAACAGAAAAGTTAACTCAGATGAAGTGATGCCTCTCTCTTGTCTTTCATAGGCAAAGGGTGGAGGATATGAAAGTGAAAGTGCTTACCCGAATGTGGAACTTGTGTTCTTAGAGATCCATAACATTCATGTGATGAGAGAGTCACTGCGTAAATTAAAAGAGATCGTGTACCCTTCAATTGATGAGACACGGTGGCTATCCAACGTGGATGGGACACATTGGCTGGAGTATATAAGGGTAAAGAGGACCAGTCCTTTACATGCTTTCTGGATAAGATTTCTCTGTGTTGGTGCCATAAATCTGTATCCAAGCAGCTTTTCAACATTGCAAATAAGCACATCTTTGCTGTGTACTTGGGCTTTCTTGGTTTCCATGGGATTTTGTGATAGAATAAAAAGGGATACTGTTTGCTTTACATCAGGTGTTTAAAGTATTGAATACTTTTTGGCCATTTTAATAAAGGACCTTATTTACTGCTGTTACTTTTCTTAGTATAAGCACCCACCCCCCGTGTTGCTAATGTTTTGTAGTGATTTTGAATTGATTGCATTCTTGTTTGGTTTATTGACCTGAACTGCCAACATTCTTCCCCAGAATTATTTTTGCTACAATAGAAATTAAATGTTGCTTGGTCTAATGTACCTTCTTTTCTGAAGATGCTTCTTGCTGGGGCAGTGCGAATTGCTGATAAAATAGAATCTGGGAAAACCTCAGTGGTGGTGCATTGCAGTGATGGTTGGGATCGAACAGCCCAGCTGACATCTCTGGCTATGCTGATGTTGGACAGTTATTACCGCACCATCAAAGGATTCGAGATTCTCATAGAAAAGGAGTGGATAAGTTTTGGACATAGGTTTGCATTGGTAAGTTGAAACAGATTCATCCTTTGACTATTTTGCTCTATCATATGCATGTGTATATCACAGAATATGCACACATACACATGTGCACATGTGCACAGGCTTTCTGCTCTGTATCAGACCTGAATTGCCATAATATAATACTATGTACCTCAGCATTGTATGTTCCTGGTGGGGCATTCTTTTGTTAGTATAGGTATGACTTAAAAATAAAAGTTGAGGTTAAATTCATGTAATGTAAAATTAACCATTTGAAGTGTACAGTTTGGTGGCATTTAGTATATTCACAGTATTGTACAATCACTACCTATATCTAGTTCTAAAAGATTTCCATCACCTTGAAAGAAAACCTTGTACACACTGAGGAGTCACTCCCATTCCTTCCTCCCCTAGCTCTTGACAACCACTAATCTGCATTCTGTCTCTGTGAATTGCCTATTCTAGATACCTGGTATAAGTGGAATTATACAAAATTTGTTTTTCTGTGGCTGGCTCGTTTCATTAAGCAAAATGTTTTTAAGTTTCATCCGTGTTATAGCATACATCAATTTAATTTGTTTTCATGGCTGAATAGTATTTACTCCATTGTATATATAGACCACATGTTGTTTATTCATCTGTTGATAGATACTTAGATTGTTGGCTATTGTGAATAACACTACTGTGATGTGAACATTGGTGTAAAAGTTTTTGCCGTACAAAGTATCACAGGCTGCATAGCTTAAACAACAGAAATTTCTCTTGTAGTTCTGTTAAACAACAGAAATTTCTCTTGTAGAAGTCCAAGATCAAGCATGTAACAGGGTGGGTTTCTCCTGAGGCCTCTCACCTTAGCTTGTAGATGTCTGCCTTCTTGCTGTGTCTTTACATGGTCTTCTCTC
Source organism: Phyllostomus discolor (assembly GCF_004126475.2). Classification (NCBI taxonomy): domain Eukaryota; kingdom Metazoa; phylum Chordata; class Mammalia; order Chiroptera; family Phyllostomidae; genus Phyllostomus; species Phyllostomus discolor. The sequence continues at coordinate 41,534,797 of NC_050198.1, read as the reverse complement.
CGTATGTATCTGTCCAAATTTCTTCTTATAAGGTCACTAGTCAGACTAGATTAGGGCCCACTCTAATGACCTTATTTAACTTAATTACCCCTTTAAATTATCTCTTTAAAGACCCTGTCTCCAAATACAGTCACTTTCTAAGATTAGTAGGGGTTAGGACTTCAACACACAAAATTGGCGGAGGTATACAACTCAGCCCATAACAGCCTCCTTTTACTTTTGGGTATATATCTGCAAGTGGGATTGCTGGATCATCTGGAAGGGCATTCTGGGGCTGGGGTTTTTTTTTTTTAGTTCAAAATGGCAGCTAATTCTTGGTCTTTCAGGCTGCTGAACTGTTGGGAATTCTGTCTGAAACTTGTGTTGAATCAGAATACTCCCAAAATCCCATTCAGAGTCACTTGTGGAAAGCACAAGGATGGGCAGTTTGAGGACTTAAATGGCTTCAGCCTTGAGGGTTCTGAGTGCACCCGCTGTGATGCACTTTCAGGGAGGAGAGGGAAGGGAAGTTCCACAACATCCCTTCAGGAGCTGTTGTCAGATCCTTAGACATGCCTTCACTCTCTGCACCTTGGTTTCCCTTCTCTGAAATGGAGTGCCATGGGGTAGAAATGAGTTTATATGTATTAGGTATTTAGGACAGTGCCTGACCCATATTGTATGGGTAGGTTTTAGCTCCCGTTACTATTTCAAACATTATCAAAAACTCCTTTGTTGCTTCTTCCCTTATCAAAAGCTGTTGTTCGCACAAACTGTCAATTTTGCTCCTTTGGGTCCCTCTTTAAACCACTTCATGCAGACTTTCTCCTCACAACACCCATTCCTCAAAACTGCTCTTGTCATAGTCATCAATGAAAGTCACACTTTCTTCATTTGGCTTCTAGATCGCTATAAACTTGAATTTCCTCCTACATTCTGATCCTACCTCTGTCCCCAACCTCTTAATTTTGGGGTTCCCCAGGGTTCAGTCCTTGGATCATTTCTGTTTTGTGTGCTTAATCCCTTAGTGATCTCAGATAGTCCCATGACTAAATACATTTATTTCAAATATTTAGTCTTGCCATTACCACTGATGCCCCCTTAATTCAGGCCTGGCCACTTTCCTTGCAACTATCATGCAATCTCTTAACTAGCCTGTCTGTTGCCTATACCCTTCCAATCCATCATCCTTACTGCAGCCAGGGGGAGCTTTCTGAGAAGCAGATCTTATGGTACCACTCCCCAGTGTGAATCCCTCAGGGCCTTCCTGTGGCCTGTGGGATTGTGGGAAAACTCCCCAGCACAGCATTTGAGGCAACTTGGTGATCTGGCCCTAGTCCTCCTTTTCAGCCACATTTTGCCTCCCTTCCTTTGGTTCATTCTCTGAGCCTCTTCTGTGCACAGCTAATAGTGGCACTCCTGGTGCCCCCACTGCTTCTGATATAATATCCCCCTGGCCAGCCAGGAAATAGTCATCTTCCTGTCCTTCAAGGTTTATCTCAAATGAGACCTCCTCCATGACTGACTTGTGTGACTTTCCCTTCTCATTCTTTCCTCCACCCCATCTTAAGATGGCCATTTACTCCTTTGTGGCCCCACCATACCCCCTGAAACACTGTACTGCCCTTGTTATTTCTAGGTCTTTCTCTAGTGATTAGAACATAAATGAATTATTCATAAAGCACAGGTACTGTGTCTCATTTGTCTTCATACCCAGGTGTCTAACCAAAGGCCTGACCTCTACTAGACACCATGAAAATGCCTGAAATCCTGAGGGCCAGGCAAGATGTGTTACATGCACACTGTAGGAGTTCAGTGAATGTCTATTAAAAGAAAGAATGAATCCTAAATTGTGAGCTGTCAGTGTAACACTGCTGCCTAGGTGCCTTAACTATTGAAGAGCAGGTTCTATGAATTATTTTATAAAGGGGAAGCACAGAAATAAGACAAGGCATGCAGCCTCTATGGAATACAGTTTACAGTTCTTCAAAAAATTAAAAATTGAATTACCATATCCAACAATGCTGCTTTTGGGTGTATATACAAAGGAAGTGAAAGCAGAAACTCAAACAAATATTTGAATAGCCATGTTCATAGCAGCAGTATTCACAATAGTCCAAGTATGGAAGCAAACCAAGTGTTCATCAACAGATAAGTGGATAAACAAACATGGATAAATGAATTGTATATTGTATGTACAAATATTCCATCTGTACATACAATGGAATATTGTTCAGTCATAAAAAGAAAGAAAATTTTGACTCATGCTACAACATGGATGAACCTTAAGGACATTATGCTAATTGTAATAAGCCAGTCACAAAAGGACAAATAGTATGTGATTCTACTTATATAAGGTCCTTAGAGTTTTAAAATTCATAGAAAGTAGAATGGTGGTTGTCAGGGGCAGGGAGAGGGGGAATAGGGTGCTGTTGTTCAATGGGGACAGAATTTCAGTTTAGGAAGATGAAAAAATTCTGGAGATCGATGTGGTGATGACTGCACAACATTGTGAGTGTACTTAATGCCACTGAACTGTGTGCTTAAAATGGTTAAGTTGGTCAATTTTATGTTATGTATATTTCACAATTAAAACGTAAAAAAATTAAGGCAATATAGTGTTACTCTGTGGTATTGACATTGATTCGGTCATTTCCTTGTTTTTATGACTTTCCTGGTGTCAGTGTCATAGATCCAGTATTTCTCACTCTTAATGTGTGGTGATTGTGTTGTATCTTCACAGTGTGTTTTCTTTTTCTGCTGTTTGCTTAGTTTATTTGAATCATCAGATAATTAGAAGCTTCTCTTACAATTTTCACTTTTTGAGCTGTTTAACATATTTTCAGTGTTTTTATCAGTCCTGTTTATATGTTTGAAATTACTTTTTAATTTTAATATGAATCTATAAATATCTTCTAAAATATCAAAAGGTCTGAAGTATGATTCTAGCTATCAACTATATCTCTAAACTGAAAAAAGATACAACATTGTACTCCTAGGGCAAGGACTCTACCCATCACCACTTCAAGAGTGAGATTTGAGGTTCTCTGAGTCATGTAAAATTGCTTAAAATTTGTATAGTATTAATCATTTTGATTCTCACACTTCCTGATATTTCTGAACAATGGAAAAAACTTTTTTTTTTACTTATGGAGAAAATTGCAGTCATAACGTGCTTTATGAGCTGCTAATTGGTAGTCTCATGGTGACACTGTGCACTTGGTGTGATGGCTGGGATTGACCCCATCATTTGCATTGAAAAATGTTGGCTGTTTCCTTATCACACTGGATCCCAGCAATATGAAAGAAACATTATAAAACAATCAACATTTAAAAATATAGTACAAAAAATTAAAAAAATAAAAATATAGTACACAGAAATTTTGTTTCCTAAGAGTAATGAAAGTTGGTTCAATTCAGTGAACATTTTTGAGTGCCTATTATGTGTCAGGAATTCTGTTAGGCCTTAGGGCATGTGAGTAAGATACAATTCTTGTCACCAGAAAATTCAAAGTGACTTTTGAGAGGACCACGGTGTACATTAAAACTTTTAACCTGTTGTTTCTGTTCAGAGAGTGGGCCATGGCAATGACAACCATGCAGATGCTGACCGGTCACCAATATTTCTTCAGTTTATTGATTGTGTTTGGCAAATGACAAGACAGGTGAGAGATTTCAAATATATTTCTGACCTATATAGTCTGATTCAAACATATCCTAAAGTTGAAGAGTAGATAAATTTTCATGTTCATTCAGGATGAAGATATGTGTATATGTGTGAATTATGACTCCTACTATTTAATTAATTTTTATTCATTTTCACTGAGAAATATAAGCAGAAAATTAGAAACGAACAGCTTCTCATCAAAAGTTACTTTTCTTGTGCAAGTGGTTTTTGTCAGTCATTCTATTCCCCAGCCTTGCAAACCAAGGCTCTACTCAGCCATTCTGCCTCTCTTGCTCCCTTTCTGTCAGTGCAGCGGACTGTCTGGCCCCCAGTGCCCTGCTGGGCCAGAAATGTAAATGGGGATGGGATTGAAGGCCAAATGTCCATCAATAGATAAATGGATAAACAAATGTGGTCAATACATACAATGGAATATTGTTCAGTCATAAAAAGGAAGGAAATTTTGACACATTGTATACTGTAGATTAACCTTGAGGACGTTACTCTAAGTGACGTGCGTGTTATGAAAAGGGGATTTAACTAGGGTGTCCAGGAGTCTCCACAACCTGCCCCAGGCCACAGCCCCTCTAACCTCAAGGTCACCAGGGAAATGGCTATCCAAGAGTGAATCAATGGCAGATAGGAAGCTGCAGAGTATTTTGTCATCTCCTGGGGCTTTGTTCCCAAATCCCATTACCCAGGGCCCTGGTAAGGAAAAGGGTGATGCATGGACCACCCTTCCCTAAGCCAGTTGGGTCTGGAGGGTTTTAGTTCAAAGTAGATCATGATGCATGTACTGTTTTTCTCCTCATGTCCTACATCCAAACCGGAATTTGGGGATTTACCCTCTTGATGGGAGATCATGCCACGGAAATGGACCTGGAATCAGAGAGAGACTGAGACAGAACCTGAGCCAAACAGAGAGAGAAAGACAGAGACACGGGGAGTGACAGAGAATGGTAGAGAGAGAGAGAGTGGCAGAGGGGCAGTGAGAGAAGGGGGTGGGGGAACAGAGAGAGAAAGGGGTCAGAGTGTCAGAGAGGGGGCAGAGTCAGAGGGACACAAAGAGAAAAAGGGGCAGAGAGAAACAGGAACAGAGAGATGGACAGGGAGAGTTAGAGGAGCAGAGAGAGGGAGAGGGTCAAGTAGAAGGAGAGGGTCAAAGAGGGGGCAGAGAGAGAGAATATGGCAGAGAGGGGGGAAGAAAGGCAGAGAGCAGCACAGAGAGGGGTATCATAGATGTGCAGAGAGGTAGAGAGGAGCAGAGAAAGAGGGGCAGAGAGAGAAGGGGCAGAGTCAGAGAGAAGGGGCAGAGGAGGGGGGCAGGGAGGCAGAAGCACAGAATGGGTAGAGAGGGGTAGAGAAAGGCAGAGGGGATGGAGGCAGAGAGACAGGAGGCAGATGGGGGGCAGAGAAAAGGGCAGAAGGAGGCAGACGGGTAGGAGAGAGGGGCAGAGAAAGGCATGGGGGCAAAGTTAGGCAGAGAGGCAGCCGTAGGTGCAACCTGAGAGGGAGCAGAGAAAGTGGCAGAAGTGACAGAGGGGAGTAGGAAAGAGGGGGCTGAGAGGAGTGTAGGAATGAGAGAGGAGGGCAGGAAAGAGAAGAGAGTGGGATAAATGAGGAACACAAGAGTGGGACAGAGAGAGGCATCACAAGAGAGGATGGTAAAGAGAGTGGGCAGAGAAATTTGGCAGAGAGGCAAAGGAGAGAGAGAGAAGGGGCAGATAGATAGGAGCAGAGGGGTATAGATAAAGGGAAGCAGAGAGAGGGGGAGATCAAGAAGGAAGCAGAGGAGGGCAGAGAGAGGGAAGCAGATACAGGAGCAGGGAGGCAGAGAGAAAGGCAAAGAGTGAGGAGGCAGTGTTAGAGAAAGTGTAGGACAGAAAGATGCAGAGAGGCAAAGGAGAGGCAGTGATAGAGGGAAGCAGAGAGGGGAGAGAGGCACACTAGGTAGGCAAAGACAGAAAACGAGGTAAAGAGGAAGACGGGGGAGAGACAGAAAGAAAGGAGGAATGTAGAAAGAGGGAAAGTCGGGGAGAGGAATGGGGAGAGGGAGCACAGAGGGCAGAGAGACAGAGAGGAGGCAGAGATATGGGGAGTAGACCCAGAGAGGGGAGGGGCAGAGAGAGAGATCAGAGAGAACACTAAGAGGCCTCTGGAGAGAGGGGTGATAGGCAGAGGTGGGGTAGGCAGAAAGGGAGTAGAAGTAGAGGGGGTGAGGCAGAGAGAGGACAGGAAGATGTAGAGAGGGGGAGTGGGTCTGAGGGCAGAGAGAGTGAGAGACAGAGAGAGGGGAGGTCAGAGGGAAGTAGAGAAGGGGGAAGCAAATGGGAGGAGAAGCAGAGAGGTAGAGAAGTACACAGAGAAGGGGAGAAACAGGGAGGGGATTGAGGGCAGAGATGGAGGAATGGGGTAGCAGAGAGAGGAGGAAAGGCAGAGAGGTTGAGTGGGGAGATGGAGGGGAAGAGACAAAAGTGGAGGGGGAGAGACAGAGTGAGAGGGGGAGAGGGTAGAGGGCCAGAGATGAGGTGAATGGAGAAGAGGGTATAGGGAGACAGAGAGAGGGAGAGGAATACAGGTGAGGGCAGAATGAGGGGCCAGAGGGGGAGAGGGAAGGCCAGAGGGAAAGAGCAGAGTGGGAGGTTCAATTTGGAGGAGAGAGAAGGAAGACAGGTTTCTGAAGAGAGGAGGGCAGAGAGTAAAGATGGGACAGAGAGAGGAGGGGGCAAAGAGAAGGGTATGGCAGATGGAGAAAGAATGGGTCAGAGGAGAGAAGAGGAAGGCAGACAGAGAAGGGGAGTGGTGAAGAGAGGGGGTGGGTGGCAGATAGAGACTTTGGGGGCAGAGTGAGGAGTGGAGAGCAGAGAAAGCAGAGCAGGCAAGAGAGAAGGGGCAGCAAGGGGGGGTAAAAAGGGAAGAAAGGGTTAGATGGAGGTCAGAGAGAGGGGAGGAGAGGCAGAGCCAAGAGAGTAGTAGAGGCAGAGAGAAGGCGTGAAAGGGGAGAATTACAGGGGGAGCAGAAAGAGGGAGGTGCTGAGAGAGGGGGAAGAGGGAGCAGAAGGGGACAGAGAGGGAGGTGGGAGAAAAAAAGGGGGGTAGAAAGAGGAGAGACAGATAGAGGTTTTTGCAGAGAGGGGACAGAATAGAGAGTGAGAGAGGGAAGGAGGTAAGAGTAAGAGAGGGTCAGAGAGGGGTATCAAAGGAGGGGCAGGGGGCTGTGGAGAGTGAGGTAGACAGGGAATTCAGAGAGAGACAAGGACCGGGTTGGGGACAGATGGGCACAGAGACAGAGTAGTAGAGGTAGGGAGGGGTTGCCGAGGGGGGAAGATAGGGGTAGCACAGAGTTTGGAGAGAACGGTGCAGGGAAGAGTACTGGCAGGGGGCAGAGAGGGGTGCCAGGTGGCAGGGGCACAAAAAGTGGGGTCAAGGGAGCAGAGACAGGACATAGTTTGCCAGAGAGAGGGAGGCAGCAGGTTGCTAGAGAGAGGAGGGGAGAGTGAAGAGGGGGTAGAGAGAAGAGGTGGCAGAGAGAAGCAGAGTAAGAGAGGGGGGGAGGGAGAGGGAGAGAGAGAGAGAGAGAGTCAGAAATGGGTAGAGAGAATTAGTGAAGGGGGGCAGAAAGAATCAGAGGTGGGCAGAGAGAGGTGCAGAGAGGCAGAGAGGGAACTGAGCCAAAGAGGGGGGCAGAGGGAGGGGCTATAGAAAGACAGAGAGGGGAAGAGAGGGGGTTTCAGAGAGCGGGTTAGGAAAGATGGGGCAGAGTGAGAATGGGACAGAGAGGCATAGAGAAAGTGGGGCAGAGAGAGAGTTGCATAGAAAGAGAGGGCTGAGAGAGCGAGGCACAGTGGGGCAGAGAGGGGGCAGAGAATTGCAGAAGAGGGGAGGCAGGGAGGTGGCAGGAGGCAGAGGGAGAGGGGCAGAGAGAAAGTGGGCAGAGAGGAGGAAGTAGAAGGGCAGAGAGAGGATGGCAGAAAGAGGCAGAGAGATGGGGGCAGATGGGCATGGGGGAGGGGTGCAGAGAATTGTCGAGTTTGGCAGAGTGTGTGGCAGTGAGAGAGTAGCACAGAAAGAGCATGACACAAAATTTTCCCAAATGCCTGCTGCTCAGCTTGGTTGAGCGTGGAGTTATGGGGAAAGGAGAGAGGATAGGTACCATGTCTGGGCTCTCTGCTTCCTATTGGTCTGGAGCTCTGGCCTTGGTGGCTCCAATCATATGATGGGAACCAGTGGGAAAGATTGCTGGTGACCAGCATGACTCCACCAACAGCCATGGAGCTCATGATTGATCCTCTTGGCTGCCTTATCAGGATCACCCTGGAGCCCTTTCAGAGGACATCTGCCTCCTCCATCCTGGAAAGTCTGAAATACCAGTCCCATTTCCTCACTGCCACGTTCTGTTACTGATGTGGGGGGGTGTTGAGATGGAAAAAGGCTAGAAACCACCACAGTGCCTGTGCCCCCCTCTCTGCTCCAGCTAGTACTCCTCCCCAAGAGCCACTGGGAGGACCAGCAGTCACAGCTATCCACCTGAAATGCACACTCTCAGCCTCTGGAAACAAAGATTTACAAGCTTGGGCCTGTTCCCTGGAGATCCTTCTTCCTGTGGGCCTGGGGAGCAGTCTAGTTGTGTGTAGTTCTTTAAAAGTTCCTTTCCGAGGTGGTCCTGATGTGCACATGACTTAGAGGATCAGTAATCTAGATGATAACTCCAAATGCAGACCAGGGCCCTGTAGGCTTGGCCACCTCCCCTGGGAACTAGTTGGAGATGCATATTGTCAACCCTGCCCCAGACCTGCTGGGGAGGGCATCCAACACTGTTTCACAAGCTCTCCTGAGGATTCTTCCCTAGACCAGTGCAGCTCAAACATACGGGAGCACAGAAATCCCTTGGGGATATTAAAAATAGAGATTCTGATCCGTGAGTCTGGGGCAGAGCTACAGTCTACATTTCTAAGAAGCACCCAGGTCATGTTGCTGGTCCACAGATCACACTTGGAGTAGCAAGGGTCTAGAGACCATAGACGTACCTTCAGAAATAAGGGAAAAGTAAGTGTGTGTGTGTGTGTGTGTGTGTGTGTGTGTGTGTGTGTTGGGGGGTGATCTGAGCAGCCAAAGTAAATTTCCAGAGTCCCTGGGCCTCTCTTAGAACTCACTCTTACTTTTAGACCAGCTGCCCCAAGCTAACTGGGCTCAATAGTCATCTAAGTGCCAGATCACAGCTGACTGGGGTAAGAGGGGTGGTCTCAGAGGTAGGCACTCTGGTATGAGTGACAGGTACCAGCAAACACATACTCAAAAGGCTAGCCAGAAGTCTGTTTTGTGTGCCATAAACTTCCTGCTCTTCATATTGGTGCCAAGTCAGTAAAAAATAAATAAATAAATGATGGTTACATTCAGATTAATGCAAGAAAGTATGCAATCCATTTTACAAAAATTGCATAAAATGGGTGAACACAAAAAATAATTCTGATGTGTCTGAAGGGATAAGCACCATTTTGTGGGTGTAAAGTAGTTTATTCCTCTCTAATGCCTAGGTGAATGTGAGTGTGTTTTTAACATCTTCAATCTGACTGCCATTTATGTTGATTAGAACCCATTTTCATGTCTAATCTGTATCATTTTTATAATGTTTGTTTTTAAGAAAGTAAGGGCTTTGGATTAGAAGGTTTCAGATGCCTCTCACAGATCTAAGACTCTGTCCGTGAAATGTGTATAATTATCTTTAAGTGATATCATTAATGCATTAGATGCAGAAACATGCATATCAGTCTTTACATATCAATTAAGTCACAATGAGATGTAGATTATTAGAAAAGATGTGTTAATATAACAAGATTAACTTATTTTTAGGTTGTCTACTGCTAAATCAAGTTAGCTAACTCTGTAAAGTTGTCAGAAATCTCAGAATAAATTGAGCTACTTTCTGTGTACAAATTAATATAAAAAGAACTAAGGGGAAAAGTAATTGAGGGACTATAGAAAATAATCTCAAAGACATTCTACAATAGCAATACTTTAATGGAGTGTACTCTTTTGGACAGGTTTAATAAGTTGTTGAGATTTTTGTCCCTCAAGAGGTGCAGAATTTCATTATGCATTTCTGTGGAGTGTTTGAGACCATACTTTTTAGGTAAATTGTGTAGTTTCCAGAAGAGACCAAAACAAACTATGCATCACAGAGATTTTATCTTTCATTTTTATTGCTCTACCTATTGCTACTTACCATAATTAAATGTTGTCTGAGTTGAATTTAATGTCACAATGCCCTTTGAATGTAAATAGCAGTTGAGTAGTTGGAGCCCTTGTGTTCCATTGTCATGAGTACTGACAGGCTTGGGCTGAGTGCTGCCTATCCTCACCTGGTGGCCATTAGGCCAGAATAAGGCTTGGAGGCAGTGGTGCTAGAATGCACCCAACCGAGCTCCCATATCCAGAATGCAGGCTTAGAAATGAAAACTTCAAAAATATGTCAATAAAACCCTAGCTGTCCTGTTAATAAACATATATTTTTACATGTTCGAAAATAATTTTCCATTTTTAGCATTGATTTAATAAAGTTTCAATATATACAAATGTTATGTATTTGCTGAAAATCAATAAATTTCAAGGTGGCAATGATTTATGAATAGGGCAGAACTAAGATGCATAGAAAAATACTGGGAAAGTGGCATAATACATGTGGCCTTTTGAAAGCCATTTGGAATGTTGAGGCTGTTGCTGGAGTTGTAAGAGGAAATCTGAAAGGCTCTGAGAGCTATGTTTAGCATGTCAGCGAGATTTAGCTGATTTAGTTCATCTATTCAAGAACAAGAGTGGTAGAAGGAACAACCACCGCAGCTAGTTTCTAGAGGTTTCTGAAGAAGTGGTATTCTAATGGGCTTTTTAGATCAGAGTTGTGTGTTTCTATGAGAACAATCCTTATGGTGGAAAGAGAAGCTGACCTTAATCCAAGATAGCTAAGCAGAATTGGTTAAATTGGATAATGTTATATCCTGGTGAGGAAAATAATTTCAGCTGGAGTTTGGACAGTCCTAGATTGGTCATGGTTTCTCATTGAGAAGCTTGTCCCTGGTTTAATAAAATAATAAATTTAAGCTAAAAAATAAATTTGTCTATTAGTGACCCTGGTTGTCACTCTAATAGAGATGACAGGATTAATCATGATAGTGTGCAAACATCACTATGATTGTAAACTGGGTCTTTAAAGTAAACTGCTGGGCAGTTCTATTTCATTTTGTTCCAGTTGGTTTTGTTTCATTAAGTACAAAATGAGTATTTTACTGTGTTTTAGTATTGGAATTCTGGCACAAGGTGGGACCCCAGTACATGCCTACTGCTAGGATTATCATTTCCAGATTGTCTCCTCATGGCTACTAAATGCCAGCTACTTACTGGCTAGAACCTTCTGGCAATGGAAAAGTCTTTGTTAGAATTCTCCAAAACCCCATTAAGAATTAGGTTTTTTTAAAATATTTATTTATTTTTAGAGAGGGAAGGGAGGGAGATAGATAGAGAGAGAAACATCAATGTGCGGTTGCTGGGGGTCATGGCCTGCAACCCAGGCATGTACCCTGGCTGGGAATCGAACCTGCGACACTTTGCTTCACAGCCCGTGCTCAATCCACTGAGCTATGCCAGCCAGGGCTAAGAATTAGTTTTTTAAAAAACAAACAAATAAACCACACAACAGTTGAGATGATCGTGTGGTTTTCTTCCTTATTCTGTTAACATGGTGAATTTCACGAATTGATTTTTTGGGAACATTATTGATTTTCAAATGTTAAACCTGCCTTTCCTTCTTGAAATCAACCCCACTTGGTCATGTATTAGTGCCCCTTCTATGTATTTCCAGATTCAATTTACTTATATATTTGTGAGGATTTTGGGGTATATGTTCATGGAGTTGTTTCTGTGGGAAAGTTTAAATTTTTTAATTGTTTTAAATATATTTTATTCATTATGCTATTACAGTTGTCCCATTTGCCCCCTTTATTCCCCTCTGCCCTGCACACCCCCTCCTATCCACATTCTCCCCCTTTAGTTCCTATCCATAGGTTGTACATATAAGTTCTTTAGCACCTACAGTTCCTAAACTATTCTTAACCTCCTCCTGTCTATTTTCTACCTACCCTTTATGCTACTAATTCTCTGTACCTTCCCCCCTCTCCCTCTCATTCCCCCTATGATAACCCTCCATGTGATCTCCATTTCTGAGATTCTGTTCCTGTTCTAGTTGTTTGCTTAGATTGTTTTATGTTTTTGTTTTAGGTTCAGTTGTTAATAGCTGTTTGTTGTCATTTTAGTGTTCATATTTTTTATCTTCTTTTTCTTAGATAAGTCCCTTTAACATTTCATATACTAAGGGCTTGGTGATGATGAACTCTTTTAACTTGACCTTATCTGGGAAGCACTTTATCTACCTTTCTTTCTAAATGATAGCTGTCCTGGATAGAGTCATCTTGGATGTAGGTCTTTGCCTTTCATGACCACAAATATTTCTTTCCAGCCTGATCTTGCCTGCAAGGTTTCTTTTGAGAAATCAGGGGATGGTCTTATGGGCACTCCTTTATAGGTAACTGTCTCCTTTTCTCTTCCTGCTTTCAAGATTCTGTCCTAATCTTTAATCTTGGGTAATGTAATTATGATATGCCTTGGTGTGTACTTTCTTGCGTCCAACTTCTTTGGGACTCTCTGAGCTTTCTGGACTTCCTGGAAGTCTATTTCCTTTGTCAGATTGGGGAGGTTCTCCAGTATTTTTCAAATAAGTTTTCAATTTCTAGTTCTTCCTTTTCTCCTTCTGGCACCCCAATGATTCGGATATTGGGATGTTTAAAGTTATCCTGGAGGTTCCTAAGCCTCTCCTCATTTTTTTTTAATTCTTGTTTCCTCATTCTGTTCTGGTTGAATGTTTCTTTCTTCCTTCTTCTCCAAACCATTGATTTGAGTCCTGGTTTCCTTCCTGTCACTGTTGGTTCCCTGTTCATTTTCCTTTATTTCACTTTTCACAACCTTCCTTTTTTCTTCTAATTTGCGACCATATTCAACCAATTCTGTGAGCATCCTGATTACTAGTGTTTTGAACTGTGCATCTGATAGGTTGGCTATCTCTTTGTCTCTTAGTTGTATTTTTTCTGGAGCTTTGATCTGTTCTTTCATTTGGGCTATTTTTTTGTTTGTTTGTTTCCATGAGCCTGTTATGTAGTAAGGGGCGGAGCCTTGGGTGTTCACCAGGGCAGGGCAACCCACATTGTTGTGTTGTGATGCTGTATGTGGGGGAGGGGTCCAAGAGGGAACAGTGCTGCTTGCTCCAATCTCTGCCTGTTTTTAGTTACTTCTCCGGCTACCCACAATCAAATTGGGCCCTTCCGGTGCTGATTCCCAGGTGGGTGGGTTTGTATACATTCTAGGACCCTGTGGGTCTCTCCAATGAACTCTCCTGTGAGGCTGGGAGTTTCTCCCACTGCCGCCTCAACCCTCACAAGTGTTTTCAGTCAGTCTTTGAGGCTTTATTTCCTCACACTGGGACCCTGACTTGCCCAGTCTGTCTCACTCCCCAATTGTTCCTCCCAGTTTATCTGCATGCGAATGTGGGACCACCCTGTTTGCCAGCCACTGCCTTGCTGCGAGTCCTCTCCACCTGGCTGCTCATCTCTGCCCCTCCCACAAGTCTAGATTAATGTTTCTTTAGTTCCTTGGTTGTCAGACTTCCATACAGTTCAATTTTCTGTGAGTTCTGCTTGTTTTTTGGGTTTTTTTTTTTTTTTTGCATTTGTTGCTGTCCTTCTTTTGGTTGTGCATAGAGGCACAGTGTATCTACCTACACCTCCATCTTGGCCAGAAGTCAGAAGATTTTTAATTGTAACTTGTTCCTTTCATATATATGGACTTTCTAGTGTTCTTTAAGTCACTTCTGTGGTATGCTGTACCTGCAATCCCCCCTCTATTCTCTATAGCTTAGAATGTGCCTCTGGGCAGAAAGCTGGGACAATGGTACAGCTCTCCTGCTTGATTTCTTCCTCTTGGAGGTCACAATTCCACGCTGCCAGTTTCCATTTTCTGAAAACAGCTGTTTTCATATTTTTGTCCAGCTTTCTAGTTGTTTGTGGCAGAAGGGTGAATGTGGGCTTTGTTCTACCATCATGGTGAGAAATGGGAGCTCCATAAGCCTTTTTAGGCACTGAAGATTACAATTTTTGTTGCTTCCAGTTCAGCCAGATCTATAAGTTTGAACTTGAAATTGTAGGTAGTTATCTGGGCCCCATGTTCCTTTTAAGCTTTGATTATATTACAAGTTGCAGTTTAGCTGTCTTTCCACAAAAATATTGGTACCACTCTTTCTTAGACATTGAAGTTTTAACCTTATTTCTCTCTCCATTTAAGTTTCCTTCAGCATTTGAATTTAATGAACTATTCTTGATTACAATATTGGATCACCTATATAGCTGTCTCTTTGGGACTTTCTTGAGCAACTGTGAACAGCAGCTATTCAAAGAGGTAAGTGCATTATATCCTGTCTATAATCTTCCCAGTTGTTCAGATACCTTTCACATTAAGTGTCACTGTAGAAGGGGACTGGAGATGGGACTTGGATGTAGCTTTATTGCTGTCTGTAAATGGAGGGGTTGCATAGATACCTACCTGGATTCACCAGCCCCAGCACAGATATCTAATCTTACAGGTTGTCTGAAAAAAGCCCCTTACTTTCTGAGGGCTAGGGGCTGGGATGCAGCAAGCCCACAACTCTCTGAAGTGCGTAGGGTCAGTACTATATCCTGGACCCTCTAAACTCCAAGCTCATGTACTTTCCACTTCACTGGCTCCATTCTCTGTGCTGTTGGGCAGAAGGGTACTTGGAGACCTAGGAAAATGAAGTCTGTAGATGAGCACCAAACCTCCCTTTCAGTAACAAGCTGAACTTCTCCATCAAACTGGTAAAGCAGCAGATACCAAGTCTCTCAGAGTTACATCTCACCTCTTCCTTTTCTCCTCACTTTGGGATAAAAGAAACAAATGATCAAAAGTGACAAAATGTTGGAGAAAAGTAGCTTAAACTGTGTGTTCTGGATAACAGAAGAGGACTACCATCTGCAGGTGAAATGTATTCAGTTGGCTAAAAAGATTGTTTTTTTTTTTTTCATAAAATGCCTCTAGGTGTGCTTAGTTGTCTTTAATTTCATTCAAAACAATTTTGTTAGATTGTATTCTGACAGCTGTCATATCAGCGTGCATTAAAAAAACTTACCAAAATTGGAGAATTTTTGTGTAGCCATTTTAATATTGAAGATGGAAGAAAATATAGAATTGTTCAGCATATTATGCTATATTATTTCAAGAAAGGTAAAAATACAACTGAAACACAGAAGAAGATTGGTGCAGTGTATAGAGAAGGTGCTGTGACTGATCAAACATGTCAAAAGTGGTTTAGGAAGTTTTGTGCTGGAGATTTCTCACTGGACGATATTCCAAGGTTGGGTAGACCAGTTGAAGTTGATAGCAGTCAAATCAAGACATTAACTGAGAACAATTAACATTATACCACATGGGATATTAAAATTATCTAAATCAATCAAGTTATTGGTGAAAATGAAAAATTAGTCTTTTACAGAAAAAAACTAAATGGACTTTTTGGCCAACCTAATATTAGAACATTATAGAATTTAGGAGAAAATAGTAGGTCACCAGTGTCCACCTCTCTGTTTCTCAGCAGCCTTCTCACTGTTGACCACACCCTCATTCCTTGATGCTCTCCCCCAGCTCACTGGCCTCCCCAGGTCACTGGCCTCCTCACCCAGCCTCTTCCCTTTTAACCCTTTTACATTCAGTTGGAGTCACCTGGGGCCAGTCATGGGTTCTCTTATCATTCCAAACTCTGTGTTCTCTCTGTAGGTCTCTGGAGTCTGAGACAGACTCCATCAGTCTCAGAGCTCTAAATGCCATCTAGCTCTTCCCCAGCTCTTTTGCATCTCAATAAATGCCACCTCTGTCCATTGAGATCCCAAGGCCAAGTATATAAAGGCCATCTTCAATTCTTCTCTCACCCTCACTGCAGCTGCCCCATCCAGTTCACCAATGAGTACTACTGACCCTGTCCCCCAAATACATTCTTAATCTGGCCACTTCTCACTGCTTTACAGCCACAAGCCTAGTTCAAGTCCCACCATCTCACACCTGGACTAAGGCAGCTATCCAGGAACAGACTTAGCTCCCACCATTTCTGATCTCCAATAGCCCACTTTAAACATAGCAACCAGGGTAGCCTTCCCAAACTTTAGTGCCATCATATGCCTCTTCCCTGCTTGAAACCTCCCTGTGGCTTCCCACTGTGATCAGGATAAGTCTACATTCCCGTGGGCCCTGTGTGATGGAGCTGTTTGATAAAAAGAAAAAAAAATCAGTTCCATGGTGTGCAACTTTTATCTCAATAAAACCATTTTTTTAAAAAATCGGTAACAGAATGCGTTCATATGTACAATATGTAGAATTTAAACCCTTAGGTTCTTATATGTTTTTTTTGTCAAAATGGACTCTTAAAAAAACTCTCAAGATATAATTTAAATACCACACAATTCACCCTTTAAAAGTGTATACATGTCAATGACTTTTAGTATATTGAGTGTACAACCATCACCATCTTTCATAAAATTTTCATCACCCTCAAAAAAACCCTAGACCCATTAGCAATCATGTCCCATGCCCCAACCTGTCCCCTGCCCCTGGAAAACACTATTTTTCATCTCTATGGATTGACCTCTTCTGGACATTTCATATAAATGGAATCATAAAATATTTGTCCTTCTGTGACTTGCTTATTTCACTCAACATATGTTCAAGGTTCATCCATGTTGCAGCATGTGTCAGTACTTCATTCCTTTTTATGGCAGAACAATATTCTATTTTATGAAGAGACCACAGTTTGTTTATTAATCAGCAGATGGATTTTTTTGGATTGTTTTCACTTTTGGCTATTACGAATAATGCCGCTATGTACACTCATGTACAAGATTTTGTGTGGACATATGTTTTTATTTCTCTTGGGTAGATACCTAAGAGTAGAATTTCTGGGTCATGTGGTAACTCTATGTATTAACCTTTTGAGGAACCCAGATGTTTTCCAAAGCTGTTGCAACATTTCACTCACCAACAATGTCTAAGGGTTCCATTTTCCATATCCTTGCAGACATTTATTGTGTCTTTTTGATTCTACCCATCCCAGTGGCTATGAAGTAGGATCTCATTGTGGTTTTGATGTGCATTTCCCTGATGACTAATGATGCTGAGCATCTTTTCATGTGCTTATTGGCCATCTGTGTATCTTCTGTGGACAAATGTTTATTCAGAGATTTTTCCTATTTTTAATTGGGTTGTGTTTTTATTATTGAGTTGTAAGAGTTCCTTATGTATTCTTTATATATATAAGTCCCTTATCAGATATAATTTGCAAAAATTTTCTCTCATTCTGAGTTGTGCTTACATTTTTTGATGGTGTCATCTGAAACAAGTCTCTAATTTCGATAGAATCCAATTTATGTTTTTCTGTTGTTGCTTGTGCTTATATAGGGTCACATCTAAGAAAGCATTATGTAACCCAAAGTCATGAAGATTTGGGCCAGTGGTTTTTTTTCCTAAGAGTGTTATACTTTTAGCTCTTAGATTTAGGTTTGTGATCCATTTTTTCAGTTACACATTGTATATATTGTGTAGTAAGGGTCCAACTTCATTCTTTTGCATGTGGTTATCCAGTTGTCCCATCACCATTTGTTGCAAAGACTATCATCTTTCCCCCATTTTCTTGGCATTCATGTTGAAATAATGTGAGGGTTTGTTTCTGGTTTCTTTTCTATTCCATTGATCCATAGGTATATCCATCACATGCCAGCACAACTTGTATTGACTACTATAGCTTTGTAGTAAGTTTTGAAGTTGGAAAGTTGAGACCTCCAAATTTGTTTTGGTGATTTGAGAGTCCCTTGAATTGTTGGTGGTGTTTCTCTTGTAAATACAAAATATAAAATATGAGAAGGTCCACCCTGGAAGGGTAGCTCAGTTGTTTAGAGCACTATCCCAATACACCAAGGTTGCAGGTTCCATCCTGGTCCTGGTCAGAGCACATACAATAGAGCAATGAATGCATAAATAAGTCGAACAACAAATCAATCTCTCTCCCTCTCTCCCCTCTCCTTCTCCCTCCCTCCCTCTCTCTATCCTACTTTCCCTTCCTCTCTCTCTCTAAATATCAAGAAATTAAAAAATATGAAAAGGTCCTAATTGATTTTTCTGTATCTGGATACCTTGTGAGGAAGTCAGCTATCTTGGGAACAACAGAATGGTAGAAAATGCTCTTGGCCTCACCATTTTATTATTTTGATTTTGTCACTGTGCTTGATCCATGTTTAATGTTTAGCTGCCCTGCCATGCCTGTGGGTTTAGGCATTTTCATTCACATGAGCAACGTAAATGTTACGGTATTTCTAAACAGTGCACTGTAAAATCAGGTGGTCGGGAGATATAATTTAATGATACATTTATTCCTCTATGTAAGGCTTCTCCAGCCTGCTACTCTGACATGTTTTTCACAAGATAGCTGTGGTTTTCCATGAAATGAATCTTATCTATAAATTCTGCCCACAGTCCTTAATATTGAGAGTCACAAAAGCAAACTGCAAACCAGAATTTAAAGTGTATTTGTTATGGATGAGCCCCATCATTTCATGGTTGTTAGCAAGTTCTCATTCTGCCTTCACACAGATACAGTTGCCAGATGTTATCAAATTCAGCAGTATGTTTTTCTAGGATAGAAATCAGTGTGTGTTTTCATGTCATCCCTTGAATGAGGCAATGTATGACAGAGGGATAGGTGTGGGGCTTAGTAAATGTTCCTGAATTTCAGTTTGAACTTGCTTCATTCATTATACAAATCTTTTTCTTTATGTAATACAAAATCTTGAGAATATATAAAGAAAAGCTGAACTTATTTCAGTGTATTCCTTTTTTGTTTTTCAGGATGTACCCACAAAGACTATATCCTTATGGTCTTATATCAATAGCCAGCTTGATGAATTTTCTAATCCCTTCTTTGTGAATTATGAAAACCACATCTTATATCCTGTTGCTAGTCTGAGTCATTTGGAATTATGGGTAAACTATTATGTGCGATGGAATCCACGAATGAGGCCTCAGGTATCTTTTTGTTTCTCTTTTCAAAAGAGCATGTCTTTCTGTTCAAGTAAAGATGGTGTTACAGTAATAGGTGCATGCTAGGTTTTAGAACATTATACTGAAGACCCTCTGCCCTTGTCTCTCAGGGCTCAACCCTTTATGTTCATGTTCAAGCAGGTTCCTTCCACACACCAACTGAGATGCTGTTTGCTGGGCTGGAGTTAAAAACTTTAGCACCTCTGTCTTCTACTGCTGATGGGCACGTGAATGAAGTATTATCAGCTACCATGTTTGACTTAGTTTTTCCCAGAACATGACTCAGAGGTTTTATGTGGGTAGCAGTACCAATTATGCAGGGTACCACATGTGGTGTCAGTGGAGGGATATTTGAAAAATGCATTGTGGTTCCAGTTTCTAGATTCTGGTAGTACAATAAAAAGGCAGCCTGTGCTGAGTCACAGAACAGGTACCACTTGAAGAAGGGGTAGTTTCCTCCTCCTGTGACACTTTTTCACTCTAACATTTTCTGAGATTGAAAACATTAGAGAACAGTGCCATCAAAGCCAGGCAGCCAAGCCTTGGTCACCCTTGGTTTTCAGTGGCTGAGCTTGGGCTGTGACTCAGGCACTACCAGTTAGGGTTTCTGAGGTGCTCCTCCAAGCCTCTCCTCTACATAGTCCTGCCCCACCCCCAATCTTCTTCACATAGGTGCCCAGTCTGCAAGGTGGGGAGCAGACTGATGGAGGAAGCACTCACTTCTGTGGACAGATGACTTTCTGCTGAAGTTTTTTTTTGTTTTTTCAATTTTTGAAACTTTTATTTTATGCTTTCTTTTTAAAGTATATTTTATTGATTATGCTATTATAGTTGTCCCAATTTTTTCTCCACTTTATACCTGCTCCGCCCTGCACACCCTACCCTTCGGCATTTCCCCACCTCGTTTTGTTCATGTCCATAGGTTGTACATATAAGTTCTTTGGTTTCTCTATTTCCTATACTATTCTTAACCTACCCCTGCCTATTTTATGCCTACCAATTATGTTTCTTATTCCCTGTACCTTTTATTCCACATTCTCCTTCTCCCCCTCCTCACTGATAACCCTCCAAGTGATCTTCATTTCTGGGATTGTTCCTATCCTAGTTGTTTGCTTAGTTTTGGTTTTTTTTTTTTAGGTTCAATTCATAGTCATAAGTCTGTTGTTATTTTAGTGTTCATATTTTTTGTCTTCTTTTTCTTAGATAAGTCCCTTTAACATTTCATATAATAAGGGCTTGGTGATGATGAACCCCTTTAACTTGACCTTATCTAGGAAGCATTTTATCTGCCCTACCATTCAAAATGATAGCTTTGCTGGATAGAGCAATCTTGGATACAGGTCCTTGCCTTTCATGACTTCAAATACTTCTTTCCAGCCCCTTCTTGCCTATAAGGTTTCTTTGAAGAAATCAGCTGATAGTTTTATGGGAACTCCTTGTAAGTAACGGTCTGCTTTTTCTCTTGCTGCTTTCAAGATTCTCTTCTTATCTTTAATCTTGGGTAATGTAATTATGATGTGTCTTGGTGTGTTCCTCCTTTAGTCCAACTTCGTTGGGGCTCTCTGGGCTTTCCGGACTTCCTGGAAATCTATTTCCTTCACCAGATTGGGGGAGTTTTCCTTCATTATTTGTTCAAGTCAGTTTTCAATTTATTGCTCTTCCACTTCTCCTTCTGGCACTCCTGTGATTCAGATGTTGGAATGCTTAAAGTTGCCCCAGAGGTTCTGAGCCTCTCCTCATTTTTAAAAATTGTTTCTTCATTCTGTTCTGGTTGGATATTTATTTATTCCTTTTGTTCCAGATTGTTGATTTGAGTCCCAGTTTCCTTCCCTTCCCTTCCCTGTTGGTTCTCTCTATATTTTGCTCTAGTTCACTTTGTGTACCTTTCATTTATTCCTTCATTTTGTGACCAAGCTCAGTCATTTCTGTGAGCATCCTGAGTACCAGTAATTTGAACTGTGCATTAAATAGGTTGTCTATCTCCTCCTCACTTAGCTCTTTTTCTGGAGTTTTGACCGGTTCTTTCATTCGGGCCACATTTCTTTGTATCAGTGCACCTGTTATGTTTTAAGGGGTCGGAGCCTTAAGTATTTGCCGGGGTGGGGCAGCCCTCTTTGCTGCATTGTGGTGCTGTGGGAGAGGGGTCAGAGAGGGAACAATGGTGCTTGTTGACTCCACAATAGCCCCACTTTCCAATGAACTCTCCTGTGAGACTGGGCATTTCTCCCACCTTCACAATGCTCAGAATATTTTACTGCTATAGGTTTTGAGTCTTTAGTTTCCTGGTGAGCCAGCCCCTCCTCACCCTTGAGGCCACCAGCTTGCTGCAGGTCCTCTCCATCCACCTGTCTCCACCCTTCCTACCTGTCTGGATGAAAGTTTCTTTACCTCCTTGGTTGTTGGAGTTCCATGCAGTTTCCTATTCTGGCATTTCTGGTTGTTTATTGTTTTTAAATTGGTGGTTATCCTTTTTTTGGTTCTGTCATGAAATGAAGTATTTCTATGTATGTTTCCATCTTGGCTAGAACTTGAAGTTTGTTTCCTTCTTCTTTTTTTTTTTTTGAGTTAATATTCTTAGGGTTTCCTGGCAGTCCATCTGGAGTGTGTTTCTAGGGTTTTATTTATTTTTTAAATATATTTTATTGATTATGCTATTACAGTTGTCCTATTCCCCCCTTCATTCTGCTCCACCCTGCACACCCTCTCCCACCCATATTCCCCCCTTTAGTTCATGTCCATGTGTCATAAGTTCTTTAGCTTCTACATTTCCCATACTATTCTTGCCCTCCCCCTATTTTCTACCTACCATCTATGCTGCTTATACTCTGTACCTTTTCCCCCTCTCTCTTCCTCCCACTCCCCTGTTCCTAACCCTCCATGTGATCTCCATTTCTGTAGTTCTGTTCCTGTTCTAGTTGTTTCCTTAGTTTGCTTTTGTTTTAGGTATGGTTGTTATTAACTGTGAGTTTGATGTCTTTTTTTACTGTTCATATTTTTTATCTTCTTTTTCTTAGATAAGTCCCTTTAACATTTCATATAATAAGGGTTTGGTGATGATGAATTCCTTTAACTTGGCCTTATCTGAGTAGCACTTTATCTGCCCTTCCATTCTAAATGATAGCTTTGCTGGATAGAGCAATCTTGGATATAGGTCCTTGCCTTTCATGACTTGGAATACTTCTTTCCAGCCCCTTCTTGCCCATAAGGTCTCTTTTGAGAAATCAGCTGACAGTCTGATGGGAACTCCTTTGTAGGTAACTGTCTCCTTATCCCTTGCTGCTTCTAGGATATTCTCCTTAATTTTTATCTTGGGTAATGTAATTATGATGTGCCTTGGTGTGTTCCTCCTTGGGTCCAAGTTCTTTGGGACTCTGAGCTTCCTGGACTTCCTGGAAGTCTCTTTCCTTTGCCAGATTGGGGAAGTTCTCCTTTATTATTTGTTCAAATAACTTTTCCACTTGTTGCTCTTCCCCTTCCCCTTCTGGTACCCCTATAATTCGGATGATGGAATGTTTAAAGATGTCCTGGAGGCTCCTAAGCCTCTCCTCATTTTTTTTGAATTCTTATTTCTTCATTCTTTTGTTTGGTTGTTTCTTTCTTCCTTCTGGTCCACTCCATTGATTTGAGTCCCAGTTTTCTTCCCATCACTATTGGTTCCCTGTGCATTTTCCTTCATTTCACTTAGTGTAGCCTTCATTTTTTCATCTAACTTGTGACCAAATTCAACCAATTCTGTGAGCATCTTGATCACCAGTGTTTTGAACTGTGCATCTGATAGGTTGGCTATCTCTTGGTCGCTTAGTTGTATTTGCCATGGAGCTTTAATTATTCTTCCATTTGGGCCATTTTTTTGGGTCTTGTTGTGCTTGTTATGTATGAGGGGCGGAGCCTTAGATGTTCACCAGGGCAGGGCAACCCAGTCACTGGGTTGTGATGCTGTATGTGGGGGCAGGGTCCGAGAGGGAACAATGGCACTTGCTCTGGTCTGTCGGATTTCAGTTCCTTCCGCCGCTTCCCCCAAGCAAACTGGGCCATTCTGGTGCTGATTCCTGAGTGGGTGGTCCTGTGTGTGTTCTAGGATCCTGTGGGTCTCTCCAACAAACTCTCTTGTGAGGCTGGGAGTCCCTCCCTGCACCTCAACCCCCACAGGTGTTTTCAGTCGGTGTTTTGAGGCTTATTTCCTGGTGCTGGGACCCTGAGTTGCACAGTCTGTGTCACTCCCCAGTTTTGCCTGGTTTATCTGCATGCGAATGTGGGACTGCCTGGTCAGTCAGCCACCTTGTGTGCAGCTCCTCACTTCATAGTCACTGCCTCACTGGGTCTGCCAGCTGCTGCCTGTGTGCCCAGGGTCCTCCCGCTGCCGTCTTGCATGCCCAGTGCCACCACTTTTTTGTGCTGCAAACCCCTTTCCACCTGGCTGCCTAACGCCACTCCTCCTAACAGTCTGGATGAATGTGTCTATTTTAACTCCTTGGTTGTCCGACTTCCATACAGTTCAATTTTCTGTCAGTTCTGGTTGTTATTTGTTTCTAAACTGTTGTTGTCCTTATTTTGGTTGTGCAAGGAGGCACACTGTGTCTACCTACACCTCCATCTTGGCTGGAAGTCCGTTTCTAGGGTTTTCACATCATCACTTCTGTTGGCCGCAGATATACAAATCTGTCTTTCTCCTCTGCCCTCTTCCTTCTCAATCCTTCCCTCTCATTCAGTGTCTTCACAGTTTCTACATCCACAGTCCCCAACCTTTTTGGCACCAAGGACCAGTTTTGTGGAAGACAATTTTTCCACATACTTGGGTGGGAGGGATGGTTTTGAGATGATTCAAGCACATTACATTCAAGCTCACTTCTTGCTGTGGTGCCCAGTTCCTAACAGGCCCAGACCAGTATTGGTCCACACCCAAGAGGTTGGGGACTCCTGCTCTACAGGCATGTTTCAATGAAGTACCACAGGCTGGGTAGCTTAAACAACAGAAATGTATTTATTATCTCTCAGTTCTGGATGCTAGAAGTCCAAGATCAGTTGTTAGCTGGGTTGGTTCCTTCTGAGGTCCATGAGGGAAGTATCTGCTCCAGGCCTCCCTCCTTGACATGTAAATGGCTATCTTCTCACTGTGTCTCTTCACATTGTTTTCCCTTTATGTGTGTTTCTGTGTCCAAATTTCCCCTTTTTATAATGATACCAGTCATATCGGATTAGGGTCCACCCTAATGATTTCACTTTAACTTGATCACCTCTGTAAAAACCCCTTCTCCAAATACAGTGACAATCTGTTGTACAGGGGATTAGAACTTCCACATATGAATGGAGGGTATATAGTTCAACCCATAACAATCCCCAAGCCCCACTACCCATGGGGAAGACCAATTGTTATTTCTCTTTTCAGTTGGCCTGGTACTTGGAAGGTACCATCACTTCAGTAACATTTCTTCCATACTGGAAAATTCACTCACTGTACACTTAGCTCCAGGCTCTGAGAGATGCAAAGTACTGCCCATGGCACTGCTTTTCATTTCCTGACTAGCTCCCTTTCTCTCTAACATCACAGCCCAAGGTGTTCATCGCTTGCCTGTCCTTCCTGTTCCTGGTTCATTTCATTTGTTCCACAAAGCTTTAGCTACAAAAGCCCTTTCCTACTCTAGAACCTGAGTCAGCCATGCCACCCTCAAGACCTGAGGCCTGTTTTCCAGAACACCATGATCAGGGCATGCTCAGCACTGTACTTGTCCTTCTCTCTGAGCAGGCCCTAGATACCAGGAGTCCACTGTACCTGTGATTCTGCCACTTCCTCCTCCCAGGCTGATGGACTCCATGCTCCACAGGCTGCCCCTTATAGCCACCCCTTTTCCAACTATGGAAATGCTTTCCCTGCCCTCTGTCTCTCATGGTGCCAATTGCTGGTGATCTGAGAACCTTCTTTAGCAAACTTTCCTGAACTGAAACTCCCCTCCATTTACTATATGAGGGCCCCAGCTGCTGTTACCATGTACCATGCAAATTTGTAACGTGGTACAAGGGGCCACTAGCTGCTTCCTATGTTATTAACAGCATGGAGCAGCAAGAGCCATGAGCATTTCTACATTGATTTAAGGGGACCTTAGCACTAAGGCAGCCAGAGTGCGTTTCTAAATACCAAACAGGTTCTGGGTTTAGTGTGTCTTCTGAATAGCAAAAATGCTAACTTTTAAGAGTTATAAAATATTTTCTTTATTGAAAGAACATCTGAAGCCAGAAAGACACAGTCTCAGCTCTTTACCCCATGAAAACAAAGAGTATACATTTAGTCAGCTTCTTTGGTCAGTGGCCAGTGTTTTAAATATAGGTTAATTTTACCTGTGGCCAGTAAGCCATTAGTAACTCATTTCAAATGTTTAGTGCTAATGCCTGTACCAATGAGCGTCCATCCTTAGCTCTGTGGCATCAGTTAGTAATCATCTGTTGTCTCCAGAAGGCTTCCTCATAAGTATGGTCCCCAAATCCTTTCCCCTTCCCTCTTTGGATTGGCCCATGCCTTGGGCAACTCATCGCCTAGTGGCCAGTCAGTCATACAAGGTTCCCTGGCATAGACAGTCATGGAAGGGAAGGCTGCCCTTAAGCCAAGGCCAAATGCTGTTTCTGGTGGTGACTCTATCTCTGATGGTAATCTGATACCTGAAGTGGGATAAGGTCCTTAGCCTCTCTGAGAGCTTGCAGGGGTAGGGGGACTTGAGTGTAAAATGAGTCCCGGCCTTGAAATTTACATTCTCCCTGCACTGTGTTACACAGAAGGGAGAACTGGAAGGCAGTCCCATGGGGCACAGCTTTTTATCCTCAATGCAGCAGGCATGCTTTGGAGACTTTCTAGGTGCCAGGAACACAGTGTGTTGGAGAGTGGGCTGGGCTTGGTAACATCCAAGGCTAGAGCTTTGCAGGCCCAAGCCTCAGAGGGCCTTGTAAAGCATCCATAGGAATCTGCACTTTATCCCAGAAACTGTGGAGCACCCTACTCCTACTCCCACCATGGTTTGTAGGGCAAGACCTGGTATATGTTCTAGAAAGCTCTCTCTGGTAGCACTAAGGTAGACAGTCATGGGGGGGGGGCAGTGAAGGCTGTGGCAAAGGGATCAGCAAGAAGGCTAATGTGGGCATCCATGATGGAGGCAGTGAGCCAGGCTAAGCAGAGAGGAGGAGGAACTGAGAGGATAGATGGGGACACAGGGAGGATAGCTTGTTGGGCCACTTTCTTTTGAGGACAGGCTAGATTGGTTGCCTGCAAAGGGACTCCTGGGCATCCATCAAAGGATCGCTGGGTGGGAAGGAGGGCCCAGCAAATACCTTGTGTCCTTCGAAACCTTCGTGGCATATATCTCGTACATGCTAGCACCCATTGGGTGACTGGCCCCTAGGTGTGCATTTTCTTGAGCAAGCATGCCTTTGACTTATTGTCAATAAAGATGACATACAGTAAAACATCCAAAACGCTGCACAGAGATGTATAATGTTCCTCTTGGTCCCTGGGTGTGTGTGAACTTGTATTCCCCATACTGTCTGCTCTCTCTGAGGCCAAGTTACATGTGTGTCAGTAACAGGAGCCTGATTGCAAAGCAATCCATCATTTGATTGGAACCAAATGATCTCGCAAACAGGAAAATCCCAAATAGGTCCTAAGGCCAAGAGGGGTGCTGTTTCCTATCTCATAGTGGCTTAGGGATCAGCACCTGATTTGGGGCTGATCCCTAACTTTCTCTTACTTGAGGGGCCTTTGCTGTCAGACTCCCATATTGCTGTCCTATCCCTTCTTCCTCTGGCCTGCTGAAGCCAGTTTATTTTTGGCCTCTTCGGTGCTGGTTACTGAGCTACACTGCTATGGTGGAGGCACCTGGTTGCCCTATTTTTCACCCCCTTTCTTGCACTCTCCCTTCCTCTCCTCTCATCTCTGGCTCACTCACTCAAATCTCTGCCCTTCTTTTCCCCTCTCATCCCTGTCACCCCTTTGTCTCTGTCCTCCCCGTTTTGTATTTTTGTCCCTCCCTCTCATCTGTCTCCCTCCTTTCCTCTTCCCTCCAGTCAGGCTATCATTGGCATCCCTGATGAAACAAACAGGCTTGGTGGGAATGGAGAGCCCAAAAGACTTACCCCCAGAGCATATGCTATTTGTGCTGGTTGCTGTGGGATGAAACAAGCATGTGTGTGAAGAGGTAGAAGGGAAAGCACATGCATGGGACCTTCCAAATCCTAGAGGATTCTGGAATGCTACAGGGGAGTGTAGGTAGGACCTGGTGAGAAGTGAGCAGGACAGGCAGGCTGGGGTCTGATCACATGGCCTTGAAGCCAAGGTCAGGCTGTTGCCCCCAGGGTGGAAGGAGGAAGCCATTGGAGGGTGTTAAGCGGTTGTCCCTTGTTGCACAGAGGAGGGGAGAGAGGAGCCAGTGCCCCCAAGGGACTTCCCTCTGCACTGCCCTCTCCAGTGGCTTCTACCAGCTCCTGTTCCAAGTGATAAAAACGAATACTTCAAGTTGTAGAAGGTGCTGATTTAACAGAAGTATATTTAGCCAGTAGAGCTATTTTAAAATTGCAGAAATTCAGAGGTGTTGGAGGTATGTGTGCATGCAGGGGGCATACATGTAAACAGTGCTGTGAGGCACCTTGGAAGCCAATTGCATTTTCCCGCCAGTCTGAGGAAGACTGACTATCCCTTTCTTAGTCTGTGACTGTGGCCTTGCCTGTTGCACAGGTTGGGGTTTTATCTGAGGCCACTAGTGTTCTCTGAGAACCTGTACAAACTGGCAGAAGAGCACAGGTGATAAAAGCATCCAAGCATCTCCACAGGACCAGCTGAAGTCCCTAGCTCCTGGGTAGGGGGCCGTGTAGCTTGGCTTAGAGACTTCAGACACACAGGCCATATTGGTTGTGAACTCAGCCTGCAGTTAACAGCATCAGCATGCTGAAAGGCTATGTTAGAAACAGTGCCCAAGAGTGGCCCACTAACCCAGCTGTGTCCTGCTTGCCCCTAGATGCCGATACACCAAAATCTCAAGGAGCTGCTGGCCATCAGGGCAGAGCTGCAGAAGAGGGTGGAGGACCTGCAGCAGGAAATGGCCACTCGAGCCTCATCCCCATCTGAGCGGGGCTCCTCACCTTCCCACTCAGTCACACCTGTACACACCTCAGTCTGATGGGCTCCAGGGGCAGCAATTCAAGGGAGTCCAGCCATCAAGGCCATCCTGCAGCTCCATTGGTCTCCCGATGACTCAGGCAAGGGTCCTGCAACCTGTTCTGGCTATAGCTTGTGATCTTATCTTTTAGGATTAGGCCTAGTGCCTCCACATCTGGATGGCCTTTCCAACCAGTGACCATGTGTGTGGCTAGCTGACAGCTCCCACTGTCACCTGTCCTTTATGTTTTCCGAACACCCCATTTCTCTCCTTTCTGGTTTCTCAGGGTGGCTGTCTGTCCCACTGACCCTGTGATCCAAATTTTATTGCTCAGGCAGCTTGGGAGAAGCCATAGTGAATGGAGTGCAGTGCTTAGGATCAAGAAGGCCTCATACCATTTCTTTCCTTCATTAAAACGAATGCCATTCACTTACAGACCATGTTGACAGCCATGGGGCTGCATTCAGCTCCTTGCTACAACTTGAAAACTGTTTTAAAATTAACTACCTGGGGGGAAAGACAGACCATTGCCCTTTGTTCTAGAGTATTCTCTTGCAAGGGGACCCCTGTACCAATTACTGCTGTGTACATATAAGGTATTTTTTAAAAAAGCAAATATGCATTTATTTTATTATGTCTTTTTTTTATGTTTAGACCAGTCACCTCAGGAGGCATCTCCTAACTGGACTGTGTAAGACATTATTTTCAAACAAAGCTCATGCTAACTTTTATGTGGTACATTTGAAATGCAGTTAGAATATGGTTATTTAAATGGCATTGTCTTCTATCTTCATCTTAATTCTGGTACTTGCCTCCTGAGGTGGCCTAGACGGTTGATGGCAGTAGCAGCAGGTTCCCTTGGGATGGCTTTGTAGAGGGGAAACCGAGGACTCTGGCATCTCTGAGAAGGTGCTGGCTTTCCCACGGACTCCTTTAAGGAGTTGCCTGTCCACAGCTCCTGGCCTGTCTGACCGTGCAGCCTCCTGCTTTTTTGCTGCCGGCCATTTGTGTCAAAGTGAGTCAACTCTCACCTGTTATCTGCCTGTCTGAATATCCTTTTAACTTAGTTTACCCATATGATTTAATGTCAATATTTTAAAGCAACCACTGTGCTGTGGCTTCAGTTGCCAAAAGTATAATATAGCACACACTTCTCTTGGATTTCTCCTCTCAGAGACAACCTTCTCCAACTAGGTCTCTCCTCCCACCTTCACTCACTGACTTTGGGCTCTAGGCCTCTATCAGTATGGGCAGGGACTAATTTATGATCAACTGGTCCATCCACTAGTGCTACAACTCTGAGCTTCTCTGTGTGGCGTGTTACAGAATCTTGCACATTTGCGTCCACCCCAGCAGGCACACCCTCCCTCTGCTCTGCCATTCAAAGGGACCCCCTCCACTGCAGAATTAAGCTTGCCTTTCAAATCAGGAGACTCAGAAGCTCATAGGGTCAGACCCAACTACAACCGCATTGGAATATCCAGTGTTTCAAATTACTGGATGCTGTGCCAAGTCTTGCATACTGACCTTATTTTTGAAAATATATTCTTAAAAAACCTTAAAAAAGGTTTTTTTTTTTTTTTTTTACAGTCAAATAGAGAACAGATGTTTTTTCAACTTGGAACTTTCTGATTCTTACAGAAAATTATCTGGTATCTGTAGGGTATCAGAAGTACTTCTTCAAAGTAATTTGATCACTTAAATGAATTACCCATTTTTATCAGCTGGGGATTTGTTTCTAAGTCACAGTTCAATTCCTATTAGTTTCTGACTTACCTCCCAACATATCTGAAAGCTTATTTATGAATGGATAAACTGGATTATTCATTGATAGCAGACATTTGCCATTTTTCCCCCTAGAAGTATTCTTTAATCCCCCAGATTCACTAAGACTATTAAAATTGGTGGGGATGAGATGAACCTTGTGACAGAACCAGAGAAGCAGAGTGTTCTTATTCCTGCCTCAGCTAGTTTGGTGCTGGGGCAGGGTGGGGACCTGGACTGGGCTGCCCCACACTCCTCTGTATGCTGGACCCTAGAAAGAGCCCTAGAAACTCCCATTCGATTTGAAAGCGGCAATACATATCATTTTCCTTTAAATGTTCCTAGCAGAAAACTATTTCTAAAAAAATTTGAAATATAGTTTTGTTACCTAAACAACTCTTTTTTTTTTCAGTTTTATTTGAGTATACTAGAATGTAAAACTTTACGGTTCCGATTTTTAAAAACTGGTACAGTATCTTATTTGCCTCATCTGATGCACTATATTTCAATTGGTAATTAAAATGATGTTTGCTCTGTCTTTTTTTTTTAAGTATTTTGGTAGATTTTTCCCTTGGGGAAAATTAGCAATAGTAAACATTCAATTCATGTTATTTTATTATGTGCCAAGTGCAATATATGTAAAGTGCCTTTACATGATTTAATTCACTTACTAAATTGTAAATGCAGTTTATCATAAGTCTTCAGTGTTTTGGCTGAAATGGGTAAGTACCTTGAGAAAATGTTAAGGACATGGGAAAGGACTGGAGACACCTGAGAGTCAGGTGTACCTCTGAGGAGGCAGGGCTCTCTTTCCGGGCCATGAGTCCTAGAGTCTAAAACCTGGCAGACTTCTGAGAAGCCCCAAGGTCCCCACCCCAAGTCTACAGAAGGAATGCTGGCCTTCTGCAGGTGGGCTATATGGGCTTGGATGATACCACAGCGACCCCTGAAGGTCACCCTTCTTAAGAGGGCCTGGGTTCCCTGTCTCTCTCCCTGAAGCAGTCACTGTAGCTGTAAGTCTCCAGCAGTGACATCCCAGTAGCAAGGCTGGGAGGGCCACTGTGCCAGGTCTCAGCTGGCTATGCAGAACCTCTGCACTGAAGTCACTCAGTGGGTTTGGGTTTGAAGACTTGGTACTATTTTACTACAAGAACAAAAATGCCACCATGTCAGTGTGAAAACCCTCACACTGAAATGTCTGTCTTTTCAGTTTTTAATCCCAGCTGTCAGGTCATGACAAGGGCACCCTTGATCCCAAATAGACCATTCTGCACACAGCTGCAGTGAGTAGCAGGGCACAGGGGTCTGCATCCCTGCTCAGCTTTCTATGGCTGAAACCACTGTACAGACCTTGCATCCTCCCTAGATACTGCCTTTCTTCGAAGAATGCGGAGTAATGGTCTTGGGAGTTGTGAGTCTGGGGCCTGCCTCTGTCCTCCCCCCACCCAACATCAGGCCTTAGCTCCTTGTACCCTGAGGGGGCTGCCCCCTGGAAGCCCTAAGCCTCCTCTCACCTTCTAGAGAAACACATGTGGCTGGGGAGGATGTGGAGGAGGGTCAGCTCCATATCGTAAATTAAGAAACAGCATCACTTGACAAAGAAAGTGCCTTAAACGCCATCACAAGGCAATCAGCTGTTAGGTTCCATTTTGTTTAATGCAAAGACGAGACAGATTACAATTCACATTTAAATACAAGCACATAAAAAGTACCGGCGATTCTGAGATCAGTCTCTATTTCTTCTTCCTAGAGAACTGGTACTAACCTCAAGGTTGCCAAGGTAGTGGACCTGGCACTGTTCTGTGGGTCTGACCCTGGAGGGTACCTCACTCCACAAAGGTGCCATATCTCCTTCTTCCATGTGCTCAGTTATTGTTAACACTGCCCCCCCTTCACCACATTAGGCTGATACAGATTGGCTATTTTCAATCGACCCTACTAATTCACTCTCTTTATCTCCCCTGTCACCTAGGACAGGCCCATGCTGGCCCATGCAACTTTAAGTTAACCACACAGTTACAAGAGCCCCGTAGGCTTTGGCAGGTGTTAATCCTCCCCCATCCCCTGCTGCCCCAGGATGAGAACTCTACAAATGAGTGGCTGAGTGACCTTTCAGGCATGGCCAGCCACTAGGAGCAGGTCTGGGCACTGGGCTGTGGGCATTCTGTAGAAGGCACCCAGATAGCTGAGGAGGAAATAAAATGGGTTTGCCAACTGAAGTCTCTGCTGCTGAGAAGATGGCTTCACAGAGTGTGTTGACTTCTCATCACAACTGGAAGACAGCAGGCTGTTTCCCATCACAAGCCTCAGGTTAAAGCTAAAGGGACAGGTAGGGGCAGGCACCTGGCTTCTGGCCCCCCAGTGGAGAAGCCCAACTGCCCAGGACCAGTGCCATGCCTGGCCATGCCAAGACACACAGGTTACATCACTCCTCATACTACTCGCTATTGTGACAGACTTTTCCATAAATGCCTACACTTCCTAGTGGCAGGGAGGAGAAATATTTTACCATAAGCAAGTGCTGCCCGTATTTTTTAATCCTTTAAAATGCCTCAGGGGTCTTGGTACTCAGACATCCTAATGTGATCCCTCTGATTCCTGCCTTCACTGAGTCCTGAGGTCATCCTGTCTACATGGCAACAAGCCATTGATGCAAAAAGCCTTCATAGCTACCTCCTACCCAGTACTGGTCAGGGGAAGAGGCCATCAGCTCTTGCCATCCTTGGGAGGAACAAGCCCAGCAAAAGTGACAACAATCTAGCTACTGGGAGGGGCTGGGAGGGGCTGGAAACAGGCATACCTCACAACCACTGCCTCCCCTGCTCAATCTCCTGGAGCATGGGGAGGTCACATTTTTCTGCCTCCACAGTACCATACAGAAGTGTATCCTCAGTGCTCCATGCCCCCTTGAGGACACACATTCCTGACCTGTCTGCGATGTACCCCACAGGGGAGAAGGCATTTTAGGACCTGAAGGCCTGCAATGGGAATAGGTCCAAAGGACAACATTGAACCACTCACTGCAATTATTACCACCCCAAGAGTATGTTTTTAAAGCAAGCACTAAAATGAACACACAAGGCAGGCATCAGATAACCTAAGGGGTCTGTTCAGATTTAGACTATTTCCTTAACAAGTTGGAGTTTCGTCTCATCCCAGCACAGCAGACAAGGAGCTAACATACAGCCTGTGGAATTCATGAGGCCTCCCTTGTAGGGCAGAGGCACATGAACTTATGTCCTTCCTGCTGACCTATATTATGCTTTCAGAACTGATTTTTGACACTGCAAAATGATTATCAATAGATCATGGCTTTAGACTCTACGTCAGCCTTTGACAGCAGAGCTCACAGGGACAGGACCACATGTGGGCTGAACAGGAAGCCAGCTTCGCTCTAGCCCAAACCAGACAGCAGCAGGCCAGGTGAGGGGCCAGGGCCAACGGTGTTTACCATAGTGAGCAGGCACCCAGCGCTCATTCATCACCAACATGGCAGACAGAGTAGCTACAAATTTTCCAAGTCAGGTGTATATCACTAAAGCAAGCAAACATCCTTCCTCTCACCTCCCCTCCCCTCCTATCCCCCTCAAATATATTTCTAAGCAAGTAACAGCATGCTCTGGTTTTGATGCTGATTCATGATGTCTATTCGCTAGCAAAATGAAAACACAAACAGGATAGAGGGTGACACCCCCCCCTGCCCAGGATAAAATGCATTTCTAGTATATAAATGATTCCTAAAAACTAACAATGTCAGTCTACAGACCACACCCAGTCCCCTATGGAATCAGATGGGAATTAGACCTGAGAGTCACAGCTGCTACTTGTCCAGAGGATTCCTAAACCCTCAAGGCAGTCTATTATGGCATGCATGTTTGTACTTAAATGAAAAATCTCCATGTGGACCAGCTCTCTGGAAGCCCAGCAGTGAGCATCAAAGCTGGAACTGAAGAGGACCCAAATGACCCACCCACTCCCATCCTTACCAGGGTGTTGTATGTGTACAATGTTACCTAGTGTTCACTGGTTCTTTCATTACAGGGGTGCTAAGCACTGGGTACTAGCTAGCTAGGCTCCCCAACAGCTCTCTGAGGTCACACCAAGGGCTGCCAGTGTCGGGGATCACACTACCCTGTGATACGTCTCTTGTCCCCTAAGTATAAAAACTGTTTTGCCCTCCCTTAGCTTGGTCTCTGTCCCCAGCTCACTAAGGCCTGGGATAGGCTGCCTTTGGGCAGCTTGTGACCCAGCAACTTCCAGGGCTGAATTTCAACACCAAGTCTCTTCAGGGTGCCTGTGGCATGGCAGGCACCCCACCCTGTGTGCAGGGCACAGAAATCAAACTCACAAATACCCAGAGCTCATCCAGAAAACTTAGAACAAGAAGCCAGTGGTATCAAAGGAGCAGTACAGCAGCTGTAGGTCCAAATGAAATGAGCTTGGTCTTCTGTGGCAGCACCACTGTGTGCCCACTGCTAGGAGGGGCCCTCAGATCCTGGGTGGCTGGGGCTGTGGTGCCTCTGAGGACTGTGGCGGCAGCTCTAAGTATTTCACTGGGAAGAGAAGATGCTTGTTAGAAGGGATTTCCACCCCGCAGAGAAGCCACAAATACATGAGTCAGCCCCTGCTGGGGATAACGATCTGGCTCTTTGTCTTTCCTGTTCTGGGCTCAGGAAGCTCAGCCCCTCCTGGCCAACCTCCCCTCTGGCACCCACTCTGTCCGCAGTCAGGGCAATCCTGGACCCTGGAAAGAAGGGAGCTGGACAGACCCTGGGAACAGCTCAGCCTCCAATTCCTCATCTGCAACATAGAAATGCTTCTGATTGGGTGGCTGGGAGGATTGTTTTATTTATTTTTATTTTTAACATTTTAATTGTTGTTTGAGTACAGTTTTCTGTTTTTTACTCCCATCCCAGCCCCATTCCCAGTGCTCCCCAGGATTGTTTTAAATAAAACACTTAACACAGTACCTGGTCTATAGAATGTGCTTATACAATGGTGGCTAAGAGTTTTAAAAATGATTAGTGAGTGCTATATAGAGTCAGTTTTCCCATGTTTTAATCTACGGCTCTTTAATCCATTTAGTACATTTACTGCCAAGTATCTCTCCTAAGCAACGTCATGGAGTACCCTGCCTCCCATTACACACCAGTGGGGCCTGTCCCCACTGCTGCTGCCATCTGGTCCAGCACAAGATGTACCACACTCCTGTCTCCCTGTCTGCACCTACCCCAGCCTTTGCAGAGGAAAACTGCTGGGTTCTCCCTTTCACACAGTCTTTCCTGACCACCCCACTGGCATTCTGGAGCCATAGGTGGTATATGCCCTGAGAAACTGGCCACTCCAGGCCAGCAGCCTGACTTATGCATCTTCATCACTGATGGCTCTTGCACCCAGAAAGGGCTTGATGACTACAGAAGAGGGAAAGGAAGGGAAGGAGGGAAATGTAATAGGGTCTATGTGTCTATGTTTTAACCAAGTTCCCTCTTGCCTTTGGCAGTTTTCAAATTGAAAATTGAAAAGTTCTGGCTCTATCAGAATTTGTCTGGTAGTTATCTCTTCTCACTGCAGAGATAGGGGCCTGGGGTTCATGCTCAAATGAGTCAGGAGCAGAACCTGAGCCCCAACAGTGCACTGAAGTCCTCAACACAGCACCAGATGGTCTTGGCTATGGGCCTAGTGTCCTTAGTGGCCAACTGATCAGGGGCTAAGTGCAGGGACCTTTGGGCCCCCAAAGCTCCTTGCTCTGGCTGGAAATTCTAGAAACAGACGCCTCAGTGCTTCCTGCTCTATCACATTTCTGCTCAGTGTCAGGCTCACTAACTAGGAGACCTTCAGCGGGGTATACTGACCAAGAAGTCCTCACCTTGGGGTTCTTCACACACAACAGCTTCCAGGTTCTCTCCCTTCACGTAGTCTGCATCGAGACCCTCTGCAAAGGGCAAAGGACAGAGTTAGTGACTGACACAGAACCAAAGGGTCTGGCACCATGATTAATAAGCACTCCTGATCAAATCCCCCATTACAGTTAAAAAAGCACAACTCCCTTACAGACTCAGACCCTGCATCTTGAGCCACCTGAATGTCCCTGTCTGGGAAGAGTGGCTGTCTGGTAGTATGCTGCCTTCCCATGAGTTCTTGTCATCATCTTCAGAAATGATGACACAAGGCAAAGGCAGCTGATGGATACCCCAGCCCCACAGGGCAGGTGCCACCACATGTGAGACTGTGGGCCAGTCAGCAGCTCTGCTCAGCAGAGGAGGCACCCAGTGGCAGGGCTTAGTGTCACCCATGGGTCTACATGCTGGCCCAGGGACCAGGGAGGCAGAGTGGGAGCCAAGCACTACATGAGTAACTGATGGATGCTGAGCAGGGAGAGGCAGATGGCTGAGTGGGGCTCACTTGGGAGATGCCAGCAAAGCCTCCTGCTAGTGTACAGCCTTCCCAGGCAACACCCACATGGAGAGGCCAACCGATGACTCTAGGCAGTGGGAATAGCAGTGTCTCTGCCCCAGCATACAGGGCCCACAACCCACCAATAGCTTCTCTAGTCTAGTTAGTCATTTGGGCTTTCTGCCCACACACTTCCTAGAGGGACTGGGGGACTCTGCTTGCCAGCACTCTGGCCACTGAGCACCACCATGCTGGACACAAGGGCCATTACTCAGGCCTCAGATTGGACCCCAACACTGCTGCTGCTTAGGGAGAATCAAGAGTCCCTGTCATATCCTGGAATGAGTGGGAGACTGAAAATCTGACCAGAGCCCTGGGCTTGTGGGAAAGTTGGGTCATGGTTACAACCAAAAACCAAATGAGTAGGCTCCAGTGTAAGTCAAAAGTCACTCTGACCTTCTGGGCTACAAATAGGCTCTTTGCTTAGAAAAGTACACCTGCCTGCCCTGATGCTTCCTGGGCTCAAGGCAGATACCAGATGGGCCCAGGAAAAATGTGAGCATCAGTCATTGGCAGGTATGTCTGGCCCCCATATGGGGCAGGGCAGGTAATGGTGTTAAAGGAAGCTATTCCCAGCCAATAGGCAGGGGATGGGAAATGCACCCTGATCCCTTACCACTGCCCAGCTATCATTCTGGTATGAACTGTACTGGCTTGCCTGTGGGTAGCCATTTGGTTGCTCCTTGGGGATGACCACCAATAGGCATCTGAGTCCCAGGCAGGACTCCCACCCCTCTCCCCGACATCCCTGAACCAGCCACACACAGCCTAGGGATAGAGAGTCTGGCAGATGGCACCTTCCCACACATATCAGGGGAAGCTAAAGATGGTTGTGGTTGCAGCCAAGTTGGAGAGTACCAGAGAAGCGGATGGGTGTAGGGTGGTGAGAAGCGGCAAGAGTATCAGGATGAGGAATGGTACAACAAGGTATAGCAGAAGAGGAAAGTGAGTAAGTCAAAGTACACTGTTACCTTGACCTTCTGCTGCATCTGGAGGGAAGACACAAAGCTTAGGACCAAGAACTCAGGCCCAGGCAATAAAGCACATGGGCTTTCAGTGAGACACGCTGGCCCTTGGCACTGAGGGCAGACAAAGGGGAAACAGGGGTCCTTAAAACCTGAATCCCTTTGATGGCAAAAAGGCTAGAAGCCCATGAGTGCCACAGTGGGGACAGGCCCTCCAAGATGCCATGTGCCACCCCTTGAGGCTTCCTGGTGTGCCCAGTACAGAGTGGTTTCTACTATGCCTTCACTGACCTCTACACAGTGGTGGCTGAGGCCACTCTGGGTAGAGCCTCAGCAGAAAGGGCAGGGATGGGAGGTCTTGACCCCCACCTTCATGGTGGGCTTAGACACCCTACCTCTGTGGAACGACTCCTGATTCTGACCCAGCCTAGGTGTGAGGCACACATAGGTGTATGAAGTGCATACAGTCCCCCACATGCTGACAGTCCAGAGAGTGACGGGGACTGCGGTCACAGAAGTGGAAATAAACCAACCCCAATCCTACCCCATGATCTCCACATCAGTTGGCAGAGGGCGCTGTGGTCACACTCAAGAAGTGGCATCTAGTCAGGGCCCTCAGGTTGGGAGGGCAGGAAAGCTTCTTGTGATGGTAGCCCAGGCCCAAAGAATGAGAGCAGCTAGGTGAGGAGAGGGGACAGCAGAGAGGATGCTGGACATGGCAGGGCACACTCAGGAAAGTGA
Organism: Phyllostomus discolor; assembly: GCF_004126475.2. NCBI lineage: Eukaryota > Metazoa > Chordata > Mammalia > Chiroptera > Phyllostomidae > Phyllostomus > Phyllostomus discolor. Next base: position 41,496,902 of record NC_050198.1, on the reverse strand, counting down.
GTATGGCTGTAGAGAAAGGATTCTGGGGCCAGGCTGCAAGGGTCGGGAGGGGAATGAAAGGGAAGAGTTATGTTGGAGTGGAACCATGAAGTGCTCTGAATGATAAGCTCAGGGCCTAGGACATGACCTGGAGATGAGTGGGGGACATGGGAGGTCCTGGCAGAGCTGATCCTGTGCATTTTAAGCAGGTCACTCTGGCTACTTCAAGCAGGCAGAAGTGTAGGGGACACCAGAGCGGGCAGGAGGCTGATGTAACCATTCACATGGAGGACTAGGAGATCTGACCCTGGACAGGCAGGGGCCATGGTGGTGTGACCCAGAACAGAGGGCATTGTCCCCAGGATTGGGGAACCACTAATGTGGGCTGGGGGGGGACAGAAGGATACAGTAGGACTGGTGGAATCTGTGAGGGGAGGCCTCACGCATGGTGTAAAAGATATGGGGTAAAGACTTAAAAATTCTGAGAGAAATTTGGTAGTAAAGAGAGTGGATACAGAAGCAAGAGAAATCCTTTGATAGCATTTGCATGAGTGGGTCCAGGTAAGGGATTCAGGACAGTGTAGGTTGAACAATGATGATGACATCATTAAGAGATTAAAGGAGGAAACCTGGGGGATAAAGACACAAGTGGAGAGGCTACCTACACCGGGGTCAGTGGGTTTGGTGTGAATTCTCTGGCAGGGAGAAAAACCTTCCCTTAGACTGAATGGAGGCTGGGGAGAGGCCTATTACGCTCCCACTCAGGATCTGTGAGGGCAGCAGGTTCCATGAACTTCCTGGGAGCCACCATTAGCCCTATAAGCCCACATGCCTCACTGGCATATGCCACCCCACCAGCAGACCCTTGCCCCACTGCCTGGCACAGCAACACCCTCATCTCAAGGCTGCCTCACAGAAAGAGAGGTCACGTTCATGTCCTCTAGCTTTGTTGCCACATGGCTTTCAGCTGTCTTCAATACCCCCTCTTTTTGGTTTATTCTTTCTCAAATATATAAATTGCTCAACTCTACATATGAAGGCCTTTATGTTCTTATGTTTTATTTGGCTTCCTGCTAATCCAATTTGCAAAACTTCATACCTCTTGTTTAAGGAAACAAGTGTGAAAACAATGTCTCTTAATTTCACCTTAGTGCCCCCACAGAGACAAACAGATATAACCCAGACATCTCTTCATTGATTTGGAAATCAATCTCTTTTCTCCTCTGTATTTCTACCTATTGGCATGAGGAGTAAGCTCCTTCAATAATCATCTGAGCCTCAGTTTCCTCATCTATGAGATAATGGTACATATCATACCTACTGAATTGGGCTATGGGAGTTCTCACTATTAGGGTAATGATGCTGTACTGGGTTGAATGGTGGCCCCCATCTCTGGAACTTGTGGATCCTTGCTTGGAAAAGGGTCTTTGCAGATGTGATTAAGTTAAGGATCTCAAGAGGAGATCATCCTGGATTATCCCGGTGGGCTCTACATCTAATGACAAGTTACCTATGAGAGACACAATAGGATAGACACAGAGGGAAAAGCCATGTGAAGACAAAGGCAGAAATTGGAGTGATACAATCATATGTCATGGCATGCCTAGGGCCACCAGAACCTGGAAGAGGCAAGGAAGGATCCTTCCATACAGCTTTAAGAAGGAACCAATCCTGCTGACACATTGATCTTGGACTTCTGGCCTCCATAACTGTGAGAGAATAAATTTCTGTTGTTTTAAGCCACTCAGTTTTTTTTAGGGGGGGTCAGGTTTGTACTCCTTCTGATACTTGTTCATCGCACTCTACAGCCAAGCTTCTTAATCCTTGGTGATTTGACAGTATCTCAAGGAGGAAGACCATGAACAGTTGTGCAGGTTGTGCTCTGAAGTGTGAATGGTGTCCCCTGGAGTACTGTGCACAGCCTGTGTATCTGTATATGGTGGCCCTGGTCAAGAATGTTGTATAAGAAGTTCCGGCCAAGATGGAGATGTAGGTAGAAAACCTTCAATTCCTTGCACAACCAAAAGGAAGATAACAATCGATCTAAAATCAATAAACAACCAGAAGTGCCAGAAAATCAAACAGCACAGAACTCTGACAACCAAGGAATTAAAAGAAAAAATCAACCAGAACAACCAGACAAGCAGTTCCGCAGCACAGCAAAGAGGGTTACCCTGCCCTGGTGAATACATAAGGCCCTGCTCCCTTACAACTTATCAGATGCACCAAGACAGACATAGGGCCCAAATGAAAGAACACAGCAAAACCTCAGAAAGAGAACTAAGCAATGAGGAAATAGCTAACCTATCTGATGGAGAATTTAAAGCCCTGATAATCAAGATGCTCACAGAACTGGTTGAGCTTGGTCAAAAAATGAAAAACAAAACAAAACAACAACAACAACAACAAAAAAAAAAAAACAAATGAAAGGTACCCAAAATGAAATAAAGCAAAATACTCTGGGAACCAACAGTGACAAGAAGGAAACCAGGACTCAAAGCAATGATTGGGAACAAAAGAAAAAAAAATAAGCATCCAACTGGATCAAAACGAAGAAACAAGAATTCAAAAAGGTGAAGAAAGACTTACAAACCTCTGGGACAACCTGAAACATTCCAATATCCAAATTATAGGGGTGCCAGATGGAGAAGAACAGCAGCAAGAAATTGAAAACTTATTTGAACAAATAATGAAGGAAAATTTCCCCAATCTGGCTAAGGAAATTGACTTCTAGAAGTCCAGGAAGCCCAGAGAATCCCAAAAAATTGGACCCAAAGAGGAACACACCAAGGCACATCATCATTAAGTTACCCAAGATTAAAGACAAAGAGGAAATCCTAAAAGCAGCAAGAAACAAGGAGACAGTTACCTACAAATGAGTTCCCATAAGGCTATCGGCTGACTTCTCAAAAGAAACCTTGCAGGCAAGAAGGGGCTAGAAAGAAGTATTTGAAGTCATGAAAGGCAAGGAACTACATCCAAGATTACTCTATCCAACAAAGCTTTCATTTAGAATGGAAGGGCAGATAAAGTGCTTCCTAGGTAAGGTCAAGTTAAAGAAGTTCATCTTCACCAAGCCATCATTATATGAAATGTTAAAGGGACTTATCTAAGAAAAGGAAGGTAAAAAAATATGAACAATAAAATGACAACAAACTCACAAATATCAACAAATGAACCTAAAAGAAAAGAAAAACAATGAAAACAAAAACTAAGCAAACAACCAAAACAGGAACAGAATCAGAGAAATGGACATCACACAGAGGGAGTTCAGTGTGGAAGGGGAAGGGAGGAATAGTGGGGAAAAGGTACAGGGAAGAAGCAGCATAATTAGTAGGCATAAAATAGAAGGAAAGAGATAAAAATGCTATAGGAAACAGAGGACTCAAAGAAGTTATATGTACAACCTATGGACATGAACTAAGAGTGGGGGGATTCTGGAGGGCTGCAGGGGCAGGGCGGAGGGGAGATAAAGGAGGAAAAATGGGGACAACTGTAATAGCATAATCAATAAAAAATACTTACAAAAGAATGTTGTATAAGAGTAAAAGAAGCAAATATGATGGCCAAATGAAAAAAATAATTGGAGGTTGCAGCAATATCCATATTCAAAGTATTCTGGGAATCATGTTACTTGTCTGGGAAGCTCAGCTCCCAGCTAGAAGTAAGGGCAGGGGTTTAGAGAAAGGGTAGAAGAAACCATCCAACAGAGGATGATTCTAAATAAGCTTCAGGAAAGAGGAAAACTACTGCTGACTCAAATTCTATCTGATCTTTGGTTCACTTGAACCAAAAATCATCAGTCTTAAAGTAGACACATACTCTCAGCAAACAGTGACACATCAAATGCTGTGCTTAGAAAACCAACAAGTGTGGTCTTTCTTTCTGTTCACCCCCAATAGCATTCCCACAGGGCTACTGACATGATGTACGTGATGGCTTCCAAGAGAGGATTTCATTTGTAACACACCTTATAGACAGCCACAGCATAAAATGGAAGCATCCCAGCCTTTACAATTCCAGCATGTAAAGGAGGGGGCAAAACCACATCTATTGTCTCTCTTGCATCCCTACTCCTTTAAAACAAGTCACATTTCCATATATTTTAAGATTTTCTGGCTCACAGGGAAGGAGTTGGGGCACCAGGGCAGTGACTTCTTGGGATCTGAGAGGATGGGAAGGGTTGATAAAATGAGTGCTAGCTTGCCCAACAGTGCTGCCTGCTGTGTCTTAGTCATCCCCAGAGACTGCTGCCTTCTGCTCTGGAGGAAAATGGCAGCATAAGAGGGAGCTGTTGACCCCAGGGCCTCTGGAAGTCCCAAATTACTTTAAGTGAGATCTGAGGTCATATGGAAATCCCAGGGCCTGTCCTGTTCTAAGACAAGGAAACATCACAGTGGCCACTGGGCTCTACCCCCAAGGGAATCTGGCCTCTGGAAACTGGAACCCTTGAAAGACCAAGATTAATGTGTCCAGTCCCATCGTCTCTTCTAGGCTGGTTTACACTTCAGTTTGTCATAAATCTGTCCCCAAGAATTTCCAAAAATGCTATTCTACTTCCCCCTGTCCCAGGAAGTCTTTTCTGGAGTTGCTCTCAGACATGTTGTGGAAAAGACCTGAAAGTCAATGTACTCATGTCTCTGCCCCTTTCCCTTGAAAAACCTTAACCATTTGTTCACACCCAGGAATGGGGGGGAATAAAATTGCTGTGGGCACAGCCACAAGTGGCCACAGGGTGGATCCACTTACGCTGAATGCGGAAGCAGAACTTCTTCTGCTGGTAGGAGATATAGCTGGAGACAGCACCAATCAGAGCCATGGCCAGAGCACTGGCCACGCCAGCAATGGTACCAGTCTCTGGCGACATTCCTGGTAAAGGGAGAGGGTGGAAGAAATAAGAAGACATGAGGTCAGGCCAATAGTACCACAAGAATTAACTAAAACGCTGAGCCAGGTTTGTTACAATGGCCAGGACCCCCAAGCCAGTGTTGAGAGGCCTAGCCTCTTATATCGAAGTCCATCAAATAACATAGTGCCCCATTAGATTTGCCAAATGCTTCTCATTTTCTCTAAATGTTTTCATTTTCAGAAGCTTATAGGGTGGACATGGAAATGGTAGAGTCCCTCCCTATTTAAGTGAGTTTCGGAGAGGTCTCTGGGTCTCAGTCCAGTGAACTTCCCATGGGGCCACCTCCCCGGGGGCCTTATTTTCATGCTTAATTCCTTTAAATGACTTTGTCCCTCTGCTGTTGGCCTCACAGTTTCCTAATGGAAACATTCAGGGGTAGGTAAGGAATGCCAACTCTAAAATGAAAGTGGGCCAGGACTATGTCTCCTTGTGGTTTCAAACAAACCTTGGGATACAAACCTACCGGCTTCAGGGTCATCATTGCTGCCATACCGGCTGTCACCTGGAGAAAAGACAAAAAGTACATGGTGTCCGTTGTGAGTCCATGACCATCCAGTTCTGGGTTAGGAGAGACAGGCCCCTTCCCAACTCCCTGGCCCTTGTGATTACCCTCTGCATAAGCCCAAGCCAGTAACCTCTGCCCCCCCCACCTCCCTATGTGAGCTTCTACCCAACTGAAGCAAGACCTGCTTCCTTATGCTAGTCACCTGCAAAGCCCAGACTGTGAGGTAGGACTTTTTATTTTCAAAAGATAGCATCTATGCACTGAGCATTTGTTATATCCCTGCTCTTTGTGCACAGTATTCCATCGATGCTCTTTGTAATCCAATGGGGCAGGTCATCTAGCATCCCCATCTTCAAGAGGAGGATCAGAAGGTTAAGGACTTGCCAGCAGGTGGCTGAGCTGGGATCATGCCAGGTGAATCTGACTCTGAATGACAACAGTATCTGTGCCCCATTTATCTAGTATCTTCTGTAAGAAGCATTTATTCATTATCTGATTATAGGAACATGCTTATGTAAAATTTTGTTTTTAAAAAGGTGAAAGGCTAGCATAAATATTATTCATAATCCTGCCAGTCAGTGAGATTTATGGTTAATATTTCAATTTACTTTCTTCCTACGCCTAATGCTTTACTTGCTTTTCTTCAAATCCAGATGTTTCTGTTCATGGAACTTAGATACATATACAGCATCCTTATGATATGGTAGAGGATTAAATCATAATGAAGAGTTTTTAAGGGCTTCTACTTCCAGCTTAACATAGACTTGGAGTTGTTCTTGGAACATACACAAATGAAGGTGGACAATCCTTCACCCAGGATTTCAAAATTCAAGTTTCTGAAATATCAGATGGAGAAGATATCAGTGGTTGACAGGAGTTTGGGAGAGCAGAGGGAAGGAGCTGACTGTGGTTATAAAAACAAAACAGGCAGAATCCTTGTGATGACAGAGCTATCCTTTATCTTGACTATGGTGGTGGTCACAGGAATCTATACAAGTGATAAAATTTCATAGAAGCACGCACATGCGCGCGCGCACACACACACACACACACACACACACTTCCCCAGACAGCAGGTCCCTGACAAGCAAGTGGTGCCATTTCAGGACATTAATTAGCCTGAGCACTCATTTCACATTGCCGTCTTCTTCTCAGGGCATAATGCTCATTAATGGAGGGGAGACTGTTGATGAAGCCCAGGATCCTTAGGGGAAACTACCCTGTGATGTTGGAGGCAATGAACTCTGACATTTCCTTCATCAGAGTCTGGAAAGAGTCTAGGGTAATGTAGGTTCCTGGATGGTAACAAATGTTCACCCTCTGGTAAGGGATGTTGGTAATGGGGAGACTGTGGGTGTGAGGGAGCAGAGGAGATTGGGAACTCTGTACCTTCTGATCAATGTTACCATGAACCTAAAAGTTCTCTAAAATAGTTTATTTTTAAAAAGAGTCTAGGGGAGAGGAGTTCCGGCCATGATGGAGGCATAGGTAGAAACCCTTTGCTTCCTCACACAACCAAAAAGGAGAATAACCACCAATATAAAATCAATAAACAACCAAAATCACCGTAAAATCATGGAACTCCAACAACCAAGGAATTAAAGAAAAAAATCAACCAGAACAAACGAAGCAGTGAGGCAGACCACGTGGGCAGACTCAGAAAAACCACAGTGAGGTGGCTGGGGGGTAGGGCTGACTGCCAAGCTCCACAGAGCTGTGTGGAAAAGACTGACTTAAGGGGAAAACTGAGACTCAGAGCTGACTGTGGGCTACGGCTGCTGTGGTTGCCACAGTGGGAGATACTTCCAGTCTGACATGAGAGTCTGTCGGAAAGTGCACTAGAGATGAGCAGGTGAGCTGCACTGTTCCCTCTCTGGCCCCTCCCCCATAGGCAGCACAGCAAAGAGGGTTGCCCTGCCTGAGTGAAACCTAAGGCCCTGCCCCCTTACAACCTATCAGCTGCACCAAGACAAAGAAATATGGCCTAATTGAAACAACACAGCAAAACCTCATAAAGACACCTAAACAATGAGGAGATTGCCAACCTATCTGATGGAGAACTTAAAGCCCTGATAATCAAAATGCTCACAGAACTGGTTGAGCTTGGTCAAAAAATGAAAAAAAAAAAAAAAAAAGAAAGATACTCAAAATGAAATAAAGCAAAATATTTAGGTAACCAACAGTGACAAGAAGGAAACCAGGACTCAAAGCAATGATTGGGAACAAAAGGAAGAAATAAACATCCAACTGGATCAAAAAGAAGAAACAAGAATCCCCCAAAATGAAGAGAGGATGAGGATTCTCTGGGACAACCTGAAACATTCCAGTAACCAAATTATAGGGGTGCCAGAAGGGGAAGAACAGCAGCAAGAAATTGAAAACTTATTTGAACAAATAATGAAGGAAAATTTCCCCAATCTGGCTAAGGAAATTGACTTCTAGAAGTCCAGGAAGCCCAGAGAATCCCAAAAAATTGGACCCAAAGAGGAACACACCAAGGCACATCATCATTAAGTTACCCAAGATTAAAGACAAAGAGGAAATCCTAAAAGCAGCAAGAAACAAGGAGACAGTTACCTACAAATGAGTTCCCATAAGGCTAACAGCTGACTTCTCAAAAGAAACCTTGCAGGCAAGAAGGGGCTAGAAAGAAGTATTTGAAGTCATGAAAGGCAAGGAACTACATCCAAGATTACTCTATCCAACAAAGCTTTCATTTAGAATGGAAGGGCAGATAAAGTGCTTCCTAGGTAAGGTCAAGTTAAAGAAGTTCATCTTCACCAAGCCATCATTATATGAAATGTTAAAGGGACTTATCTAAGAAAAGGAAGGTAAAAAAATATGAACAATAAAATGACAACAAACTCACAAATATCAACAAATGAACCTAAAAGAAAAGAAAAACAATGAAAACAAAAACTAAGCAAACAACCAAAACAGGAACAGAATCAGAGAAATGGACATCACACAGAGGGAGTTCAGTGTGGAAGGGGAAGGGAGGAATAGGGGGGAAAAGGTACAGGGAAGAAGCAGCATAATTAGTAGGCATAAAATAGAAGGAAAGAGATAAAAATGCTATAGGAAACAGAGGACTCAAAGAAGTTATATGTACAACCTATGGACATGAACTAAGAGTGGGGGGATTCTGGAGGGCTGCAGGGGCAGGGTGGAGGGGGGATAAAGTGGGAAAATGGGGACAACTGTAATAGCATAATCAAAAAAATACTTAAAAAAGAGTCTGGGGGAGAAAATAAGGTTTGTTATATTCCCAATTGGGGCTAAACCCTTGGGTTAAATGCATTTTATAAAGATTCATCATTAGATATGAATGGTTATTTACAAAACGAGAAGCACAGGAATTTTAAAAAACATGATCATTACTATTGGAGAAAGCAGAATGAAAAGGAGGACAGGAGTTGCCCTGTGCATTAACATGTCAGCAGCGAGGCCACTTGTGAGGACTTGGAGCCCAACTGTGCATGCCCATCTATGTTCCCCCTGCCCTGTGCTGTGCTAGAAGGTCAAGGCTCTTACAGGCCAAGCCACTCACCCTGGGCTTGGTGAAGGGAGGGCAGTGCAATCTGTAGTTGTGTGAGGAGTCTGGAGTGGGAAGCTGCGGGGAAAGGTGAGGGGAAATGGCTGCTGGGTTCTCAGTGCTAGGATATAACACCACAGTGAAGCAGCCATTTTTCTTGAGAAGAGCAAGCCCCTCCCAGGTGAAAAATAATCAACTCACCTGTAGAAAAACCATGTGCCAGATCCTCTGGAAGCCTCCTACCCCTCTTCTCTGGAATCCTGCTTACCCCACCCTCTGTTCTTTTTTTTAAAAAAAAATTCTGTCTTTCTTACTTTCCCCCAACCTGAGTCTTACTCCTGCAGAGGAGACAGCAACATAAGCAGACTCAGGGGTATTGGGACTAGCTTTAGGGCGTACCAATTCCATACACTTTCCCGGGAACCAGACTGGAAATTCCCTCTCACAGGAGAGCCTAGAAATGCCCTCTAGGTTTCCAGCAGACCCAAACTTTGTGATCTGGAGGCCCCACCCACTATCTTACTAGGGGCTTCGCCCTGCTGGGTTAAAAAAATAATCTGGTACAGACTCAGACGTGTGGCAGGGACACAAGGAAACATACCCACCATCTTTACTTATATGTGAATGGTACCTTCCACAGGAGATCCAGAGGTCCCATCCTCCCAATTCCACCAGAAGTTCCCTCGGAAACACACGGGTCAGTGGCTAGACTAAGACTAATGGCAGGACTGCAGGCAGAGGCAGGTGGAGGTGGTTACTGTAGTGCCTTTGGTCATTAGTCCACCCACCCCTGAGCCCTATGCTGATAAAAAGCCAGCCTTACAGAGCAGTGAGGCCCATTCTGGATGCAGCCAAGCCTGAAGAAGACAGCCACAAATTGTGGATCACTTGTAGCTTCGAATAGATTGTATAGAGCTACACTGGACAACATCTCACATTGGCTTGCACCAGCTGCAGACATCAGAGTTTTTCATTCTTTTTCACTATTTTCTCTTTCACACAGCTTTTTATTATTTTTCCTTTTTCTTCAATATTTTTCTTATTTTTCTCTATTTTTTTCAGATCTCATATTTCACTCTTCCCTTTTATCACTCCATTTACCTTCTTCCTTCCTTTTCTTATATTTTTAAATTTTATTTTTTCCATTTCCTTGTTCTTTTATGGTGATTTCCTATTACTGTTCCTTATTCTTATTGTTTCTCCTCACTATCTTCTCATAATAATTATGTTTCTTTGGTCTTATCATATTCTTGGTTATCTTATAATATTCTATTTCTCTTTCACTTATTTTATTCTTTGTTCTCTTATCATTGATTTTGCTGCTGTTGTTGGGGTTTCTTTTGGGGGTGTGGGTTTTGTTTTCTGTGTTGCTTTGCTTTGTTCTGTCAGCATCTGAACAGCATATAAGACATGGTAGGGGTTGAGACCCTCAGAAAGCCAGCCAAAGGGGAGAACCTACAAACAAATGGGGCAACAACAATCAAGACCCCAAACAAGAGAGTTCACATACACTGCAAAAAGAGCATCCCTAGAACATCCACCACAGGAGGTCAAGGACTGCACCATGGAGTCCCACAAGACTCTTACCACAGAAGGCTACCCCATGAGGATAGGGAGTCAAACCAGATCTAATGTGCAGAAACAAATAAAAAGAGTCAGCTAAAATGGGCAGACAAAGAAATAACCACAAACAAAAGAAAGGCAGGAATACCCAGAGAAAGAACTAATTGAACTTGAGGCAAGGAATTTATGAGACACAGAATTCAAAGTGATGGTTATAAGGATGCTGAAGGAATGTAGTGAGAACTACAAGGAACTTAGTGGGAACTACAGGGTTAGCCAAAAAGTTTTTTTTTTCTGGAACATGGCTCTAGTAGTGCTTAGTTGTCTTTAACTTCATTCAAAACAATTTTGTTAAACTGTACTATGACAGCTAACATATCAGTGTGCATTTTTAAAAAACTTAGCAAAATTGGAGAATTTTTTGTGTAGCCATTTTAATATTGAAGATGGAAGAAAATAAGCAGCATTTTTGGCATATCATGCTTTATTATTTCAAGAAAGGTAAAAACACAACTAAAACACACACAAAAAAGATTTGTGCAGTGTATGGAGAAGGTGCTGTGACTGATTGAATTTGCAAAGTTTTATGCTAGAAATTTGTCACTGGACAATTGTCCACACCTGAGTAGACCAGTAGAAGTTGATAGTGATCAAATTGAGATATTAGCTGACAACAGTCAACATTACACCACACAGGAGATAACCAACATACTCAAAATACACAAATCAATAAAGTTATAGGTGAAAATGAAAAATTATCTTTTATTTACAGAAAAAACTAAACAGACTTTTTGGCCAACCTAATACATCAGCAAGAAAAAGAACATAGAAATCATAAATAGGGACCAATTGGAAAGGGAGAATGTAATATCTGAAATGAAGAATATACTAGAAGGAATTAAAAGCAGGCTAGATGAAGCAGGGGACTGAATAAGTGATTTGGAATACAAGATAGGAAGAAATACTCAATCACAGCAACAAAAAGTAAAAAGATTTAAAAAGAACAAGGATGGGTTAAGGGAACTTTGGGACAACATGAAACGCAACAATACCCATACCACAGGGATATCAGAAGGAGAAGAAACTGAGCAAGGGTTGGAAAACCTGTTTGAAAAAATAATGACAGAAAACTTCTCTAACTAGGTGAAGGAAAAAGTCACACAGGTTCAGGAAGCATAGAGTTCTAGTTAAGACAAACCCAAAGAGACCCACACCAAGAAATCATAATTAAAATGGCAAAGTTTAAAGACAAAGAGAATCTTAAAGGCAGCAAGAAAGAAACAGTTAGCTACAAAAGGAACCCCAATAAGACTGATTTCTCAATAGAAACATTTCAGACCAGAAGGGAATGGCATGAAATATTCCAAGTAGTGAAAAGCAAGGACCTGCAACCAAGACTACTCTATCCAGCAAGGCTATCATTTAAAAATCAAAGGTGAAACAAAGAGCTTCCCAGAACAAAAAAAGAATAAAAAGGCTAAAGGAATTCATTAACACCAAACCAGCACTGCAAGGGGTTTAAAGGGACTGCTTTAAAAAGAAAAAGAAAAAGAAACGGGGGGGGGGGGGGAACATAAGTATAAAGAAAAAATGGCAATAAACAAGTACTATCAACAATAACCTTAAGGACATGTGGCCAAGATAGAGGTATAGATAGACACACTGTGCCTCCTTGCATGACCAAAAGAAGGACAACAATTTAGAAACAAAAAACAAACAGAACTGACAGAAAATTTAACTGTATGGAAGTCCAACAACCAAGGAGTTAAAGAAGACACATTCGTCCAGACCAGGAGGAGGGGCAGAGATGGGCAGATGGGCAGAGAGGACTCACACCAAGGCGGTGGCTTGGTGACCCTGTGAGGCGGCAGATTGTGGACCAGGGTGAGCAAGGCTGCAGCTGGCCATCAAGGCAGCAGCTAGCAGACCCAGTGAGGCGGTGGATTGAGGACTGGGCAGTCTCATATTTGTGCACAGATAAACCAGGAAAAAAAAAAACTAGGGAGCAGGACAGACTGTGCAACCCAGGGCCCCAGTGCAAGGAAATAAAGCCTCAAACCACTGATTGAAAACACCTGTGGGGGTTAAGATGGCAGCGGGAGAAATTCTCAGTCTCACAGGAGAGTTTGTTGGAGACACCCACAGGGTCCTAGAAAGTACACAAACCCACCCACATGGGAATCAGCACCAGAAGGGCCAAAATTGCTGGTGGGAAGTGGAGGAAGTGACTGAAATCCAGTAGAGAGCAAAGCAAGTGCCATTGTTCCCCCTTGGACCCCGCCTCCACATACAGTGTCACAACACAGCCATATGGGTTACCCCACCCAGGTGAATACCTAAGGCTCCACCCCTCATTATGTAACAGGTGTGTCAAGACCAAAAAAAAAAATGGCCCAAACAAAAGAACAGATCAAAGCTCCAGAAAAAATACAACTAAGCAATGAAGAGATAGCCAACCTATCAGATGCACAGTTCAAAACACTGGTAATGAGGATCCTCACAGAGGTAGTTGAATTTGGTTGCAAATTGAAGATGAAAAATGAAGGCTATGCTAAGGGAAATGAAGGAAAATGCACAGGGAACCAATAGTGACGGGAAGGAAACAGACTCAAATCAACAGTATGGACCAGAGGACGAAAGAAATATCCAATCAGAAAAGAATGAAGAAACAAGAATTCAAAAAAATGAGGAGAGGCTTAGGAACTTCCAGGACATCTTTAAACACTCCATCATCCAAATTATAGGGGTACCAGAAGGAGAAGAGGAAGAGCAACAAGTGGGAAAGTTCTTTGAACACATAATGAAGGAAAACTTCCCCAATATGGCTAAGGAAATAGACTTCCAGGAAGCCCAGGAAGCTCAGAGAGACCCAAAGAAGTTGGACCCAAGGAAGAACACACCAAGGTGCATCATAATTACATTACCCAAGATTAAAATGAAGGAGAGAATCCTAGAAGCAGCAAGAGATAAGGAGATAGTAACCTACAAAGGAGTTCCCATCAGACTGTCAGCTGATTTCTCATAAGAGACCTTGCAGGCAAGAAGGGGCTGGAAAGAAGTATTCCAAGTCACGAAAGGCAAGGACCTACATCCAAGATTGTTCTATCCAGCAAAGCTTTCATTCAGAATGGAAGGGCAGATAAAGTGCTTCCCAGATAAGGCCAAGTTAAAGGAGTTCATCATCACCAAGTCCTTATTATATGAAATGTTCAAGGGACTTATCTAAGAAAAAGAAGATAAAAAATATGAACAGTAAAATGATAGCAAACTCACAATCATTCACAACCACATCCTCCCCCCAAAATACTAAAAGCAAACTACGCAAACAACTAGAACAGGAACAGAAACACAGAAATGGAGATCACATGGAGGGTTATCAACAGGGGAATGGAAGGGAGGGAGAGGCAGGAAAGGTACAGAGAATAAGTAGCATAGACGGTAGGTAGAAAATAGAAAGGGGAAGGGTAAGAATAGTATAGGAAATATAGAAGCCAAAGAACTTATATGTACAACCCATGGACATGAACTAAAGGTGGGGAGAATGTGGGTGGGAGGGGGTGTGGAGGGGACTGAAGGGGGTAAAATGGGATGACTGTAATAGCATAATAAAATATATTTAAAAAAATAATAACCTCAAATGCCAATGGATTAAATGTTCCAACAAAAGATACAGAGAACTCTATGGATAAGAAAACATGACCCAGCTCTGGCTGGTGTGCCTCAATGGATCGAGCACTGGCCTGAGAACAAAAGGATCTGTAATTCAATTCCCAGTCAGGGCTCATGCCTGGGTTTCAGGCCAGGTCCCCAGCTGGGGGTGCATGAGAGGCAACCACACACTGATGATTCTCTCCCTCTCTTTCCTTTCCCTTCCCCTCTCTCTCAAAATAAATAAATAAAATCTTTAAAGAAAAACATGACCCATATATATGCTATCTACAAGAGACTCACCTCAGAACAAAAGATTTACACAGGCTAAAAGTGAAGGGATAGGAAAACATATTCCATGCAAATGGAGACAAAAAAAGTTGAGTTAGCAATACTTATATCTGCTGGACTTCAAAACAAAAGCCATAACAAGCAACGAAGAAAGTCATTACATAATACTAAAGGGATCAATCCAACAAGAGGATATAACCCTTGTAAACACATATGTGCCCCATATTGGAGCACCTAAATGTATAAAGAAAATCACTGTGGGCTTTAAAGAAGAGATTGACAGCAAAACAGTCATTGTAGGGGATTTTAACACCCAGTGTTGCCATTGGATAGATCTTCCAGAGAAAAAGTCAACAAGGAAACAAAGACCTTAAGGGACACACTAAATTGAATAGATTTAATTGATATTTATAGAACATTTCATCTCAAAGCATCAGAATACACATTCCTCTCAAGTGCACATGGATTGTTCTCAAAGACAGACCACATGGTAGGACACAAAAGAAGTCTTAATAAATTCAAGAAAATTCAAATCATACCAAGGATTTTCTTGGATCACAATGGCATGAAACTAGAAATCAACCCCAGAAAAAATAAAACCAAAAACAAACAAAGTCAAAAAGATTCAAATACATGGAGACTAAATAGCATGTAATTAAATAATGAATGAGTCATCAATGAGATCAGGGAAGAAAACCAAAAGTACCTGGAAACATGAAAATGAACACAACAACCCAAACCTACTGGAGACTGTAAATGTAGTCCTAAGAGGGAAGTGTATAGCATTACGGGCCTACTAAAGAAGACAGAAAAATCTCAAATAAACAATCTAACCCTTAAAACAGTTAAAAGAACAAAAAACAAAACAAAAACAAACAAAGCCCAATGGGAGTAGAAGGGAGGAAATAATCAAAATCAGAGCAGAATTAAATGACAGGCTAAAAAAATATTCAAAGGATAAATGAATCCACAAGATAGTTCTTTGACAACATAAACAGAATTGATGAGTACTTAACCAGATTCATCAAGAAAAAAAAGAGAGAGGACCCAAATTAATAAAATCAGAAATGAAAGAGGAGAAAAAAACATGGATACAACAGAATTACAAAGAATTGTAAAAAAAAAAAAATACTATGGAGGACTTCTGGCCAAGATGGAGGCATAGATGGATATACTGTGCCTCCTCGCACAACCAAAAGAAGGACAACAAATTTAAAAACAAAAAACAACCACAACTGACAGGAAATTGAATTGTATGGAAGTCCAACAACGAAGGAGTTAAAGAAACATCCAGACTGGTAGGAGGGGCAGAGACAGGCAGTCGGGTAGAGAGGACTAGCAGCAAGATGGCGGCTGGTGGACCAGGATGGGCAAGGCAGCGGCTGGTGGAGTGGGTGGTTCCACATTTTCGTGCAGCTAAACAGGAACAACTGGGGAGCAAGACAAACTATGCAACCCAGGGTTCCAGTGTGGGGAAATAAAGCCTCAAAACCTCTGACTGAAAAAATCTGTGAAGGTTGAGGCAGTGGAAGAAACCCCCAGCCTCAGAGGATAGTTCATTAGAGAAACCCACAGGGTCCTAGAATGTATACAAACCCACCCACCTGAGAGTTCATCACCAAGCCCTTATTATATGAAATATTAAGGGGTTTTATCTTGGGAGTAAAAGACAGAAAACTGTACTTGAACAACAACTAAAATAAAAAATAAAAAAACCAGCAAGTATATTTGTGATAAAGCCTTCAAAGTAAGGAAATCAAGAGAAAAGATGCCTATAGGAATTAAAAAACAAAGCCATGAGTTGCCCATGTTTATGAGACCCAAATTGATGATACTATAGTAATATAGGAATAGTATGGTGTGGGGTATTTATTTGTGATTATGGTGCAACTTAGTGGCTCAGATTTATATTTTTGCTATATATTTAGTCAATTATACAGCAAAATTTATTAAATAAAGTGTCTTTCCTAAAGAGGAAAAAAGGGACTTATCTAAGAAAAAGAAGAATATAAAAATATGATCAGTAAAATGATGACAAACTCACAGCTATCAACAACAAAACCTAAAACAAAAACAAAAATATACTAAGCAAACAACTAGAATAAGAACAGAATTAGAGAAATGGAGATCACATAGAGGGTTAACAGTAGGGAAGGGGAGAGGGAAAAAGGGGGGAAAGGTACAGGGAATAAGTAGCATAAATGGTAGGTAGAAAATAGACAGGGGGTGGTTATGAATAGTATAGGAAATGTAGAAGCCAAAGAACTGATATGTATGACCCATAGCCATGAACTAAAGGTGGGGAATGTGGGTGGGAGGAGTGTGCAGGGCAGAGGGGAATAAAGGGGAGGAAATGGGGCAACTAGAATAGCATAATCAATAAAATATATTTAAAATTTTTTAAATACTATGAACAATATGCCAATAAATTGGACAACCTGGGCTAAATGAATAAATTTCTAGAATCATACAATTTCCCAAAAGTGAATCAGAAAGCAGAACACATGAATAGATTGATAACAAGTAATGAAATTAAAGCAGTAATTGAAAAACTCCCAGCAAAAAAAGTCCTGAACGAGATGGCTTCACAGGTGAATTTTACCAATCATTCAGATGAATTAACAGCTATCCTTCTTAAACTATTCCAAAAAATTGGAATAGACTGGTAGGAGGGGTGGAGATGGGTGGACTCCCAAGCTCTTTTTATGAGGCCAGTATTATCCTAATTCCAAAACCAGATAAAGACACTACAAACTGTAAACTATACTTTGAAAGAAAGAAAACTATAGGCCAAATATCCCTGATGAACATTAATGCAAAAATCCTAAACAAAATACTAGCTAACCAGATCCAGCAATACAGTAAAAAGATCATACACCATTATCAGGAGAGATTTATCCCTATGATGCAAGGTTGGTACAATACTCTCGAGTCAATAAACGTGATATATTACATAAACAAAGTGGAAGATAAAAATCATATAATCGTATCAATAGATGCAGAAAAAGCATTTGACAAAAATCCAGCACCCATTTATGATAAAAAATTCTCAGCAAAGTGGGAATGGAGGGATTATACCTCAACATAATAAAGGCTATATACAAAAAACCTACAGCCAACATCATGCTCAATGGGCAAAAACTAAAACTGTTTCTTCTAACATCAGGAAGAAGACAGAAATGTCTGCTTTCACCACTCTTATTCAACACAGTATTGGAAATCCTAGTCACGGTGATCAGACAAGCAGAAGAAATAGAAGGCATCCAAATTGGAAAGAAGGAAGTAAACTGTCATTCGCAGATGGCATGAGAGTGTACATAGAAAACCCTATAGGCTCCACCAAAAAGCTACTAGACTTTAATAAATTAATTTGGCAAAGTAGCAGGATACAAAATCAATACTCTGAAATCAATGGGATTTCTATACACCAGTAATGAACTATCAGAAAGAGAAACTAAGAAAACAATCCCATTTACTATTGCAACAAAAAAGAGGTATCTAGGAATAAATTTAACAAAGGAGGCAAAAGACTTGTATTCAGAAAACTATAGGACACTGAAGAAAGAAATTGAGAAAGATACAAATAAATGGAAGAATATACTATATTCATGGATTGGAATAATTAACATTATTAATGTGTCCATACTACTCAAAACAATCTACAGATTCAATGCAATTCCTATTAAAATACCAGTGGCATATTTCATACATCTAGAATAAGTATTCCAAAAATTTAAGAACAGACACATAGATCAGTGGAATAGAACAGAGAGCCCAGAAATAAACCCATGTCTCTCTATGGTCAATTAATATTTGATGAAAGAGGCAAGAGCATAGAGAGGAATAAAGAGTCTCTTCAATAAATGGTGTTGGGAGAAATGGACTAGTACTTGCAAAAAAATGAAACTAGACCTCCAAATTTATACCATATACTGGAATAAACTCAAAATGGATAGAAGACTTAAAGTCATGTACCATAAAAATTCTAGAGGAAAACAGGCAGTAAAATTTCAGATATCTCGTGTAGTAATATTTTTGCTGATATAGAAGGAGGGTATCCAAAATTATTTTCTGTAGGGTAGGCCCCTTGTAGTACAGGCTTCCCATACTACTGAGTGTTCTAGGAACCCATTTGTATCAGTGTACCAGTTGGCAGTGTTGTGAGAGGCTGTGTTCAGCTTCTTGTTTTCTTATCCAGTCAGCTACCCTATATCTTTTGGTTGGAGCATTTACCAGGGGTGTCCAACCTGTGGCCTACAGGCCACATGCAACCCAGGATGACTGTGAATGTGGCCCAACACAAAATCGTAAATTTACTTAAAACATTATGAGATTTTTTTGTGATTATGTGTTGTAATGTATTTAATGTGTGGCCCAAGACAACTTTTCTTCCAGTGTGGTCCAGAGACACCAACAGTTTGGACATTGATTAAGCCATTTACATTTAAGATAATTATTGATAGATATGTATTTAGTGTCATTTTATTGTTAGACTATTTTCCTCTGTTTTTTTTTTTCTTTCTCTTTTTCTTCTTTTTGTTAAAGCAAGCCATTTAACATTTGTTGCAGTACTGGTTTGGTGTTAACAAACTCTTTTAGCTTTTTCTTGTCTAGGAAGCTTCTTATTTTCCTTTGACTTTATATGATAGCCTTGCTGGGTAAACTAGTCTTGGCTGTAGGTCCTTGCTTTTCATTATCTTGAATATTTTACACCACTCCCTTCTGGCCTCAAATGTTTCTGTTGACAAATAAGATGATTGTCTAATTGGTGCCCCCTTCTAGGTAACTACTTGGTTTTCTCTTGTAGCTTTTAGGATTCTCTCTTTGTCTTTAAGCATTGCCATTTTAATTATGATGTGTGTTAGTGTGGGCTTCTTTGGGTCCAACTTGTTTGAGACTCTCTGAGTTTCCTGGACTTGTGTGTCTTTCCTTCACCAGATTAGGGATATAATTGCTTAACTGATAAAGAGTTTCGGATTGGGAAGGTTCATAGATAGATGATGGAGATGACTGCACAATATCATGAATGTACTTAATACCACTTAAAGTACACTTAAAATGGTTAAAATGACAAATTTTATGTATATCCTACCACAATAACCCCAATAAATTAAATGAAAAAATTGTTTAAAAAACAGTGAAGAAACCTGGGGGCCTGAAAAACTCCAGAAGACTGGAGGTTTCAGGCAGGGAACATGCACACAGGCCTAAACAAGGCCTCCCATGTGTGGTATTATAGGAGAAATAAAATGAAAAACCAAAGGCAGAAAGCAGTCTTCTGAGTCTAGGTATCTGCTAGGCAAGTGGGGAGAGCAGAAGAAGCTGTTTAGGAAAAGCTCTGCAAAGAAATCAAAGCCAGGAGCTCCTACAGGTTCCTCCTAAAAACCAAAGTGGATACATAAAGTTTCAGTCAACTAACTGACCACAGCCAAGACCATCCTCTCATTTAATCCTGGTAACTAAAGGTGACAGCATTCATGCTTCACACTAGGGGACATCTTCAGACAACCAATATGTGTGACCCAGACACATCTGTAAGAGAATATTTGTATCTCTTTTAAAGTATGTTTTGATTCTTGCCTCAGTGTTTAAGAACTACATGCTTGAGGCCTTAAAAATTGTCATGTGGGAGTAAAAAGGCACTCAATTTGATCCTAATATTAAATTTTCTTTTCTAAATAAAAGAAATGATATAGCATTTCCTGCCCTGTGAGCCCAAACTTGTAGTAAGAAACAAGTAGCATATAACAATGAACCTATCATGTAGGCTGCTAGATCCAGTGGCAGATGCTGACACAAAGAAAGGCATCAGCACAGTGGAGTACTAGATGCTGCATAGAAATTTTCAACTTTAGACCTCCAAGAAAAAGTTACAAGTGGTTCTCCTCTCTTTATGGTGTTCTCTGCAATGCAGGAGGGTTTGCTATTGAAGAGAAGAAAGGCCTGCCCTGAAGACACCCATCCCCTACCATCCAAGGCTCCAAGGACTGCCACAACAAACTGGTCACCAAAATGCTAGCTATGCACAGACCCAGAAGTTCAGGAAAGGTCCAGAGAGAACAAGCAGGTGATAAAATATCTAGTAGGAGCCATGGATAGCTGCTATCCCAGAATGATCTTTAAGGAGGGCAGAAGGACTCTCTCTGAGGATGGAAAGGCTGTTGTATTAGACAGGAGAAAGCATGAGCAATGGCCTGTCTCACTCTGCTCCTTCTCTGATCCACTCTCTCCACCAAGGCCAACCTCTCTCTCATCCCCAGTTGATTCCGTGGGCCAACTTATTAAGAGCTTTCTGACCAACATGCCAGTAGGGGGTGATCTGAATGTGTTAATGACACCCGTATTCCCCTCCAGGTCCTTTACCAATTGAGAATAGATTCAAGGAGATAAAGGAAGATCAGGTAAAGCATTCACTTTATGAAGCATTCACAAGTACACCAGCACCTTCAAAGTCAGGGCTTCCATGTACTATGTTAAAATCATGGCCTGAAGCCACCCTTAAAGTTTAGCTAGGGGTGGAGAAGCTGAATTTACATATCAGATTCACAGAGTTCACATATAATAAGAGTACACACACACACTCAGGAAGCTACATGGATTGCCCAGGGCTCCCTCACTCCCTTTGAGATCCAGGAAAAAGCATTTCATGCCATGACCCCCACCACTAATATGGCTTAGAAGGTTATCAGCATAGACAATCAAATGTGTCATCCTTCCCTTCAAGGGGAGGTGTGCACAACAGGGTGGAGAACAAAGCCAGGCGTTTGTTCTATCCTAATCTCCCCATTTCAGTGCATTTATTGGGGGTATCAGGAATACACAAGCAAAAATGTGCCTGCCTTCAGGAAGCCAAATCTATCTGCAGTGATAAGGATATGTGTGTCTCTAGTGTGACTTGTGTGGTAAGTGTTATCCTATACCAGCAGGAATGAGAGGGCCTAGGAGAACCCAGAGGTAGGAAATGGATGTTGTGCCACAGAGCCAAGCTGGGGAAGGGGAAACAGGGCCACACAGCGGACAAGCCTCCAGAGAAGACATGATCTCTGAGGTATCTCTTAAAGGATGAGTAGTATAGCACTTTCTGGGGAATGAAGGGAATTCATCTAGTGGAAGAAAGGATTTTTAGAGAAACGGAATGTGAAGGCACAAATATATGAACTACCAGTTCATTTGTATGTTTGGAGATGAAAGGAATCTGGAGGTTCAGGGCAGAAAGGTAGGGCAGTAGGCTAAGGGGCTTCAATTTATCTTGTAGGCAGTGGGCAGCCATTAAAGACATTTTTGAGGTTTTTTTTTTTTTTTTGCTTCTTTAAACAAATTTCCCTAACATATAATTAAGAAAATTTTTGAACATTCAAAAAAGCTGAAAGCACTGTACAGTGAACACTCGTATCTACCACCTGGATTCTATAATGAACACTTTGCATTATTTGCTTTATCGTAAGTCCATCCACTCCTCTCTTATTTCTGTGATGCATTTCAAAGTAAGTCACAGACATCAGTACACTTCACCTATAAACATATTATATAGAGCTCCACATTTGCTTATGATTCCTTTTCATGAAAATTTTAAGGTAAATTTTACATATAGTAAAATAAACAAATCTTATGTTTGATGTCTTGGTAGATGAATGTACCTGCAAAACTCATATTCCCACTAAAATACAGAATGTTAGCATCATCCCAGAAAGTTCTCTCATGTCCCTGCCCAATCACATTCCAGTCCTGTTAAGCATGGATCTCATTTCTAACACAAAAGTTATTTTGAAATTATAACAACTTCACATGTTTGGGCTCATATAGTATGTGCTCTTGTTTTCTTTGGCTTCTTTCAGTCAGCATAATGTTTTTGACATACATCCATGTTTTTATGTGTATCAGTAATTCATTCCATCATATGAGTATATAAGTATATCACAAATTGCTTATCCACTTATTTTCCTATTGATACTTGGGCTGTTCCCTGTTTTTTTTTTCTATTATAAATAAAGCTGCCATGAGCATTTTTATAACTCTTCTCATGAATATGTGAAATTGCTAGGTCACTGGATAGCTCTATGTTCAGTTTTATAAGAAATTTTTCATTCCTACCAACAATATATATGAGAGTTTCAGTTGCTCCATATCTGGACCAACATTTGGTATTTTCAATCTAAGTTTAGTCATACTTGTGGGTGTGCTGTGATATCTCATGTGGTTTTAATTTGCATTTTCTTAAAGAAAATGATTTTAAGCATCTTCATATAACTTCTTTTCTGAAGTTCCTCTTCAAATATTATGGCAATTTTTAAATTGGGCTATCTTTTCATTTTTTCACAATTATTTTAAGCAGAAGTCTGACAAGATCAGTTCCCTGATGGTTCTCTCTGGCAGCTGTGTGGAAGACAAACTGGGTCCAGGAACCAGTTAAGAGGTTAAGGTAATCATCCTGGGCTTGAGGGGAGGCAAAGAGAAAAAAACATTCCAGATTCAAAAGCTACTGAGGGGAGGACTTCTGGCATGAGGGAATGAGGAGTTCAATAAATCATCTCCTGAAAAAGCCACTCTAACCCTGGACAATCAAAGACAGTCATTTCAGGAAACAGAATAGCTGGAATCTGGCCTTTTTGCCCAGGGTTGCTCTCATTTCCCTTTCCCCTGGATTAGTTCAGCTGGGGAGGGGTGAATAGGTCACAAAAGCCAGCAACTGTACTGAAGCTGCTAAATGGGACCCATGTGGCTTGTCACTTTGTCAGTTAATGTGGCAATCTCAGTGGCAAGTGAATAGAGAGAGCCAGCAGCTTCTTTAGCCTTAGCAAGCCATCAACCAGTAAACTCAAGAAGGATTTAATAGGGAGGTGGGACAGCAGATGCAATCTGCTAACAACAGACTGTCACTGTGACTTACAGAAAAAATATGGGGCTCCTATCAGGCCAGAATAAATGTTTTCTTGAGAAAAAATACATACCAGATAACATTATTTCAAAATACACTCCAAAACTACAGTTGAGTTCATGTGCCTAAGACCCAAGCTTAGAAAAATGTATGGATTATGATTGTTTTTAGGCCAAAGATCATCATTTACTTAAATGTAAAGTTTTATCTTCACTCATGGCATTAATATGTTGACACAGAGGATAGTGTCTGAGAATTTTATCATGTGCTTATCATAGCTATGTTTCAGTTTCCCACGTGTATTTTTGCTGGGACCCTTTTTATTTTCTTTCATTGACATCTATAATGATGGAGGGTGTAACTTAAGCTAACAATTGATTATTCTTCACAAGAGAAGTTCCAATATGATCCTAATTAAAGAATTTCCTAACACTTCCTCCCTGCAAACAAAAGTACTTGCTGAAGCATGTACTTTTAATAAGGAACCCCCTTGACATATCATTCAGACTTCTATTCATATGCGTGTGTACATACACTACTACTGCCCTCATCTTCCAATCTGGAAATACCATTTATCACCCAGGAGTAACTGACTCATTTGCTGGGTTTGCCATTTAAATATTCCATGTTCTCCTGACATCTTCAAGTTTTATTTAGAGGCTTTAGAGCTTTTTACTCAAGATGACACTGTCTAGAAAGGTGTTGTGAAGAGAGATTTGACTGTGGTATCCTTTCATTAGAAGAGAACACTGCTCCCCTATGAAAGGCATACAGTTCCTGCAAGAAGGGAGAAAATGATAGTACCACAGCCAGGATTACAACCAGATACACTCATAACTTTTTATAACTGCAACAACTTACCATCACAACAACTTACCACCACAACTTGCCATCAGAACAGGTTACCATCATGAATGTTATAATGACCGACCAACATACAAGTTGCAATCTTAATGTACCATTATAATAGGTTACAACCATAAGTAACAATTACAAATCACAACTATAATCTGTTTTGTCATATCAGTTCTGGCTCACATTTTCTCCATACTAGGATCAAATCCTGACATACAGTATGATAAAAGTTTTACATCTTTGGCATTTGGGGGAATTAAAGATATCTGGCATTGGGGGAGGATGTGACTATGAAGGGCTAGCATGAGGAAATTGCCTGGTGATAGAACACCTCTGCAGCCTAATTTTGCTCATGGTTACTAAAATCTACACCTGTGATACAATTTAATAGACCCACATGCATACATGTGCACACATACACAAGTGTATGTGAAATATAATGGAATTTAAATAAACTCTATAAATGGTAACAGAAAAATACAATAAAGATTAGATTTTTTTAAGATTTTATTTATTTATTTTTTGAGAGGGAAGGGGGGGAGAGAGAGAGAGAGAGAGAGAGAGAGGGAGAGAAACATCAATGTGCGGTTGCTGGGGGTTATGGCCTGCAACCCAGGCATGTACCCTGGCTGGGAATCGAACCTGCGACACTTTGGTTCGCAGCTCGCGCTCTATCCACTGAGCTACGCCAGCCAGGGCAAAGATTAGATTAAAAAATAAATAAAGTCTATACTTTATAATAATATTGTACCAATATCAGCTTCCTGGTTTTGACAATGTTCTATCTTTATGTAAGATAGGGGAAACTAGGTGACAGGTACACAGGAATATCTCTGAACAATTTTTACAATTTCTTGTGGGTCTTAAACTATGTAAAAGTAAAAGCATATTTTAAAAGATGTTTGACTTGCTATGGGTCTCTTTAAAAAGTCTTGTCACAATGATTTTTGCTTCTCCAATCCTAAGGGTCATAGGCTCCCCAGGTGGAGGACATCTTCCCAATGAGTCCTGTGACTGTCAAGTTACTCTAACTTGTACCACCTTGGCAAATAATTTTGCCTAGTATAGAGACTTTAACCCATGCAGCACTGTGGGTTAATGAACATCAGGGGAAATGTGTGGCTTTTCCAAATTGTTTTATAAACTCTCCTCCTTAAGCTGCACATCCCACGTCATTCCAAGTGAACCAGAAGTTGCAAGCAGGGATGTCTGGGAACTACCAGACCAGAGGCTATGAATGGCTCAATCCACCTAGTGACTATGTAATCACATTTGGAATGAGAATAAGGTACTTGGACAGATCAATACTCCTACCTCTACCCTTGTCAGGTTTGTAGTCACCACCCCTTAATACATCTTCGAGATCCTTGTCTGAAATACCTGGAGAGAAAAATATATACACTTCAATGCCAAAAAACATTTTACAGTGACAAGAAACTTAAGTTAATGTTGCCCAACACCCCCAGGAAATGACTGCCACTTAAGAATGTCTTTGATGAATGTGGTAGACAAAATTCTAAAATGGCTGCCAAGATTCCCTCCCACTAATACACACATCCTATATAATATCCCATTACTTTGAGTGTGAGCAGGACCACAAATAAGATGGCTATTGCTCCCATGGGGCCAGCTTGCTCACTGCAGGTTCAAGATCAACCATCCCACACAGAAAACAAACAAATAAATAAATACATACTTTTTCTAATGAGATGGATGATAATATTAACAAAAGTGAATTGTGAGTGTTACATAATGAAATGTGGCATTATTTGGAAGGTCAAATGACCTGGAGACACCAATATTTTCCAAATGACCAATGAACACTGTACAAAATCAAGAATGGGTAAAAGTTCCATTGAAAGTGCAGGAGAGTTCTGTGGGGTCTAATTCAATAATGGGAAGTTCATTGATACAGTTTCACATTCCACGCTTCACTTAACCTCAAAGAAACAACCACAGGTTGAGTTCATTTTTAGTGTCTTATCAAAGAATGTCCACAATGATCTTAAAAGTTTATTAAAATATTCCTCCCTTTTCCAGTTGCATATCAATTTGAAGTTAGATTTCCTTCATATACTTCAACCATTGCAACATGTTATAACAAGTGAATCCAGAACCAGCTGTGAGACTCTAGCTTTTCCACTAAGAGAGCCATCATACAAATTGGAAACTATGTACAAAAAATCTTTTTACTAAATTCCTTTTTTGTCTTGTCAAGAATAGTTATTTCTCACAAAATGCTATTTAGCAGTGACCAGTGTGGCTCAATTAATTGGGTGTCATCCTGCAAACTGAGTGGTCGCAGTTCAGTTCCTTGTCAGGGCACATGCCTAGGTTCTGGGTTTGGTGCCCAGTCAGGGTGCATATGAGGCAACAAATTGATCTTTCTCTCCATCTGTTTCTCCCTCCCTTGCCATCCCTTTAAAAATAAATTAATAAAAAATAAAATCCCGCCCTGGCTGGTGTGGCTCAGTGGATTGAGCACCGGCCTGCAAACCAAACGGTCACATGCCTGGGTTGCGGATCCCGGATCAGGTCCCCAGTAGTGGGTGTGTGACAGGCAATCTCACACATTGATGTTTTCTCCCTCTCTTTTTCCCTCCCTTCCCCTCTAAAAATAAATAAAATCTTTAAAAAATTACATAAATAAAAAATAAAAACCCATGGCCTTAAAAATATGCTATATATAATATGTATGCTATTTTTACTAACATTTTTACTAACATGTATGCTATTTATACTAACATGTTGTTCATTTTTAATAAATATTTTTTAGTTTTAAGTTCAAAGATGATAAATATTGATAGATGTAACCCATATAACCAAAATCCCTTGAGATCCCCAATAATTTTGGGAATCCAAAAAAGTTTGAGTATACTGTTATAGGGTTCTCCTATGTCTTGAAGTGCTCCCAGCTCTGCCAGGCCAGGAGTAGCTCTGTGGACTGTTGTAGTTAATGAGCTACAAATCAACCAGGTAGCTACAGTGCTGACCAGTGCTTTCGACCACCTACCACTTACCTCTTCCTCCTACATTTGGTTTCCTGTGGCCATCATCTTGATCATTCCAACCATCCAAAGCATCAGCCAAGTCAAAATCACTTGCTTCATAAAAGAGAAAGTCAATTGGTTAAATGAGAGGTAGCTCATTTGGACACTACCCCCGGAAGGAGCTCCATGTGGTCTTTCTTCACTGCCTTCCTCAGAGCAGTGAGTTACCTGCAGGCTTTGCTGGAGCTGTGGTAGTTCCTGGCCTCTTGGTTGTAGTTCTGACATGGTCCCATCTCTCTAGAAGAGGGAAAGGAGATAGCAAAGGGAACATATTTAGTAACAAAATATAGCAGCCACTTCACAGCTCAGGAAAGTCACACCATAAGTAGAGTACCCTTGTCTTGGTCCTTGAGATCCTTCTATGGCCTCTTGGAATCATTTACTGAAGTATGACAAAAATATATAGAAGGCTTAAATGCAACAAGTTCTGGTCACTTTTCTTCAGAGGATGGGTGGTGAGGCAGGTGTGGTACTACATGAGACTGGGAGACTAGTAGAGCTAGGGCTTCATCCCAGATCTGCTGGAAATGACCACATGGTCCAGTGAGTTCCAGAGCTTAAGCATGACCCTTGAGAGCTTCAAGCTTTTGTTTCCATCACTGTCAACCTGACAGCATAACTATAGACACTACTGCCCATGTATAGATGGAGGTTATGTTCCCAGTTGAGTATAGGAGTGTCTTATAAACTGAAAGTTGTTATAATACCAAGGAAATATTCTATATCAGTGTATTAACTATTGTAAATATCAGGGTATAGACTTATCCATATTCCATTAAAATTATGGAATTCTTTCACATCAATTACATGACATACCATGCACATACTGTCCAATAGTTTCTTTTTTTAAGTATCAAGACTATGCTGTAACTGTTACAATTATTGAAAGTATTAGAGGGGAAAATTAAGTAACAGGAAAGGCAGAGATGTAACCAGTTTAGGTTTATATACAGCAGTCACTCAATAATTATTGACTACTAAGGGAAAAAACAGCAAAAATAGAAATTAATTGAAAGCGAAAGAATGGATATAGCTATAGAATGCAAATAGTAACCATATGAGAGTTGGAATAACTATATCAGATAAAATAGACTTTAGGACAAACATTATTAGAAGAGTCAAAGAGTGACATTTTATAATGATGAAAGGATAAATCCAGTAGGAAGATATACAATTTTAAACATATATGTGCCTAACAACAAAACCCAAAAATACATGAAGCAAAAATGACAAAATTGAAGGGAAAAATAGACAATCTGACAGTTAGAAAAATCAAAACGGAAATATAAGACAAGCAACACTAGACCTACCAGACACCTATAGAACACACCACCCAATAACAGGAAATACATTCTATTCAACTACACATGCAGCATATGCTGGGCTAAAAAACAAATCTCAGTATATTTAAAAAGAGGCAACTCATATAAATTCTATTCTACAACAACAACAGAATGAAAATAGTAATTATTAAGAGAGGTCATTTGGAAAATTCACAATTATATGGACACAAACAACAAAGTCCTAATAGCCAAAGGATCAAAGAAGAAATGACAACAGAAATTATAAAACACTTTGAGATGAGTGAAAATGAAAATACAATATAGCAAAAATTATGTTGCTGTAGAAATAGTGCTCAAAAGGAACTTTGTAGCTGTAAACGCCTACATTTTAAAAAATCTCAAGTGAAAAGACTAATCCTCGCATATTAATAGACTAGAAACAGAAGAAGAAACTAAACCCAAATTAAGCAGAAGGAAGAAATTATTAAAGCAGAAATCAATGAAAGAGAGAATATATAATAATAAAGAAGATAAACAAAACCAAAAAGTTGATTCTTTCAACAAAATTGACAATCTGGCAGCAGACTGTCCAAGACAAAAAGAAACACCTAAGTTACTAATGTCAGGAGTAACAGAGAGGATATTACCACCAACCTAACAGAAATTAAAAAAGGCTTATTAAGGAATACTATAAATAACTGCATTATAATAAATTAGATAACCTAGATGAAATGGACAAATTCCCATTAATACACAAACTATCAAAACTGAACCAAGAAGAAACAGAAAATCTGACTCGACTTATCAGTAATTTAAAAACTTTCTAAAAAGAAAACCCCAGAGACAGAAGACTTCATTGGTAATGTTTACCAAATGTTTGAAGAAATATTAATACCAATTCTTCTTAAACTCTTCCAAAAAGAAGAGAATGGAAGACCGTAATTCATTCTATCAGGCATTAATAACAAAGCCAGATGAATCCACCACAAGATAACTACAAACCTATAAGCCTTATGAACAGATGCAAAATCCTCAACAAAATACAAGCAAAACAAATCCAGCAGCATATTAGGGTTATATGCCATGACCAAGTGGGATTTATTCCAGGAATGCAAGAGTAAATTCAACATAAGAAAAATCAATCATTGAAATATGCAATATTAATAAACAAAGAAATAAAATAATATCATCTCAATAGATGCAGAAAACTCATTTCACAAAAGTTAACATCAATTTATTATAAAAACACTAAATTTTTATCTAGGAGTAGAAGGAAATTTCCTTAACCTGATAAATAACATCTATGAAAAATCCACTGTAAACATCATTCTTAAATATGAAAGACTGAAAGCTTTTCTCCTAAGCTCAGCAACAAGATACAGATGTCTGCTCTCACCACTTCTATGCAATATTGTATTGGAAGTCCTAGCCAGGAAAATTAGGTAAGACAAAGAAAAAAATGTCTAGATTGGGAAGAAAGAAAATGATGTCTAGTAAAAGATGACATGATCTTTTATATAGAACCCTAAGGAATTCAGACTTATATCCCCCCCGCAAAACGACTAGACAGTAAGTTAAGCAAACTTGCAGCATATGAGATTGACAGACAAAAATCAATTGTATTTTTATACAATATTAGCAATGCTCAATCTGAAAAGGAAAATAAGAATATGATTCCATTACAGTAGCAGCAAGAATAAACTTCTAGGAATAAGAATAAACTTCTAAGAATAAACTTCTTAGGAATAAATTTAACCAAGGATGTGTAAAGACTTTTACATGAAGAGCTACAAACCTACATCGAAATGAATTAAAGATACCTAAAAAAGTGACACAACATCCAAAATTAATAGATTAGAAGACTCAATACTGTTAAGATGGCAATATTCTAAATTAATCTCCATATTCTGTGCAAACCCTACCATAATTTCAATGATTCTGCTCCTTTTTTTGGAAATGGATAAACTAATCCTAAAATTCATTTGGAATTGTATTGGACCCTAAATAGCCAAAATAATACTGAAAAACAACAAAATTAGTGTCACACTTCCCAATTTCAAATACTACAAAACTACAATAAACAAAACAGTGTGATACTGACATAATAATATACATATAGATCAATATTATAGAATTCACATTCCACACAAACCCCTATTTATGGTCAACTGATTTTCAGAAGACTGTCCAGACAACTCAGTAGAGGAAAGAATTGTAGTTTTAGCAAATGGTACTTGAACAACTGGATATCCGAGGGCAAAAAAAAAAGAATGATGTTGTACACCTAACTCACAACATATGCAAAAAGTACCTCAAAATGGATCAAAGATATAAGAAATACAACCATAAAACACATAGAAGAAAACAAAGGGATAAATCTTCATGACCTTCAATTTGGCAGCATAGTTTTATTTATTTATTTTTAAAGATTTTATTTATTTAGAGAGGGAAGGGAGGGGGAGAGAGAGAGAGAGTGGGAGAGAGAGAGGGAGAGAGAGAGAGAGAGAGAAACATCAATGTGCGGTTGCTGGGGGTCATAGCCTGCAACCTAGGCATGTACCCTAACTGGGAATCAAACCTGCAACACTTTTTTTTTTAATTTAAATTATTTTACTGTTGTTCAATTACAGTTCTCTGTATTTTCTTCCCAACCCTCCCCACACTCCCTCCAAACCCACCTTCCTCCCTTGCTTTCACCCTCCCATTTTGTTTTGTCCATGTGGCTCTTATAGCAGTTCCTGAAAACCCTTCTCCCCACTGCCCCTCCCCCATCCCCTGGGCTATTGTTAGAGTGTTCTTAATTTCAATGTCTCTGGTTATATTTTGTTTCCTTTTTTTCTTTTGTTGACTATGTTCCAGTTAAAGGTGAGATCATATAGTATTTGTCCCTCACTGCCTGGCTTATTTCACTTAGCATAATGCTCTCAAGTTCCATCCACGCTGTTGCAAAGGGTAGGAGCTCCTTTTTTCTGCTGTGTAGAATTCCATTGTGTAAATGTACCACAGTTTTTTGATCCACTCATTTGCTGATGGGCACTTAGGTTGCTTCCAGGACTTGGCTACCATAAATTATGCTGCCATGAACATTGAGGTGCACAGGTTCTTTTGGATTGGTGTTTCAGAGCTCTTAGGGTATAATCCCAGCAGCAGAATTGCTAGGCCAAAAGGCAGTTCCATTTTTAGTTTTCTGAGGAAATTCCATACTGTTTTCCACTGTGGCTGCACCAGTCTGCATTTCCACCAACAGTGCACTAGGGTTCCCTTTTCTCCTCATCCTGTTCAACACTTGTTGTTGCTTTGTTTATGATGGCCATTCTGAATGGTGTGAGGTGGTGTCTCATTGTGATTTTAATTTACATCTCTCTGATGGCTAGTGATGCTGAGCATCATTTCATGTCTCTGGGCCCTCTGTATGTCCTCCTTGGAGAAGTGTCTGTTCAAGTCTTTGGCCCATTTTTAAATTGGGCTTTTTGTCTTCATGGAGTGGAGTCGTGTGAGTTCTTTACATATTTTGGAGATCAAAACCTTGTCTGAGGTATCATGGGCAAATATGTTTTCTCAAATAGGATGTTCTGTTTTCATTTTAATGGTGTTTTCTTTAGCCATGCAGAAGCTTTTTAATTTGATGAAGTACCATTTGTTTATTCATTTCTTTATGTCCCTTGCTTTACAGGACATATCCATAAAGATGTTGCTGTGTGGAATATCTGAGATTCTCCTACCAATGTTTTCCTCTAGGACTTTTATGGTGTTATGACTTATATTTAAGTCTTTTATCTACCTTGAATTTATTTTTGTGTATATGGTGTAAGTTCTTGATCAAGCTTTTTTTTTTTGCATGTAGTTGTCCAGATCTCCCAACAACATTTGTTGAAGAGGCTATTTTTGCTCCATTTTATGCTTCTTCCCCCTTTGTTGAATATTAATTGACTGTAGAGACTTCAGTTTATTTCTGGGCTCTCTGTTCTGTTCCTTTGGT
The DNA here is from genome assembly GCF_004126475.2 of Phyllostomus discolor. Taxonomy (NCBI): domain Eukaryota; kingdom Metazoa; phylum Chordata; class Mammalia; order Chiroptera; family Phyllostomidae; genus Phyllostomus; species Phyllostomus discolor. The sequence goes on along the minus strand of NC_050198.1, from coordinate 41,464,430 downwards.
CTATGTGCCTGTTTTTATGCCAGTACCAGGCTTTTTTTATTACAGTGGCCTTGTAATAGAGTTTGATATCAGGTATTGCGATCCCTCCTGCTTTGTTCTTCTTTCTCAAGATTACTGCAGCTATTCAGGGTCGTTTATGGTTCCATATAAATTTTTGAAGTGTTTGTTCTGTATCTGTGAAATATGTCATTGGTACTTGAATAGGGATTGTGTTGAATCTATAAATTGCTTTGGGTAGTACTGACATTTTGATGATGTTAATTGTTCTAATTCATGAACATAGTACATGCTTCCATTTGTTTGTGGCTTCTTTAACTTCTTTCTTCAGTGTTGTGTAGTTTTCTGAGTATAGGTGTTTTACCTCCTTGGTTAGGTTTATTCCTAGCTTTCTTTTTCTTGTTGCTATATCAAATGGGATTTTTTTCCAGATTTCTGTTCCTGATATTTCATTGCTGGTGTACAAAAATGGCTTTCATTTCTGAATATTGACTTTGTATCCCACTGTTTTGCCAAATTGATTTATTAGGTCAAGTAATTTCTTGGCAGAGGTATAGGATTTTCTATGTACACTATCATGTCATCTGCAAACAATGACAGATTTGTTTCCTCTTTTCCAATGTTGATGCCTTTTATCTCTTTTTCTTGTCTGATTGCTGGGGCTAGAACTTCCAATACTATGTTGAATTGGAGTGGTGAAAGTGGACATCCTTGTCTTGTTCCTGATCTCAGTGGGAAACTTTTTAGTTTTTGTCCATTTAGTATGATGTTGGTTGTATGTCTCATATATGGCCTTTATTAGGTTGAGGAATTATCCTTCTATTCTCACTTTTCTGAGTGTTTTAATCATAAATGGATGCTGTGCCTTATCAAAATCTTCTTCCACATCTTTTGATATGATGCGATTTTTGTCTTTCCTTTTTAAAATATATTTTATTGATTATGCTATTATAGTTTTCCCATTTCCCCCCTTCACTCACCTCCACTCTGAACACCCCCTCCCACCCACATTCACCCCACCTTTAGCTCATGTCCATGGGTCATACATATAAGTTCTTTGGCTTCTACATTTCCTATACTATTCTTACCCTTCCCCTGTCTATTTTCTACCTACCATCTATGCTACTTATTCTCTGTACCTCCCCCCCCTCCCTCCCTCCCATTCCTCTGTTCATAACCTTCCATGTGATCTCCATTTTTGTGATTCTGTTCCTGTTTTGTTTGGTTAGTTTGCTTTTGTATTGGTTTTAGGTGTGGTTGTTAATGATTGTGAGTTTGCTGTCATTTTACTGTTCATATTTTTATCTTCTTTTTCTTAGATAAATCCCTTTAATATTTCATATAATAAGGGCTTGGTGATGATGAATTCCTTTAACTTGACCTTACGTGAGAAACACTTTATCTGTCCTTCTATTCTAAATGAAAACTTTGCTGGATAGAACAATCTTGGATGTAGGTCCTTGCCTTTCATGACTTGGAATACTTCTTTCCAGCCCCTTCTTGCCTGCAAGGTCTCTTATGAGAAATCAACTGACAGTCTGATGGGAACTCCTTTGTAAGTAACTGTCTCCTTTTCTCTTGCTGCTTCTAGGATTCTCTCCTTAATCTTAATCTTGGATAATGTAATTATGATGTGCCTGGATGTGTTCTTCCTTGGGTCCAACTTCTTTGGGTCTCTCTGAGCTTCCTGGACTTCCTGGAAGTCTATTTCCCTAGCCAGGTTGGGGAGGTTCTCCTTCATTATGTGTTCAAATAACTTTCCCACTTGTTGCTCTTCCTTTTCTCCTTCTGGTACCCCTAAAATTTGGATGTTGGAACGTTTAAAGATGTCCTGGAAGTTCCTAAGCCTCTCCTCATTTTTTTGAATTATTGTTTCTTCATTCTTTTCTGATTGGATGTTTCTTTCTTCCTTCTGGTCCATGTTGTTGATTTGAGTCCCAGTTTCCTTCTTATAACTATTGGTTCCCTGTACATTTTCCTTTATTTCACTTAGCAAATCCTTCATTTTTTCATCTAATTTGCAACCAAATTCAACCAATTCTGTGAGCATCCTGATCGCCAGTGTTTTGAACTGTGCATCTGATAGGCTGGCTATCTCTTCATTGCTTAGTTGTGTTTTTTCTGGAGATTTGATCTGTTCTTTCATTTGGGCCATTTTTTTTTTTTTTTTGTATTGACAGACCTGTTATGCAGTGAGGGGTGGATCCTTAGGTATTCATCAGGGCCAGGTAACCCTTGTCACTGGGTTGTGATGCTGTATGTAGGGAAGGGATCCAAGAGGGAACAATGGCACTTGCTCCGCTCTCTGGTGGATTTCAGTCACTTCCCCCACTTCCCACTAGCAAATTGGGCCCTTCTGTTGCTGATTCCTGTGTGGGTGGGTCTCTCCAATGAACTCTCTTGTGATGCTGGGAGTTTCTCCCACTGTTGCCTCAAACCCCACAGGTGTTTTCAGTCAGTGGTTTGAGGTTTTATTTCTCCACGCTGGGACCCTGGGTTGTGTGTTGTGTTCTGCTCCCCAATTTCACCTGGATTATCTGCTCATGAATGTGAGATCACCTGGTCCGCCAGCATCCGCCAGCTGTAACCTTACTGGCCAGCTGCAGCTTTGCGCACCCCGCCCAGCTCTACAATCTGCTCCCTAGCTGGGTCCGCTAGCCACCACCTTGCGGTGAGTCCTCTCTGCCCAGGCTGCCCATCTCTGCCCCTCCTACCAGTCTGGATGAATGTGTCTTCTTTAACTCCTTGGTTGTTGGACTTCCATACAGTTCGATTTTCTGTCCATTCTGGTTTTTTGTTTTTAAATTGTTGTCCTTCTTTTGGTCATTAAGGAGGCACAGTGTGTCTACCTACACCTCCATCTTGGATGGAAGTCCTCTTTCCTTTTTTTTAATGTGATGTATTATGTTTATTGATTTGTGAACGTTGTACCATCGTTGCATCCCTGGGATGAATCCCACTTGATCACAATGTATGGTCTTTTTGGTGTATTGGTGGATGTGGCAGAGGATTTCAGAAATATTGGCCTGTAGTTTTCTTTCTTTGTTGTGTCTTTGTCTGCTTTGGGGATCATGATGATGCTGGCCTCATGTAGAGTTTGGGAGTGTTCCCATCTTCTTGGACTTTTGGAATACTTTGAGAAAGATAGGGGTTAGCTTTTCCTTAAATGTTTTGTAAAATTCTCCTGTGAAACTGTCCAGTCCAGGGCTTTTGTGTGACAGGACTTTTTTGATTACTGCTTTGATTTCACCAGCTGTTATTGCTGTTTAGGCTTTCTGCTTCTTTTTGGTTCAGTTTTTGAAGATTATATTTTTCTAGAAATTTCTCCATTTCACACAGTTTCAAACTTCTTGGTATATAGTTGTTTGCAGTAATTTCTTACACTCCTTTGTATTTCTGTGGTGTCAGTTATAATTTCTCCTCTTTCATTTCTGACTTGGGTTCTCTTTTTTTTATGAATCTGGTTAAAGGCTTTTCAATTTTGTTTATCATTTCAAAGAAACAGCTCCTGGATGTATTGATCTGTTGAATTTTTCTTTTAGTCTTTATGTCATTTAGTTCTGCTCTGGTCTTGCTTATTTCCTTACTTCTACTTGCTCTGGGCTTTCTTTGTTGTTGTTCCTCCAGTTCTTGTAGATGTAGGGCTAGGTTGTTTATTTGAATTGCTCCTATCTTTTTTAGGTAAGTCTGTATCTTTCTACATTTTCCTCCTTTCCTGTTGATTGGGTGTTATTTCTTTGTCTCCCCGTTTTAGGTGACTCTTCTTGTTTCTATATATTAGATTATCTGCTTTTACCCCCCATCTTCATGGTGTGTGACCCTCTGTAGTAGGAGACATGTGGGAGTCAGTGACACATTCTCTTTGATCTCTTGAGCTGCATATTCTTGTGAAGCCCTTTGTGGCATTTATGTGGGCTTTCTTGTTATAATTGGTTTTGATTATTGTTGGGTTTTTCTTTGGGGGGGGTTCTTCCCTCTGGCTGACTGTCTGAAAGTCACACTGCCCTTCATGCCTTGCATGCTGTTGTACAGGTGCTGATAGAACAAAACAAAACAACCCAGGAAACAAAGCCCACACTCTCAGTAATAAACCCCACCCACAACCACATAATCAACAGCAAATGAGCAAATATTAATAAAGGTGTGAATAGATTAAGACTATTAGAAGAAAGGAAAAACAAATATGAGATGAGTAACTGAAAGAAAAACGATTTTGAGAGGATGGGGGAGGAGAAATAATAAGAGGAGGGAATAGAAACAAGGTGAAGAAAGAAAACAGAATTTACATTATAATTTTAAAAAGGGGGAAGAAGGCGGAATGTAGTAAGAAAAGGGAAGAGTATAGTATGAGCTTTAAAAAATTTAACAATAATGAAAATATTAGGAACTAAATTGGGGGAAAAGATCCACCATAGTAATAACAAAGGAGCAAAGATTAATATGCATGGAATGGTAATATGAAGGAAAAAGAAAGCAAAAAAGCTTATGATATATCTAGAGGAAAGGAAAGTGATTTTGAGAGGATAGAGGAAGAAGAAATACTAAGAGTGAGGAATGAAAACCATGCTAAGACAGGGAAAAAGTAAAATTTAAAACAAAAAAAAGAGAAAGGGCAGGAGGAAATAGGCAAATGGCATAGGGGAGGGGAATAGTAAATTTGGAGATTTGAAATATAAAAATTGTGAAGATCTAGGAATAAAATTGAAGAAATGCAACAACAACCACTATATGAACAACCAATGAGCCAAGACTGATAAAGGTGTAGAGAGGATAAAGGTATTTTAGGAATGTGAGAAAGAATATGAGATGACTAATGACAAGAAAAAATATTTTGAGAGGCTAGAGGGGGGAGAAATAGTAAGAGTGTGGAATGGAAACAAATCATAGCCAGAGAAAAAGTAAAATTTAAAATAAGTAGAAAAAGGAAGTAGGTAAAATGGAGTAAGAGAAGGGAGGAGCAAAATATGAGATTTGAAATAAATTAAATAAAATAAATTAGTGAAATAATAAGCACAGACTTGAAGGAAAAGAAATTAATGTTAAAAAGCTATTCGGGAGAGAAAGGAATACAAATAATGAAGAAGACTGTAGTGGAATTTGTCTCAGTATAATCCAGTGTTTACCACTATCTTGTCTTTCTGGATCTGCCCCTAGTAATAACAGATGGTGTCCTAGACTGGCCACAGGCAGCCTGTTCTAGACTACCAGTGAGCTACAGTCTGTGGCTTGGCTGACTCCTTCAGATCTGGCTTGTTCCCATTGTTCTGCCCTGCCAGCTTTCCATCAGCCCAGGGCCCAGGAGTGGTTCACTTAATGACCGGAGAGGGCTGCCAATACCTTCTCTGCCGGTCTCCAGAGGGGGTCTCTAGTGCAATTGGGAGAATGGAATCTCTGGGATACCCCCAGGGGGGTGCTGTTCAGTCTTCAGGGAAGACAGTGGAAATGTTTCCCCATCCCCTCGCCACACATCTTTGTCTTACCCAGATTCTTTCCAATAATGTATTGCTGCCAAATTAGCTGTCCGTTTTCTGTCAGGGGCCAATCTCTGTAAAAGGGGATGCTCTTTCCTTCTTGGTGCAGATGGCAGCTCTGTCTAGGCACAGAGGCTATGTGTGGCCCTGGACATCTCTTGTTGCACCTGTCTCTAATCTCTCTTCTGCTTGTTTCAGTGAATCAGGGCCCGAGGAACAGTATAGGTCGTAGTGTCTGGTAGAAAGTGCCCTGTCAAAGCTTTTTCTTCTTTCCCCTGTGGATATGCACCCTGCAGGGGTCTCTTAAGTCTAGCCTCATTGATCTGCAGATCCCGCAGGTTGGGGTTGGGCATGCCTCCCTGTGAGGGGCCTGCCTGGCTGCAACGAATCTCAGGCATTCAGCTCCTGGCCAGCTGCCTGACTTCACTGGATCTCTGGCATCCAGCTCCTGGCCTACTCCCCATCCTCCTGCACTCACAGGAGACTCAGGCCCAAACTCTCCACTCTGCACAGTGCCCTGTTCACCAGCTGTGCTATGTTGGGTCCCACGGTCTCTTCAGTGTGACTCTATTTCTCTAAATTTTTTTGGCAGAGCCACTGTGAGAAAGCAGGGTCTTGAGCACAGGGTCTCTGCTCAGTCTCGACTCTTACTTCAGCTCCTCTTCTAACAGAGTTTCTGTGTGGCCCTCTCACTGAAGCACCAAGCTCTGGGGGGCCTATTCTCCACACAATCCCCCTCCCCGATAAGCACAAAATCTCTCTTGGTCAGGGCTGGCCACAGCCTGCCAAAGCCTCCAACAATTTTAGATTAAGTTTATCTCTGGATCTCTCCAGATGGCACTGGGAAGAGTTCCACAGTGATACTATAACATGGGGTGGTGGTTGATACTCTTACTGCTTCCTCCAGTGATTCTCAGCCTCAGGCAAGCCTGCTCCTGCCACACTGTTTCTACAGCCAGCACTGCCCCAGCCATCTGTCTCCAACCCTAGAGCTTGCTGGCAACTCCTGAGCTGAACCGCAGTCTCCTCAGTCAGACTCTGTTCCATTTGCAGTTCCCATCACACCCAGGATCAGGGAAGTGACAGTCCATTCCCCAGTAAATACCATAGTTCCTGGCTCCTGGCTCCTGGTGGAGGCTGGGTGCATGGCCCTGATGGGACAGAGGGCACAGATACACATCTGGGCACTGAGGTGAGCGCACTCCAGGGGCTTCTTCTTGAGAAGGATTCTTTAAATTCCTCAGAATGGCTTCTGTCCCAAATCTGTGCAGCCAGAAATGCTAGGCTGGGCAGTGGCAGAGGCAGCTGCTCCACTAGGGGAGCCTGGGCTGCCTGCTTCTGAGTGTCCTACGGGTGGGCAGGCCCTCACCCACTCAGGCACATGTGCCACACACTGGTCCACATACATGCTCACACACACTCTCCCTCATTCTCAGCTGGATTTTCAAGTTGATTGCTCTGTGGTTTAGCTGTAAGATCAGTCCAAGGTTGGGAGCAAGTGGATGGAGCTTCCAGCTACTCTGCAGTCATCTTGGATCCTCCTGGAAAAATCTTTTAAAATATATAATACATATAATGTTCAGCCTTTTAGTTCCATTGTACTTGGGCACAAAGTATATAGACAATAAATGTTCACTGAAGCCCTATCCTGTAATTGCACAAAACGAAAACAAACAACATGTCCACCAGTAAGGAAATGGCATCATTGGCCAAGGCCAAAGCCACATCACTGGAATGCCAGCTCCACAAAGCACAGGTTTGTGTCTGAAACATAGGTATATGAATAATGAAGTAAGGTGAATGCTGGCCCCCAAAATGTATAGCTAAGTCATAGTCCCCAAAACCCATGAATGTGATGTTATTCAGAGAAAGGATCTTTGTAGTTGGGTTGGCCAAAAAGTTCATTTTGTTTTTTTCCGTAATTTGGCTCTAGTAGCATTTAGTTGTCTTTAACTTCATTCAAAACAACTTTGTTAGATTGTATTCTGACAGCTGTCATATGAGTGTGCATTTAAAAAAGCATCAAAATTGGTGAATTTTTTGTGTAGCCATTTTAATATTGAAGATGGAAGAAAATACACAACAGTTAAAGCATATTATGCTTTATTATTTCAAGAAAGGTAAAAATTCAACTGAAATGCTAAAACAGATTTGTGCAGTGTGTGGAGAAGGTGCTGTGACTGATTAAATATGTCAAAAGTTGTTTGCGAAGTTTTGTGCTAGAAAATTCTCACTGGACGATGCTCCATGGTCAGGTAGACCAGTTGAAGTTGACACCAATCAAATTGAGACATTAATTGAGAATAATCAACATTCTACTAAGCTAGAGATAGCTGACATACTCAAAATATCCAAATCCATAAAGTTAATGTTGAAAATGAAAAAAAATGTATCTTTTATTTTAGAGAATAAACTAAACTCACTTTTTGGCCAATCCCATAATTAAGAATCTTGAGGTAAGACCATTCAAGATTACCCAGGTGAGTTCTAAATCCAATCAAAAAAGTATCCTTATAAGAAACAGAAGAGGAAAAGGCACACAAAGGAGAAGACCATTTGAAGATGGAGACAGACATTGGAGTGCCACAGTGGCAAACCAAGGAACACCCAGGAATGCCGCCACCACCAGAATCTGGAAGAGGCCAGACCCTCCCCTTGGGCCTTCAGAAGGAGTGCGGTCCTTCCAATACCTTGATTTTGGATGTCTGGCTTCCAGAGATGTGAGAGAATGAATTTCTGTGGTTTGAAGCCACTCAGTTTGTGGTACTTTTTTATGGCACCCCTAGGAAACTAATACAGATAGGTATATTCACTCAGGTTTTTGATACATATTAATAAAAAAACATAGTGTCGCAGGTTCGATTCCCAGCCAGGGTACATGCCTAGGTTGCAGGCCATGACCCCCCAGCAACTGCACATTGATGTTTCTCTCTGTCTCTCTTTCTCCCTTCCTTCCCTCTCTAAAAAATAAATAAATAAAATCTTTAAAAAAATAAAAAATAAAAAAACAAATTGTGAAATAATACACATATAATGAAATAAAAAATCCCTACACATTATGTAAAACAAAAAACTGTGTATAGATATACATAACAGCATAGAAAACTAATCAACAATTCCTTCTTGGGATGGGAGTGGGTCTTAGTAGGATGGGGAGGGGTCAAAGGAAATCTCAGGTTTATTTTCTAAGCCTTCATACATTTTTAAACAATGATTTAAATATTTTTTAAATTTAAAGACAAACCGATAACAAAGCTTAGCATTTGAGAGATTACATGTAGACACAATTTTAAGTAAAGCCATTATTATTTTCAAAAAATCTAAAAAGAGAAACAAACCCCTTATTCACTTCAAAGTACCCTTTTATGAGCTAGGGAAAGACAGCCCTCAGAGGCAACTTCTGGAATGTTACTCCAGTACATGCTATGACTGGACTTGGAGAAAATGCTGTACCAGTTATAACATATTGTTTGGTATTCTCCACAAAAGAAACAGAATTTTAAATATTTAGATTTTCTTATAAATAACATAATTTATGATAACCATATTTTATCTGATCAAGTGAAATACAGGCTGTCCACTCTGAGTGGATGATACATATTAATTGCTATTTTTTTTGCTTTTGATAGTTCCTTTTATTTACTACTCACGCTTTACTGAGGAATTTTCCTTCAATGCATCCTCTGGATCTCCATATCCTAAAAATTAAAAGAAAAAAGGATTTTTAAATTTAATTATCTTTGCCTAAAACAAAATAATACTAAAATACTCTCTTGTAATGATCATTTCCCTTTAGACAGTGTCATGAAGGTAACACCACAAAAGGAAATGAGTTGAAGCCCCCCAAAGATATACTGAGTTGATCTCCTTCCACAAACAACTTATCCCCACCAAAAGAATATATATCCTTCAGTCCACTAGAAGTTTGAAGGTGCAACTGTATGGAACATAAAGCACAATCTTACAAAAATCTTTCTGTATGTTATGTATGACTTTTCCAACAAGGAATGTTGGAGCCCAAATCTCCATGGATAATGGGCTAAGTTCTTTCACCCCACTCCGGGTTTCACAAATGGAGCTATTCTGCATTTTGTCAATTTGGGGTACCCTCCACAACCACAGCACTCACCCCTAGACTAATAGCTCTGATTACATATAAATGAAAAAGCTTTGGGGAAAGCTTTTCACAACAGAATCTTCCTCGTAAGTGGACCCACCTGCCCAACCATGCTTGCTATGGAATTTGACAGCTATCACTCTCTCTAGATGGGCATGTAGTTTCCCCCAGGTATATACATATTATCAAGTCTCAAGAAAACAACTATGCATGTGCACTGGAATTGATCAAATAAGTAAATGAATGGTAGATTGTAGAAGCCAGGATTCCCATTGTTGGGGAGGGACATTACAGATAAGAGAAGGCTAGAATGATCCATGTGATAATGGATTGGAGCTGGAGACCTCACTATGAATTATGTTTAGCTTAAAACAGTACATACATACACACATATATATACACGTATATGTATATATGCACACATATATATACATATACATGCATATATATATATATATATATACATGTATACACAGAGATGGTTACATATAAGAAAGATTTATGCATGTGCATATGCATGGGTAACTATGCAGACATATATATTCCCTTGCTCTATCAGCTATGAGGGTCTAAAAGCAATAATGCCCCAGTGGTAATGAGGACACCTAGCACCCAGATCTTAGTTTCTAAATACTGTTCTTCAAAAAAAGGAAAGAGAACTCCTTGGACAAATGGCTGATGCCAGGGTTAGGCACAGGAAATATATGAGGGACTTAAATCATTTTATACTGCCAAGAAATACTTTTTAAAATATTTATATTGATGGGTATATGTGAAAGGAGCACATGACTAACTGAGAGAGTTCCCAATGGCTAGAGATGGAACAATTAAAGCAACAAAATAAAGTAGTACTGGATTATAAGCTGAAACATAAAAAAAAAAAAACATGAGTCCGTGCTAATACAAATAAATGATCAAACAAATAAAAGGGAACAAAAGAACTCAAGGGAGATAAAGCACAATTTCCCACAAGTTTTGATTTCCTTCTGAACAATATACTATGAGAAAGTGAAGGGAGTGGAGAATAATTTTACGGTGGATAAAACTGACAAAAACTACATCAGCCATGTAATTGGGATGAACATCAATAGTGATTAAAGTACCAATGACATTTTTCACAGATATAGAACAAACATTTCAGAAATTTATATGGAACCATAAATGATCCCGAAAAGCTACAGCAATGTTGAGAAAGAAGAACAAAGCAGGGGGGATCACAATACCTGATACCAAACTCTGTTACAAGGCCACTGTAATCAAAACAGCCTGGTACTGGCATAAGAACAGACACATGGACTAATGGAACAGAACAGAGTCCAGAAATAAACCCAAGTCTCTATGGTCAATTATTTTACAAAGGGGACAGCAGTATAAAATGGAGTAAAAATAGCCTCTTCAACAAATGGTGTTGGGAGATCTGGACAGCTTCATGAAAAAAAAAAAAAACAAAAAAAACAATGAAACTCCAGCACAAACTTATACCTTAAACAAAAATAAACTCAAGATGGATAAAAGACTTAAATACAAACTGTGACACCATTAAAGTCCTAGAGGAGAATGTAGGTAGGAAAATCTCAGATATTTCATACAGAAACATTTTTACTGACATGTCCCCAAAGGCAAGGGACATAAAAGAAAGAATAAACAAATGGGACCTCATCAAAATAAAAAGCTTCTATATGGCTAAAGAAAACAGTATTAAAATAAAAAGAGAACCAACTGTATGGGAAAACATATTTGTCAATGATACCTCAGACAAGGGTTTAATCTCCAAAATATATAAAGAACTTACACGACTCCACTCTAAGACAACAAGCAACCCACTTAAGAAATGGGCAAAGGACTTGAACAGACACTTCTCCAAGGAGGACATATAGAAAATCCAAAGATACATGAAAAGATGTTCAATATCACTAGCTATCAGAGAGATGCAAATTAAAACCACAATGAGATACTACTTCACACCAGTCACAATGGGCATCATAAACAAAGCAACAAACAACAAGTGTTGGAGAGGCTGTGGAGAAAAGGGGTCCCTAGTGCACTGTTAGTGGGACTGCAGACTGGTACAACCACTATGGAAAGCAGTATGGAACTTCCTCAGAAAACTAAAAATGGAACTGCCTTTTGACCCTGCAATTCCACTGCTGGGACTATATCCTAAGATTCCTGAAACACCAATCCAAAAGAACCTTTGCACCCCAATGTTCATAGCAGCACAATTTACAATAGCTAAGTGCTGGAAGTGGCCTAGATGCCCATCAGTAAATGAATGGATCAAAAAACTATGGTACATTTACACAATGGAATTCTATGCAGCAGAAAGAAAAAAGGAGCTCCTACCCTTTACAACAGCATGGATGGAACTGGAAAGCATTATGCTAAGTGAAATAAGCCAGGCAGTGAAAGACAATTACCATTTGATCTCACCTTTAATAGGAACCTAAACAACAAAACAAAGAAACAAGCAAAATATAGTCAAAGACACTGAAATGGAGGACAGGCTGACGGTGACCATAGGGGAGAGAAGAGGGAGTCTCAGGGAAGAATGGGAAGGGTTTATAGGAACAAATATGAAGGACACATGGACAAAAACTAAGGGGGGGTGGTAATGGGTGGGAGGTGGGGAGGGATGGGTGGGTGGGCTGGAATGGGAGTAAAAGGGAGAAAACTGTACTTGAGCAATGATTAAAATTTTTTAAAAAGATCAAGAAAAAAAAGAATAGTATAGGAAAGGTAGAAGCCAAATAACTTATACATATGACCCTTGGACATGAAATAAGGGGGGGAATGTGGGTGGGAGGGCAGGTGCAGGTTGGAGGGTAATAAAGGGGAAAAATGCAACAACTGTAATAGCATAATCAATAAAATATATTAAAAAAGAAAAAAATAGAGACATTTATTGAAGAAGATACAAGATACAAGAAACATTGTACAGAGGACAATGATGCCTCAGTCCCCTTCAAAGTATACACCTTGCGACCTCAGAGTTCTCCCAGCACCTCTTCTACTGTTCAAAACACTGCAAAAATCCTTTGTTGGCATCGCCATCAGCTGTCCCATCATATTTTCCTGAATCTCATTGATGGTCTGAACTCACTTCCCTTTCAAAGGTGATTTTCGTTTTGGGAAAAGCCAGATGTCGCAGGGCACCAAGGGGCTGAGTCACCTGAGTGATTTGATGTTTCACCAAAAACTGCATGAGACGTGATGCATGAGCAGGTGTATTGTTCTGATGAAGCTGCCAATCACCAGTTGTCCACAGCTGTGACTTTCTGAATCATATGAATTCTTTCCACAGAGGAATATCCAGGCTTAATGTAAAATTTGATGCAGATTTGTTGCTGTACAGGCTCAGTCATGTTGAATATGACAGCCACACAGTACACATGCTCACTCAATGGCATCTCCCACCCCCACTTACTAGTACAATGAAGTCATCATTATTCTTGCATGCACATTCCAGTCCACTCCTTGCCTGCCAGGTTACATCCATGTCACACAAACCATACTCATTATATTAACAATGGCTGGAATTCTTCCGGACAGATCTCATACACCCTTGATATTAAGTAATGAGACAAGTGTTATATGTGTGTGGAACTCTTGTCAAAAACACATAACTGCAGTATAATCACAATAAAAGCATCAGAAAAATTCCACTTGAGGACAATCTACAAAATACCTGAACAATATTCCTCGAATCTGTCAAGGTCATCAAAAACAAAGAAAGTGTAAGAAACTGGTATAGCCTTAAGAGCCTAAGAAGATAATAGTGATTGAAAGTCATGTGGTACCTTGGATTGGATCCTGGAAGAGAAAAATGACTTTAGATAAAGACAAAGGGAATCTGAATAGAATATGAATTTTGTAATAGTGCATCAATATTGGTTCATTAATTGTGACAAATGTTCCATATTAATAATAGGGAAAACTAAGTGTGGAACACATGGGAACTCTCTGTACTAGCTTTGCACTATAAATCTAAAACTGTTCTAAAAATAAAGTTTATTTTGAATATCCATTTCCTGTAGCAAAAATTTAAGGGTAACCACTAAAACAAAAGATATATTATATATAACCTCAACTCTTTCAAGAACAAAAATGAAAGTTCAACACCAACAACTAAAAATCAATCCAAAAAGTCCACAAAATGGAAATAAAAAACATTTCTGCAAAACCACAGAATATACAACACGAAGAGTGAACCCAAATGTAATTTATAGACTAGATGACAGTGATGTATCAATATAGGTTAATCAATTAAAATTACTGCACCACTCTGGTGGGGAGATGTTAATAGTGGAGGAAACTGTGCATGTGATCAACATCGCTATGAACCTAAAACTATAAAGTCCATTAAAAAAAAGAATGGCACAAGCCTATATAATGACATAGGACAGGTCTCCAAGAGTATTAATAAAACAAGATGCAGAATAGTATTTTTCCATTTGTGTCTATATCCATATATATAACATTTTTCTGAATAAACAGCAGTTATGTTTGGAGAATGAAAATAGGGGTCAGGGAGAAGGAGACTTTTCTGCCTTTTTTTAAAAAATGTACATATACATGATTAAAAACTCTTCTCTACCTTTTTATTTATTTTTTATATATTTTATTGATTATGCTATTACAGTTGTCCCATTTTCCCCCTTCATTCCCCTCCACCTTGTTCACCCCTTCCCACCCAAATTCCCCCTCCCGTTACTTCATGCCCATGTGTCATAAGTTCTTTAGCTTCTACATTTCCCATACTATTCTTGCCCTCCCCCTGTCTATTTTCTACCTATTGTCTATGCTACTTATTCTCTATATCTTTTTCCCCTCTCTCTCCCTCCCATTCCCCTGATCATAACCTTCCATGTGATCTCCATTTCTGTGGTTCTGTTCCTGTTCTAGTTGTTTCCTTAGTTTGCTTTTGTTTTAGGTATGGTTGTTATTAACTGTGAGTTTGATGTCTTTTTTTACTGTTCATATTTTTATCTTCTTTTTCTTAGATAAGTCCCTTGAACATTTCATATAATAAGGATTTGGTGATGATGAATTCCTTTAACTTGGCCTTATCTGAGTAGCACTTTATCTGCCCTTCCATTCTAAATGATAGCTTTGCTGGATAGAGCAACCTTGGATATAGGTCCTTGCCTTTCATGACTTGGAATACTTCTTTCCAACCCCTTCTTGCCTGCAAGGTCTCTTTTGAGAAATCAGCTGACATTCTGATGGGAACTCCTTTGTAGGTAACTGTCCCCTTATCTCTTGCTGCTTCTAGAATTCTCTCCTTCATTTTTACCTTGGCTAATGTAATTATGATGTGCCTTGGTGTGTTCCTCCTTGAGTCCAACCTTTTTGGGACTCTCTGAGATTCCTGGACTTCCTGGAAGTCTATTTCCCTTGCCATGCTGGGGAAGTTCTCCTTTATTATTTGTTCAAATAACTTTTCCACTTGTTGTTTTTCCTCTTCTCCTTCTGGTACCTCTATAATTCGGATGTTGTAATGTTTAAAGATGTCCTGGAGGTTCCTAAGTCTCTCCTCATTTTTTTGAAGTCTTGTTTCTTCATTCTTTTCTGTTTGGTTGTTCCTTTCTTCCTTCTGGTCCCTTCCATTGATTTGAAACCCAGTTTTCTTTCCATCACTATTGGTTCCCTGTGCATTTTCCTTCATTTCTCTTATTGTAGCCTGAATCTGTTCATCTAATTTATGACCAAAGTCAACCAATTCTGTGAGCATCCTGATCACCAGTGCTTTGAACTGTGCATCTGATAAGTTGGCTATCTCTCAGTCACTTAAAAAAACTGGTTCTGGGGCTTTTAATTCTGCTTGAGCCATCTTTTTAATTTTCTTTTTATTTTTTTTCTTTGGTCTGATCGCACCTGTTATGTATGAGGGGTGGAGCCTTATGTGTTCACCAGTGCGGGGCACCTCAGTCGCTGAGTTGTGATGTTGTATGTGGGGCCAGGGTCTGAGAGGGAACAATGGTGCCTGCTTCACCCTCTCTAGGATTTCAGTCCCCTTTGCCGCTTCCCACAAGCAAATTGGGCCCTTCTGGTGCTGGCTCCCAGGCGGGTGGGCTTGTGTACTTTCTCGGAGTCTGTGGGTTTCCCCAAGGAGCCTCCTGTGAGGCTGAGAGAATCTCCTGGCCTCAACTCCCATAGGTGTTTTCAATCAATGCCTTCAGGCTTTGTTTCCTGGCGCTGGGTCCCTGGGTTGAGCAGTCTCTGTTGCTGCCCCTTTTCGCTTAGGTTGTCTGCATGAGAATGTGTGACTGCGGACAGCCAGCTGCCTTGCATGCCTCACTAGGTCTGCTCGTTACCTCCCACGCTCAGGGTCTGCCACTGGTCTGTCAGCTGCCCAGCGCTTCTGGGGTCCACCAACTGCCGTCTGCACCCTGCACGCCCACGTCTGTGTCGGTCACCCACTGCTTTTTCCTTCCGGGACCCCTTGACCCCTCCCTGTAGGCCTCCGACTCTGCCCCTCCTTACCGGTCTGGATGAATGGTAGTCAGACTTCCATTCGGTTCATTTCTCTCAGTTCTGGGTGTTTTTTTTGTTTCTAAATTCTTGTTGTCCTTAGTTTTGATTGCATGAGGAGGCACAGTGCGACTACCTATGCCTCCATCTTGGCCAGAAGTCCCTGAATTTCATTTTAGATTACTTTTTTTTTTTGGAAGGTGAATTCTTGTGATGATGCCAGGCTTTGTTAAGTTTTCAAATTGGGTTGAGTCTTTGAATTTTTTAGTTTTATTTTTTTCCCAAGATTGCTTGGTTATTCTGGGTTCCTTGAATTTCCATATGAACATTAGGATTAGCTTGACAATTTCTCCCACCACTGTGACACCCGAAGCTCTTATTGGCTCTGGCTCCTCATCCAGGGCCCCATACCTCTTAACGACAATTCCACAGAATTCCCACCAGTGGTGGGGAGGCTCTTGCCACCTCCGACTTCAAGGAAACTGCCTGGGCAATGTAAGAGGTTTGGCCAAAGTCACTCAGCAGGTGCATGATAGGGCCAGAACTCCCCGCTCTTCTGATGCCCCTCGCGGCCTGCCCAAAGGTGGGGTCCACTGAGAGCGAGACATCCTCACTGGGGGAGTGGATAGGCCTCCTCTACCACCTCTAGGTGCTTGCTGGATGCCATTTGTGAAAGAGAAACCAAAATCGCCAGGCTGCTCCCCAACACTCAAGGAAACACAGAGCAAAAGGGAGGTAGATGTGTTAGCTCAGAGAAGACACTCCGGCTGCATACTGAACAACATTCAGTTTGCTCGGGCCCACCAAACCTCCATAGAGTAACCTTTCTCTGCCTTTTTAAAATAATGTATACTTATTTCTCTTACAATGATGATACTGAAAATTTCAAAGTCCTATATCAACCTCTCCAGAATTCCAAGCCTATCATCCTACTGGATCTTCGTTTTAAATTTTATTCTTACTTTGTCATGCAAGAATTGGAAGAATAGGTTCTTCCAAAAAAAAAAAAAAAAAACATCTTGCATAAGTAGTTTTTAGCCTCAGCCATTCCACTACTGTTTTCTGGTACATTCTGTTATATATCATCAAGTAAAGAGTTAAGAACAATGTAACACAATTCTGTAGTATTTATTAATCCCTTGTTGATCTTGGACTCAACAGATTCAAACTGTCCGTGGACAAAAACCATTCAGTTTCAATCTATAAATCCTGAGCTTGAAGACTACTACAAGCCTACGACCAAGTATAGCTACCAAAATCAAGGAGGGAACAAATATTCTCATGAGAGATACCACACCTCAAATGGTCTAAAGAAGGGTTGCATTCCATTCCTCTACTATGCAATCTGTAACTACACAACTCAGTTTGGGTGTAAAAAGACAGGAATCTTCCATGTTAATAACACTGACTCACCTTCTGGCACCAGGCACACATTAGAAAGCAGCTGGATTCATCATAGGCTCAATTTACAAGACCCCAAATTACTGTGGATTCAGGGGACCAGTGTTCAAGTATTCAGCAGAAAAGTTACCTTGTTCCACTGCAGGGGGTGGGGCCACAAAAATTTCTTTTAATGAAGAAAAGCATGTAGTGAACTAGTTACACCCATCTGAAAAATGTCCCTATGAAAATGTCCTTTCATAGAGCAGAACTTGAGAAATGTTACACAGGGCCTAATGCATGTCCTAGAGAAGATCCATTTAGTAAGGAAAATGCTGGTTCTACCCACAGATACCCCAGCAGCCTGTATCTGTCCTGAAGTGGACATTGTCCCTCTGGGAGGGAACACAAACTTGATCTCATACTGCCACTTAACCCACCCTGACTAGGGTCTAAAGCTAAGGACACATTTTTTCAGGTCTGTAAAACAAGGCACAGCAGACCATTGTTAGAGAATTCCACCATGAAATGGTGGGATGCAGCACCTGCCTAGATTGAAATGCCTGATCCACAGGAGCACCCAAGAGATGTACCCCTTAAGCAGCCTTTCATTTAGATTTTAATTAATTTGTCACTCCCTCCTCTATTCTCCTGTCTGTTCCATTTAGTTTACCCTGAAAGCTTGCCCCTTCCAATTTGGTGTTTATATTCATCCTCTCTCTAGGTCTGTCCAGTCCAACATGGGAACTACTACCCACATGTGGCTATTTAAACTAAAACTAATGAAAATGCAGCCCTGGCTGGTGTGGCTCAGTGGATTGAGCACTGGCCTGTGAACCAAAGGGTCACCAGTTCTATTCCCAGTCAGGGCACATGCCTGGGCTGGGGGCCAGGTCCCCAGTAGGGGGCACGTGAATGGCAACCACACATTGATGTTTCTCTGCCTCCTTTTCTCCCTTCCCTTCTCTCTAAAAATAAATATGAAATATTTTAAAAAGCTAATAAAAATTCAATGAAAATTTTAAAATTCAGACTTTCCATCAAGATGGTAGCATGGGCAGACATAGCTGACCTCTTCACACAACCACATCAAAATTACAACTAAAATATATAACAACCATCACTCAGAACCATCACAATTCAGTTGAATGGAAGTCTGACAACTACAGAATTAAAGAAACCACATCCATCCAGACTGGCAGGAGTGGCATGGATGCGTAACGGGCTGGTCCCATACCCACGTGTGGTGGATAAAAATTCAGGAGGGGCCTTCCAGCCAAGATGGAGGCATAGGTAGACATGCTTTGCCTCCTCACACAATCATAAGAAGGATCACAACTAACCTTGAAACAAAAAGCAACCAGAACTGCCAGAAAGTATAGGGGACCATTCTGCATGTGGTAGTGGGGAATGTAGCCCAGCTCCTGATTTGGAAAACTGATGGGGATCCAGGTCAGCATACAGGACCCATGCCCACAGATAGGTTCTCCCATAGGGAATCTGGCCTGCATTGTACCTAGGCTGCTTTGAGGCTTGCTTTTGCTGAAACTCCCTCACCCTGAATTGAGGCAGCAAATGTTTACTGTATATCTTTAAAGTAACTTCCTAAAATCTATGCTAAACATCCCAAGGATGAGTGTAATCAGTTCAACCACTTTTCCCTTTGCATTTGCAAATATCCTTCTTTTTTGATGTAATTAGCAACATCCTCTCCTTTGTTTTCTGTAAAATGTAACCAACCATCTAAAGCAAATCTATGCATAGTAAATGGGATGATCCTCAATGTAATGTGCCCAGAAAAGCAATAAAAGCCTGTCCAGGCAAGGGTCAGGGCCCTCTCTTTCACTGAGAGAGTGGCCATGCCATCCCCTTTCTCCACAGGACTTCTGCAGACCATGTGAATTTGTTCATTGCAGCCACAACACATGGACCCCACAGGCCAGAGTCTGCATCAAGAAAGTCTGACTGTATGGAAGTCTGACAACCAAGGATTGAAAGAAGAAATATTCATCCAGATGGGTAGGAGGGGCAGAGATGGGAAGCTAGGATACAGAGGATGTGGTGTGGCGGTGAGGCAGTGGCAGTGAAGCACTGGTTGCAGCGACCAGCAGAACACACGGCCCTACATACATACATGGTGGATAAAAAATGGAAGGGTAATCTAGGGAGCAAGTGCTCTCAGCTCCAGGCCAGACAACACAGCCCAGGGTTCCAGCACCAGAAAATAAAGCCTCATGACTTCTGGTTGTAAAAATCAGTGGGGGTTGGGGCAACAGAAGAAACTACTGGTCTCTCAAGAGAGTCCATTTACAGGACATGCATGGTCCTATAATTTACATAAACCCACCCACTCTGGGATTCAGCACCAGGGCAGCAGCTAGACAGGTGTCAGTAGCATACAGGAAGTGAGGAATGTGACTGGAAATGGGGAAAGAGATGAGCAAGCAGCATTTGTTCCCTCTCTGACCACTACCCCCACATACAGCACCACAAAGTGGTAAATAGGGTTGCCCCACTCTGGTGAGTACCTAAGATTCCACCCCTTACAACATAAGAGGTACACCAAAGTAGGAAGTCGAAGCGGCTCTACCTAATACACAGAAACATAGGGAGGTTGCCAAACTGAGGAGAACTATGGCCCAAATGAAAGAACACATCAAAACTTCAGAAAAAGAATTAAATGAAATGGATCAGATGCAAAGTTCAAACCACTGGTAATAAGGATGCTCACATAAATCAGTGAGTATGGCCAATGCATAAGGGAAGAAATGAAGGCTACACTAAGTGAAATAAAGAAAAATCCACAGAGAACCAACAGTGAAGGGAAGGACACTGGGGTTCAAATCAATGATTTGGAACATATGGAAGAAACAAACACTCACCAGTACATAATAAAGAAATAAGAATT